>NC_140989.1:282588429-283131329 GCF_052327205.1 Somniosus microcephalus | reverse complement strand
CGCTCTCTCTCTCCCCCCTACTCGCTCTCTCTCCCCCCTACTCGCTCTCTCTCTCCCCCCCACTCGCTCTCTCTCTCCCCCCCACTCGCTCTCTCTCTCCCCCCCACTCGCTCTCTCTCCCCTCCACTCGCTCTCTCTCCCCCCCACTCGCTCTCTCTCTCTCCCCCCACTCGCTCGCTCTCTCCCCCCCCACTCGCTCGCTCTCTCCCCCCACTCGCTCGCTCTCTCCCCCACTCGCTCGCTCTCTCCCCCACTCGCTCGCTCTCTCCCCCCCACTCGCTCGCTCTCTCCCCCCCACTCGCTCGCTCTCTCCCCCCCCACTCGCTCGCTCTCTCCCCCCCCAACTCGCTCGCTCTCTTCCCCCCAACTCGCTCTCTCTCTCTCTTCCAACAACAACATGCCCTCAAAAAAGCCTCGGCACCGCCGGGCACTTCAGCTAGTCTATATATATAAAAGGATATGTATATCTGTTTGTCTCTCTGTCTGTCTCTCTGTCTGTCTCTCTGGCCGGCTATACAATCAAAAGTTCTAGAGCGTACCTACACATATGTTATGTCAAAAGAAAGCTCATCATTAGGGGACTCTTGTAGGCGTATTTACTTTTTGCTCGGACAAAAAGTGTGCCCCCGGTATCCAAAAAACTTTAAGAATTCCTCTCATTATCCGCTCATTTGCATCGAGTGGGGGGTGGGTTCATTGTGTGTGCGGGCTACAGTTGAGTGACGTGATCATTGACCAATCCTACAGTTCAGTGACCTGACGGTTGACCAATCGGTGCGTGTGTGGGCGGGCCTTATCATTCTGAACCGAGGTGAGTCACCGCCATCTTGATTCCAAACTTTTCATTTCTTTTTCCCACTTTCTGCGTGTTTCTTTTCAAATCTACATTTCCAGCAAAAAAAAAGTTGCTTTTAAAACACAAATTGTTTTTAAAAAAAGTTAATTAATTTGTAAATCTTTTCTCTAACGTCTAGAATTTCCATTTTTCCAGGCCTGTAAGCCTGGGCCTCTGTTGCCCAGCCACGCCCGAGCTAGGCATCACCCGTCGCGCTCAACAAGCGGCTCGTGATCGCCGCCATCTTTGTGAAGGCTGGAGGGGGCGGGCCTGAGCCGAGCGTCGCCACCGCCGCCATCTTAGTAAAGGCGGGTGGGGCAGGAGTCAGCGCGCGCGACTTGAGTCCGTCCGGGCCTCACGCGGTAGGTTGCGTGGCGGCGTCTCTCTCTCTGCTCTTGAAGCCGGCTCGGGTGGGGGGCGGGGCTCGGGAGATCGGGGTTCGGTAGATCGGGGCTGGGGGGGGGGGGCGGGCCTCGGGAGATCGGCGGGGGGTGCGAGCCTCGGGAGATCGGGGGCGGGGCTCGGGAGATCGGGCCTCGTGAGATCGTGCCTCGGGAGCACGGGGGGCGGGCCTCAGGACATCGGGGGCGGGGCTCGGGACATCGGGAGATCGGGGGCGGAAGATCGGGGGCGGGACATCGGGAGATCGGGGGGGCGGGACATCGGGAGATCGGGGGCGGGACATCGGGAGATCGGGGGGCGGGGCTCAGGGACTCCCCCCCCTCTTCCCCTCCTTCCCCCTCTCCCCCCTCCTTACCCCTCATCGCCGGCAGAGGGGAGAGGGTCTGCTGGCTCCCCCCTCCCTTTCTCCCCCCCTCCTTCCCCCACCTCCCCCCCTCCTTCCCCCTCCTCCCTCCCCCACCCCTCCTCCCCACCCTCCCTTTCCCCCCTTCCCCTCCCACCTCCCCTCCCCTTCCCCCCTTCCCTTCCCCCTCCCCTTTCCCCCCCTTCCCCCTAGTCGCGCTCTCTCTTCCCCCGTCGCTCTCTCTCTTCCCCCTAGTCGCGCTCTCTCTTCCCCCCAGTCGCGCTCTCTCTTCCCCCCAGTCGCTCTCTCTCTCTCTCTCTCTTCCAACAACAACATGCCCTCAAAAATCCCTCGGTACCGCCGGGCACTTCAGCTAGTAAAAGATGTAATAGCAGAGCACTTGGAAAACAGTTACAGGATTGGACAAAGTCAACATGGATTTACAAAAGGTAAATCGTGCTTGACTAATCTACTGGAAATTTTTGAGGATGTAACTGGTAAAATAGATAAGGGAGAACCAGTGGATGTGGTGTATTTGGACTTTCAGAAGGCTTTCGATAAGGTCCCGCATAAGAGATTAGCGTGTAAAGTTAAGGCACATGGGATTGGGGGCAAGGTATTGACTTGGATAGAGAACTTGTTGGCAGACAGAAAGCAAAGAGTTGGAATAAACGGGTCTTTTTCCGAGTGGCAGGCAGTGACTAGTGGGGTACCGCAGGGATCGGTCCTAGGACCCCAGCTATTCACAATATATATTAATGATCTAGACAAGGGAACTAGATATAATATCTCCAAATTTGCAGATGACACAAAGTTGGGTGGGCTTGTGTGCTGTGAGAAGGATGCCGAGAAACTCCAGGATGATTTGGACAGGTTGGGTGATTGGGCAGAAGCATGGCAGATGCAATATAATGTGGATAAATGTGAAGTTATCCACTTTGGTGGCAAAAACAGGAAGGCAGATTATTATCTGAATGGCAATAGATTGGGAGAAGATTGCAACGAGACCTGGGTGTCCTTGTGCACCAGTCGCTGAAGGTAAGCATGCAGATGCAGCAGGCGGTTAAGAAGGCAAATGGTATGTTGGCCTTCGTAGCGAGAGGGTTTGAGTACAGGAACAAGGATGTCTTGCTGCAGTTGTACAGGGCCTTGGTGAGACCACATCTTGAGTATTGTGTGCAGTTTTGGTCACCTTATCTGAGGAAGGATGTTCTTGCCATGGAAGGAGTTCAGCGAAGATTCACTAGGCTGATACCTGGGATGGCAGGAATGACGTATGAGGAGAGATTGGGTCGATTGGGCTTGTACTCGCTGGAGTTTAGAAGAATGAGAGGGGATCTCATTGAAACTTATAAAATTCTGACAGGACTGGACAGACTAGATGCAGGAAGGATGTTCCCGATGGCCGGGGAGTCCAGAACCAGGGGTCATAGTCTAAGGATAAGGGGTAGGCCATTTAGGACAGAAATGAGGAGGAATTTCTTCACTCAGAGAGTGGTGAACCTGTGGAATTCTCTACCACAGAAGGCAGTAGAGGCCAATTCATTAAATATATTCAAGAAGGAGTTGGATATATTTCTTAAGGCTAAAGGGATCAAGGGGTATGGGGAGAAAGCAGGTACGGGGTACTGAATTTGGATGATCAGCCATGATGGCATTGAATGGCGGAGCAGGCTCGAGGGGCCGAATGGCCTACTCCTGCTCCTATCTTCTATGTTTCTATGTTTACAATGTAAGAATCATATAATGATACATTCGGCCCATTGTGCTGGTGCCAGCTCTTTGAGCTATCCAATTAGTCCCACTTCCCGTGCCCTTTCCCCATAGCCGTACAAATTTTTCCCCTTCAAGTATTTATCCAATTCCCTTTTGAAAATTATTATTGAATCTACTTCCACGACCCTTTCAGGCAGTGCATTCCATATCACAAGAACTTGCTGTGTAAAAGTAATTCTCATCTCGCCTCTGGTTCTTTTGCCAATTACCTTAAATCTGTGTCCTCTGGTTACCGATCCTTCTGCCACTACTTACTCTATCAAAACCCTTCATGATTTTGAACATGTCTATCAAATCTCCTCTTAATCTTCTACTATAAGGAGAACAACCCCAGCTTCTCTAGTCTCTCCATGTAACTGAAGTCCCGCATCTCTGGTACCATTCCAGTAAATCTCCTCTGCACCCTCTCCAAGGCCTTGACATCCTTCCTAAAGTGTGGTGCCAAGAATTGGACACAGTACTCCAGCTGGAGCCTAGGAACATAGGAACAGAAGTAGGCCATTTAGCCCCTCGAGCCTGTTCCGCCATTCAATGAGATCATGGCTCTGCAACCTAACTCCATATACTGTACTGGCACATATTCCTTAATACCTCTGGTTAACAAAAATCTGTCAATCTCAGATTTAAAATTAACAACTGATCTAGCATTAATTGCCATTTGTAGAAGAGAGTTTCAAACTTCTACCAACCTGTGTGTGTAGAAGTGTTTCCTAATTTCACTCCTGAAAGGTCTGGCTCTAATTTTTAAGACTATACCCCCTAGTCCTGGACTCCCCAACCAGCGGAAATAGTTTCTCTCTATCTACCCTATCTGTTCCGCTTAATATTTTGAAAACTTCAATCAAATTGCTCCTTAACTTTTAAATTCTAGAGAATACAACCCTAATTTGTGTAATCTCTCCTCGTAATTTAATCCTTGGAGTCCGGGTATCATTCTGGTAAACCTACCGTGCACACCCTCCAAAGCCAAAATATCCTTCCTAAGGTGTTGTGCCCAGAACTGCTCACAGTATTCCAGGTGTGGTGTAATCAGGGCTTTGTATAGCTGCAGCAGAACTTCTACCCCTTGTATTCTAGTCCTCTAGACATAAAGGCCAGCATTCCATTAGACTTTTTGTTTATTTTCTGTGCCCGTTCATGACATTTTAATGATCTATGTACCTGGATCCCCAAGTCTCTTTGGACCTTCGCTGTTTTTAGCTTTTCATCATTTAGAAAGTACCCTGTTCTATCCTTTTTAGGTCTAAAGTGGATGACCTCACATTTGCCAACATTGAAATCCATTTGCCATAGTTTTGCCCATTCACTTAATCTGTTGATATCTCTTTGTAATTTTATGCTTTCATCTACACTGCCTACAATGGCGCCTACCTTTGTGTCATTGGCAAACCTGGATATGTGGCTTTCTATGCCAGCATCTAAGTTGTTAATAAATGCTGTGAATAGCTGAGGCCCCAACACAGATCTCTGTGGGACACCACTAGTCACATCCTGCCAATTTGAGTACCTGCCCATTATCCCTATTCTCTGTCTCCTGCCGTTCAGCCAATTTCCTAACCAGGTCAATAATTTGCCTTCAATTCTATGGGCTACAACTTTAGTTAACAGTCTATTATGAGGGACTTTATCAAATTCCTTCTGGAAGTCTATATACAGGAAACTTTGGTTTAACCGGAGGTTGTATGTCCGGAAACCTCGCTCTATCGGCAGAATTCACCCCCCGAAAACAGCGCCTGAGTAACCGGCAATGTTGCCGGTTCTGAGTCCGAGTCTCCAACGGTTGCCGAGTTCGTCAGTGGGGGTAGTTCTACAAACTGCCACTACTTGGCCTCTTGGCGCCAGCGGAACTCGGAACACCTCAGAAACCCTGCATCAGGAGTCTCACCCTCCCACGCTGCCGGTAGCCTCTTCTGATCCGCCATTTTTTGGGGTTCCAGTGCAGTACTGTGTGTCTCCAACGCTGTTGCAACTCATTGGACTGCATTATGGAAATCCCAAAAGTTGATCCAACCAAAAGGAAGAGAGTGGTGTTAACTTTAAAGCAGAAAATTGATATATGCAAACGACTAGAAATGGGAGCGAAGTGTCTGCACATTATGAAAGAATTCAAAATCGGTTCGTCAACAATGTACGACATCAAAGCGCAGAAGGATAAACTGCTCAAGTTTTATGCAAGCTCGGAGACATCTAAGAGTGTAGAGAAACGGCGCACGCTTCGTAAGCCTAAGCTTGAAGAGCTGGATACCGTGCTTTATGAGTGGTTTGCTCTGAAGCGTTCAGAGGGTGTTCCGATTTCCGGACCCATGCTAATATCAAAAGCGAAGGATTTTTATGCAAAGATGGAGCTCACTGACAAGTGTGCTTTCTCTGATGGATGGCTATCGTGCTTCAAGGCACGGCATGGGATACGACGACTCGATGTTTGCGGGGAGAAGAAATCAGCTGATCACAATGCCGCAGAAGAATATTGCGATTATTTCAATCGGATTGTGCAGCAACATGATTTGTCGCCAGCACAGCTATACAATGCTGATGAAACGGGCTTATTTTGGAGGTGTTTGCCAGAATCAACACTTGCTGGGGCTAGTGAGGCTAATGCTTCAGGTTACAAGAAAAATAAAGATCGTGTAACCGTGCTAACATGTGCGAACGCTGCTGGATCACACCGGGTTAAACTTCTCGTCATTGGGAAGTATAAAAATCCCCGTGCATTTAAAAATGTGAGGCACTTACCTGTTGAGTACAAAGCTCAAGCAAATGCTTGGATGGATAAGGAAATCTTTTCAAATTGGTTCCATCATACTTTTGCTCCATCTGTGAGGGAACATTTCCGTAGAATAAGGAAACCTGAAGATAGCAAATGCATTTTATTGCTGGATAATTGTAGAGCCCATCCGCATGAATCCGAGTTGGTTTCTGGAAATATTTTCACCATTTATTTGCCACCAAATGTAACTTCTCTCATACAACCCATGGACCAGGGCGTTATCCAAAATCTCAAGTGTCATTACAAGAAAGACTTCCTACGTAGACTGATAAGCCAAGATGACAGTACAGGTACTATTCAGGCATTTCAGAAGGAATACAATCTTAAAGATGCCATCTTTAATGTTGCATGTTCCTGGAAATTGGTGAAAGGTCACACTTTGAGACAAGCCTGGTGCAAATTGTGGCCTTCTGTAATGTTTGCTGAAGGTTCTTCTTCAGAGGAGGAATTTCGTGGGTTCAATGTTCGTCCGCGGAAGACTGCAGTAATGGAAATGGCTGACATGGTGAAAGATGTAGGCCCAGCAAACCCTCTACATCACCTCAGTGAAAGTGATATTGAGCAGTGGGTTGATGCCGATAGAGAAGTTGCTGTTGTGCATTTGCTAAGTGATGATGAAATAATGGAGAATGTTTTGAATCCAAGGAAAGAAAAGGAAAGTGTGATGGAAAATGAAGACGATGAGATTTCTGAAGTGAGCAAGATTTCTTGGGCTAAAGCTGCAGCAGATCTTGCTTCATTCATCAAATTTGCTGAAAGCCGTTCTTGCTATTCTGCCCAAGAAGTTATGCAGCTCCATATTCTGCAGTCTACCTTTCTGCAAAGAAGGCAAGAGTCCACTAAGCAAGCAGACATCCGGGACATGTTTAAGAAAGCTTCCAAAAGAGTTGGAGCACTGGAAGTGCCTGAAGAATCTGTTGAAGTGCATGATCCTGATGAACCAGTTGGCTTGGAATAAGTATACAGTCAACCACCGTACAGTACTTTATACTGTACAGTCGTTTAAGTTTTGGTGCACTGCACAGTCGTTTATAAGTTTTGTTTTACTGTTAAGTCGTTTGTAAGTTTTGTTTTACTGTTAAGTCGTTTATAAGTTTTGTTTTACTATTAAGTCGTTTATAAGTTTTGTTTTACTGTTAAGTTATTAAAGAGTTATGGATTACCATCAACTGGCAGTACTGTACTTCATCAAGCATCTTTCACCATCCATTTAACACAACATTCTGTAGGTGAGTACCCAATTACTGTATATTGCACATTTCTTGATTTTTAAATTTTTCTTAGTTAAAAACAGCCTGGGTAGATAATCCGCTCACCACTCTGGAACTTTTGATAGATCGGCATCACGCCAGTCCCGTCGGTGCCGGATATCAGAACTTTTCCTGTAAATAACATCCATAGACATTTCCCTGCCCAATACTTTAGTCACCTGTGCAAAAAATTCAATCAGGTTTGTCAGGCATGACCTACCCTTTACAAATCCATGCTGGCTCTCTCTAATCAACTGAACATTTTTAAGGTGTTCAGTCACCCGATCCTTAATTATAGACTCTAGCAATTCCCGACAACAGATGTGAGGCTAATTGGTCTATGATTCCCTGGTTTCCCTCTCTCACCATTCTTAAATAGCGGAATGACATGCGCAATTTTCCAATCTAAGGGAATGGTTCCTGAATCTACAGAACTTTGCAAGATTATAGTTGGGGCATCTGCAATGTGCTCACCTACTTCCTTTAAAACCCTGGGATGGAAACCATCTGGTCCTGGGGATTTGTCATTCTTTAGTGCCATTATTTTCTTCATAACTGCTAATTTACTTACGTTGATATCAGTTTTCAAGGGGCCAACATTGCTCCTGACCACCCTCTTTTTCCTAATATAATTGTAAAAATTCTTTGTATTGATTTTAATATTTCTTGCAAGTTTCTTTTCATACTCTCTTTTTGTAGCTCATACTATTGATTTTGTGACCCTTTGCTGTTCTTTGTATCTTTCCCATTCACCAGGATCTGTGCTATTTTTTGCACTATTGTATGTTTTTCCTTTAGTTTTATGCTGTCTTTTACCTCTGTAGTCGTCCAAGGCTGGTTTTTTGGCAAGTGGAGCTCTTGCCCCTCAGCGGTATAAACTGGTTCTGGATCACGTTAAATTCTTTTATGAACACCTCCTGATCTTCTATCATTTTACCCATTGACAGATTTTCTCAGTTTACTGTGGATAGTCTCTATCTCATCCCATTGAAGTCGGCCTTACCTAACTCTAGAATCTTAGTAGTTGTTTCATGTTTCTCCCTTTCAAACACTACGTTGAACTCATAGAAACATAGAAGACAGGAGCAGGAGTAGGCTATTCGTCCCCTCGAGCCTGCTCCGCCGTTCAATGAGATCATGGCTGATCATCCAAATTCAGTACCCTGTCCCTGCTTTCTCCATATATCCCTTGATCCCTTTAGCCTTAAGAAATGTATCCAACTCCTTCTTGAATATATTTAATGAATTGGTCTCTACTGCCTTCTGTAGTAGAGAATTCCACAGGTTCACCACTCTCTGGGTGAAGAAATTCCTCCTCATTTCTGTCCTAAATGGCTTACCCCTTATCCTTAGACTGTGACCCCTGGTTCTGGACTCCCCGACCATCGGGAACATCCTTCCTGCATCTAGTCTGTCCAGTCCTGTCAGAATTTTATAAGTTTCAATGAGATCCCCTCTCATTCTTCTAAACTCCTGTGAGTATAAGCCCAATCGACCCAATCTCTCCTCATACGTCATTCCTGCCATCCCAGGTATCAGCCTGGTGAATCTTTGCTGAACTCCCTCCATGGCAAGAACATCCTTCCTCAGATAAGGCGACCAAAACTGCACACAATACTCAAGATGTGGTCTCACCAAGGCCCTGTACAACTGCAGCAAGACATCCTTGTTCCTGTACTCATACCCTCTCGCTACGAAGGCCAACATACCATTTGCCTTCTTAACCGCCTGCTGCACCTGCACGCTTACCTTCAGCGACTGGTGCACAAGGACACCCAGGTCTCGTTGCACTTCCCCTTCTCCCAATCTATTGCCATTCAGACAATAATCTGCCTTCCTGTTTTTGACACCAAAGTGGATAACCTCGCATTTGTCCACGTTATATTACATCTGCCATGCTTCTGCCCAATCACCCAACCTGTCCAAATCATCCTGGAGTTTCTCGGCATCCTCCTCACAGCACACACGCCCACCCAACTTTGTGTCATCTGCAAACTTGGAGATATTACATCTAGTTCCCTCGTCTAGACCATTAATATATATGGTGAATAGTTGTGGCCCAAGGACCGATCCCTGCGGTATCCCACTAGTCACTGCCTGCCACTCGGAAAAAGACCCGTTTATTCCAACTCTTTGCTTTCTGTCTGCCAACCAGTTCTCTATCCAAGTCAATACCTTACCCCCAATCCCATGTGCCTTAACTTTACACGTTAATCTCTTATGCAGGACCTTATCGAAAGTCTTTTGAAAGTCCAAATACACTACAGCCACTGGTTCTCCCTTATCTATTTTACCAGTTACATCCTCAAAAAATTCCAGTAGATTAGTCAAGCACGATTTACCTTTTGTAAATCCATGTTGACTTTGTCCGATCCTGTCACTGTTTTCCAAGTGCTCTGCTATTACATCTTTTATAATGGACTCTAGCATTTTCCCCACTACCGATGTCAGGCTTACCGGTCTGTAATTCCCCGTTTTCTCTCTACCACCTTTTTTGAATAGTGGGGTAACATTAGCTACCCTCCAATCCATGGGTACTGTTCCAGATTCCATCGAATGTTGGAAGATGATCAGCAATACATCTACTATTTCTAGGGCCACTTCCTTAAGTACCCTAGGATGTAGATTATCAGGCCCTGGGTATTGATCGGCCTTTAATCCCGTCAATTTCCCTAACACCATTTCCCTACATGTACTGATTTCTTTCAGTTCCTCCCTTTCATCAGACCCTATGTTCCCTGACATCTCTGGGAGGTTATTTGTGTCCTCCTTTGTGAAGACAGAACCAAAATATGTATTTAATTGGCCTGCCAATTCTTTGTTCCCCATTATAAATTCCCCTGATTCTGACTGCAAGGGACCTACGCTTGACTTCACCAATCTTTTTCTCTTCACATATCTATAAAAGCTTTTACAGTCAGTTTTTATGTTCCGTGCAAGCTTACTCTCATACTCTATTTTCCCCTTCTTAATTAATCCCTTTGCCTCCTTTGTTGAATTCTAAACTGCTCCCAATCCTCAGGTTTACTGCTTTTTCTGGCCAATTTATATGTCCTCTCCTTGGATCTTATGCTATCCCTAATTTCCCTTGTTAGCCACGGTTGAGTCACCTTTTTTGTTTTATTTTTATGCCAAACTGGGATGAACAAATTCTGTCATTCATCCATGCGGTCTTTGAATGCTTGCCATTGCCTATCCACCGTCAACCCTTTGCGTGACATTCCCCAATCAATCCTACCCAACTCGCGCCTCATACCATCGTAGTTTTCTTTATTTAAATTCAGGACACTAGTCTCTGAGTCAAGTACTTCACTGTCCATCTTAATGAAGAATTCTATCATATTATGATCGCTCTGACCCAAGGGGCCTCGTACAACAAGATTGCTAATTACTCCTTTCTCATTACATAATACCCAGTCTAAGATGGCCTGATCTCTAGTTGGTTCCTCGACATATTGGTCCAGGAAACCATCCCGTAAACACTCCATGAATTCCTCCTCCACAGTATTGTTACTAATTTGGTTAGCCCAATCTATATGTAGATTAAAGTCACCCATGATAACTGCTGTGCCCTTGTTGCACGCTTCTCTAATTTCCCTTTTAATGCCATCCCCAACCTCCGCATTACTGTTTGGAGGTCTATATACCACTCCCACTAACGTTTTCTGCCCCTTGGTATTTCTCAGTTCTACCCATACAGATTCCACATCATCAGAGCTGATATCCTTCCTTACAATTGTGTTAATCCCCTCAATCATGTTATAATCGCTATTAGATAAATGTTCACGCACCATTAGGCAGTTAACTAAATCTGGCTCATTACTCATTACTAAATCTAATATAGCTTGCCTGCTTGTTGGTTCTAGAACATATTGTTGCAAAAAACTATCATGGACACACTCAAGAAATTCACTACCTTTCTGACAGGTGCGAGTCTGCTTATCCCAATCTAAACGAAAGTTAAAATCCCCCATTAAACACACTTTGCTCCATGCTTGTCAAATCTCTGCATTTATACAATCTAGCATTTCACAGCTGCTACCGGAGGCCTATACACAACTCCCACTACAGTCTTAAATCCTTTCTGATTTCTAAATTTTTAAAGTTTCCACTGCCTGTTTACCTCTCATTATATCCCCTCTTATTATTGAAGTAATTTCATCCTTAATCACTAAGGCTACTCCTCCCCCTCTACAATTTTCCCTATTTTTCCTGCAGACCTTATAACCTGGTATATTTAGTTCCCAGTCCTGACTGTCTTGCAGTCACACCTCAGTAATGGCTACCATGTCATACCCTCCATGTTAAATTTGCACCTGCAGTTCATTCAATTTATTCTTTATACTTCATGCGTTTATATAAATAATGCTTACTTGGGCCACACACCTAAGCCTGTCCTTCAGCTCTAATGTTTTACTCACATGTTTCTTATTTCTCTCTCCTGGTTTAATCAGTTTACATCTTTTAGTTTTCCCTTTACCTGTAGTGCCTAAAGCACAATTTCTGACACTTACTCTACTCTCTTCTTTTTCGTTTGTTTTTGAACTATTATTTGTACTACAATTTCCACCTGAGCCCTCCCCCCCCCACTTTACTAGTTTAAAGTCCTTGTGACTGCCCTATTTATCCTTTCCGCTAGGACCCTGGTCCCAGGTGGAGCCGGTCCCAATGGGCCTAACCAGTGATTTATAAAGATTAAGCATAACTTCCTTGCTTTTGTTCTTTATGTCTCTGTTTATAAAGCCAAGGATCCCGTATACTTTTTTAACAGCCTTCTCAACTTGTCCTGCCACCTTCAAAGATTTGTGTACATACACCTAGGTCTCTCTGTTCCTGCACCCCCTTTAAAATTGGACCATTTAGTTTATATTGCCTCTTTTCAGTCTTCCTACCAAAATGAATCACTTAGCACTTCTCGGCGTTAAATTGCACCTGCCATGTGTCTGCCCATTTCACCAGTCTGACTACGTCCTCCTGAAGTCTGTTACTATCCTCCTCACTGTTTACTACATTTCAGAGTTTTGTGTCATCGGCAAACTTTGATGGAGTTACATAGAAACATAGAAGATTGGAGCAGGAGTAGGCCATTCATAAGAACATAAGAACATAAGAAATAGGAGCAGGAGTAGGCCAATCGGCCCCTCGAGCCTGCTCCACCATTCAATAAGATCATGGCTGATCTGATCCTAACCTCAAATCTTCTATCACTCTGCATCCACCCGAACCCATGTGATCTCCCGGGAGAGGCGAAAAACCAGATAAAAGACCCCATGGCCAATTTGGGAGAAAAAAATCTGGGAAATTCCTCTCCGACCCATCTAGGCGATCGAAATTCTTCCAGGAGATCACTCTGTCCCTATATTTTCTACAGTACTTACCTTCTGTAAAGGCGATCTCCACCCCAGCCAGGAACAGGAATAAAACCATCTCCTGAAATCTAACAGAATTAGAACACAGTAGGAGCAGAACCAGGCTACACGGCCCCTGGGCCCGCTCCACTACCCACAGGGCCATGACCATTCCGAACCTAGGCTCATGTCCAATTTCCTGCCCGCTCCCCGTAACCCTTAATTCCCTTTACCTCTAGGAAACTGTCTATTTCTGTTTTAAATTTATTTAATGATGTAGCTTCCACAGCTTTCTGGGGCAGCAAATTCCACAAACCTACCACCCTCTGAGTGAAGAAGTTTCTCCTCATCTCAGTTTTGAAAGAGCAGCCCCTTATTTTAAGATTATGCCCCCTAGTTCTAGTTTCACCCTTCATTTGGAACATCCTCACTGCAGCCCCTTCACAATCTTATATGTTTCAATAAGATCGCCTCTCATTCTTCTGAACTCCAATGAGTAGAGTCCCAATCTACTCAACCTCTCCTCATATGACCACCCCCTCATCCCCGGGATTAACCGAGTGAACCTTCTTTGTACTGACTCGAGAGCAAGTATGTCTTTTCTTAAGTATGGACACCAAAACTGTATGCAGTATTCCAGGTGCGGTTTCACCAATACAACTGCAGCAATACCTCCCTGTTTTTATATTCCATCCCCCTAGCAATAAAAGCCAACATTCCATTGGCCTTCTTGATCACTTGCTGCACCTGCATACTAACTTTTTGAGTTTCGTGCACCAGGACCCCCAGATCCCTTTGTACTACAGTACTTTCCAGTTTCTTGCCATTAAGATAATAACTTGCTCTATGATTTTTCCTGCCAAAGTGCATAACCTCACACTTTCCAGTATTGTATTCCATCTGCCAAATCTCTGCCCACTTACTTAGCCTGTCTATGTCCCTTTGCAGGTTTTTTATGTCCTCCTCACTCACTACTTTCCGTCCCATCTTTGTATCATCTGCAAACTTTGATATGTTACACTCGGTCCCCTCCTCCAAATCGTTAACATAGATTGTAAAGAGTTGGGGACCCAGCACTGACCCCTGCGGAACACCACTCGTTACTGGTTGCCAATCTGAGAACGAACCATTTATCCCAACTCTCTGCTTTCTGTTAGAGAGCCAATCCTCCACCCACGCCAGAATATTACCCCCAATCCCGTGATTTTTTTATCTTGAGCAATAATCTTTTGTGTGGCACCTTGTCACAGAAACACAGAATCACAGAAACCCCACAGTGCAGATAGAAGCCATTTCGGCCCATCGAGCCTGCACCGACACATATCCCACCCGATCCCCGTAACCCCTACACCAACACGTATCCCACCCTATCCCTGTAACCCCATGTATTTAATCCCCCTAACACTAAGGGTCAATTTTATCATAGCCAATCAACGTAACCCGCACATCTTTGGACTGTGGGAGGAAACCGGAGCACCCGGAGAAAACCCACGCAAACACGGGGAGAATGTGCAAACTCCACACAGACAGTCGCCCGAGGCCGGATTCGAACCCGGGTCTCTGGCGCTGTGAGGCAACAGTGCTAACCACTATGCCACCGTGCTGCCCCTTTGTCAAATGCCTTTGGAAGTCTAAATACACTACGTCCACTGGTTCCCCTTTATCCACCCTGTATGTTACTTCCTCAAAAAACTCAAGTAAATTTGTCAAACATGACTTCCCCTTCATGAAACCATGCTGAGTTTGTCCTATTAAATTATGTTTATCCAAATGTCCCGTTACTGTCTCCTTAATAATGGACTCTAACATTTTACCAACCACAGATGTTAGGCTAACAGGTCTATAGTTTCCAGCCTTATGCCTACTACCCTTTTTAAATAAGGGTGTTACATTAGCAGTTTTCCAATCTGCCGGGACCTTTGCTGAGTCCAGGGAG
Organism: Somniosus microcephalus; assembly: GCF_052327205.1. Lineage (NCBI taxonomy): Eukaryota > Metazoa > Chordata > Chondrichthyes > Squaliformes > Somniosidae > Somniosus > Somniosus microcephalus. The sequence goes on along the minus strand of NC_140989.1, from coordinate 283,116,672 downwards.
TTTTGGAAAATTATTACTAATGCATCCACAATCCCTACCGCCACTTCCCTCAAGACCCTAGGATGCAAGCCATCAGGTCCAGGGGACTTATCCGCCTTGAGTCCCATTATTTTACCAAGTACCACTTCCTTCGTGATTTTAGTCGTATTTAGTTCCTCCCCCCCTAGAGCCCCCTGTTTGTCCAGTGTTGGGATATTCTTAGTGTCCTCTACTGTAAAGACTGATACAAAATAATTGTTCAGTGTTTTTGCCATCTCCATGTTTCCCACCATTAATTTCCCGGTCTCATCCTCTAAGGGACCAACATTTACTTTAGCCACCCTTTTTCTTTTTATATAACTATAGAAACTTTTGCTGTCTGTTTTTATATTTTTTGCTAATTTACTTTCATAATCTATCTTCCCTTTCTTAATCAATCTTTTAGTTATTTTTTGCTGTCTTTTAAAGACTTCCCAATCTTCCATCCTCCCACTAGATTTGGCTACCTTATATGCCCTTGTTTTTAGTCGGATACTATCCTTAATTACTTTACTTAGCCGGCCCCTCGAGCCTGCTCTGCCATTCAATGAGATCATGGCTGATCATCCAAATTCAGTACCCTGTTCCTGCCTTCTCTCCATATCCCTTGATCCCTTTAGCCTTAAGAAATATATCTAACTCCTTCTTGAATATATTTAATGAATTGGCCTCTACTGCCTTCTTTGGTAGAGAATTCCACAGGTTCACCACTCTCTGGGTGAAGAAATTCCTCCTCATCTCTGTCCTAAATGGCTTACCCCTTATCCTTAGACTGTGACCCCTGGTTCTGGACTCCCTGACCATCGGGAACATCCTTCCTGCATCTAGTCTGTCTAGTCCTGTTAGAATTTTATAAGTTTCCATGAGATCCCCTCTCATTCTTCTAAACTCCAGCGAGTACAAGCCCAATCGACCCAATCTCTCCTCATACACCATTCCTGCCATCCCAGGTATCAGCCTGATGAATCTTCGCTGCACTCCTTCCATGGCAAGAACATTCCTTCCGCAGTTTACATTGTAAGGAGTTAGGATCTCTTCTTAAATAGTTCATCAGAAGCAGTTATTCCTACAACAAATATTACCAAAGGGACAATAATTCCACCTCCTTCAACATCAAGATTTTTTAAATGATAGGGATTTGATAGGGTAGGTGCAGAAAAACTATTTCCTCTGGTGGGTGTAGTGTCCGTGTGTAGATAAAGACACTGAAGACAGGAGTTGGTTCATAGGTATTTACTAAGCAAGCCTGGGGGGGGTTTCTAAAGGATATACACAATACACAGGCTTATATAGCCCAAGTGGCAATTACCGGCATTACGCACACCTGGGGCTCTTAAAGGCACATACACCACAATTGCTCTTAAAGGCACATACACCACAGTGGGGAATTCCAGAATAAGAGGGTAAAATCTTAAAATTAGAGCCAGGCCATTTTGAGTGAAATCAGGAAGCACTTTTTCACAAAAGGTAGATGAAAGCTGGAACTCGCTCCCCAAAAGGCTGTGGATACTGGGTCAATTGAAATTTTTAAGGCTGAAAACGATAAAGCCTTAATTTCCCAATCTTCCCTAGATGCGGGGGAGGTGCCCGAGGATTGGAAAATAGCAAATGTGACACCATTGTTCAAGAAAGGCTGTAAGGACAATCCTAGTAACTACAGGCTGGTCAGTTAACATCAGTGGTGGGTAATGTTTTAGAAACAATAATCAAGGAAAAAATTAATAGGCACTTGGAGAGGTTTAAGCTAATTAAGGAGAGCCAACACGGATTTGTGAAAGGCAGATCGTGTTTGACTAATCTAACTGAATTTTTTGATGAAGTAACAGGGAGGATTGATGAAGGGAATGCAATGGATGTTGTATACATGGATTTTAGGAAGGCGTTTGACAAAGTACCACACAGAAGGCTGGTTAACAAAATTGAGGCTCATGGAATAGGTGGGTCAGCGGCAGCTTGGATAAGGAATTGGCTTAAGGACAGAAAACAGCGAGTTGTGGTAAATGGCTGTTTTTCAGACTGGAGGATGGTAGACAGTGGTGTGCCCCAAGGTTTAGTGCTGGGGCCACTGCTTTTTTGATATATCTATATATATAAAGCAGTTGGTTTGTCTGTCTGTATGTCTGTCTGTATGTCTGTATGTCTGTCTGTCCGCTATACACTCAAAAGTTATAGAGCGTACCTACACATATGTTATATCAAAAGAAAGCTGATGATCAGGGGAGTGTCTTGGCATATTTACTTTTTGGTCAGACAAAAATTGTTCGGACAGTATACAAAAAACTTTCAAAAATCCGCTCATTAGCGGTTGACCAATCCTACCGCTCATTAGCGTTGAGTGACGTGATGGTTGACCAATCGTACAGTTCAGTGACCTGATGGTTGACCAATCGGCGCGTCACGGGCGGGACCTAATCCTGCAGCTTCTAGAAACGTCGCCGCCATTTTTTCCCCTGCTTTTCCTCAACAGCGAGCGGGGCAGCTGCGTCAGCCCGCCGGAGCGGGAGGTGAGTTGGGGTCACTTGGGCCGGGCCTCACAACCGCTCGGCCCGAGACACAGAGCGGGGGAGCAGCAGCGGGCGGCCGTCAACCGCGCGGCCCGAGACACAGAGCGGGGGAGCGGCAGCGGCCGGCCGTCAACCGCACGGCCCGAGACACAGCGCGGGGGAGCGGCCGGCCATCAACCGTGCGGCCCTCTAAACTGCCCTGGCAACGCCGGCCCCCCCAGCTAGTATATATATATATGTAATACCCACTGGAAATGTTATGTACGCTAAGTATGGTTATCAATCTTTAACTTAGACACTGTATTATCATTGTTATAAATCCCTGGGTTAAAGTTGCCATGTGAAGGTACGGCAAGAACTTTTAAGGGCACAATGTGACTAAGAGCAGACTTTCCATAATTCTGCACCAGTATCAACTGTTGCAGACAGTGAGGCTGCGCTGTCTCCAGGCAGAAACCCCAGGAGGAAGGGGTGGAGTCGGGTTTTTTGAGCGGGAAAAGCTGCAGAGAGCGACTGGAAGAGGAGAGGGCAGGAGCTCTGAAAAGAGGGCTCAGGAGGCAAATGGCTGCCGCATCCCGTCCCGGGCTTCCAAACTCGGCCGCCGCCCTTCGTATTAGTAGCACTGCATCCTGAACTGGCTGGCTGCAAGTCACCAGTACCGGGGGATCGTCGTCTGAACCCAGATCTGCAAGGCAGAGGTCTGGGGAGAGCTGCTTGCCTCGTGCTGATGGGGAGCTACTTGGAAAAGCTGCAGAGAGAGAGAGAGAGAGTCACCAACTCCAGCGGCTGCTGTGTGCTCTGCATCCAGAACTCAAAGTGGGATTCAGTGATCGTGAAGAGAATTCAACGAAGGGGTTCGGAGTCGTAAGTCTTGCAAACATTATACATACCATGAGCTCCAACTTAAGCGCGCCAACGAAAGAGTGCACTCGAATTTGGACACAGGGACAGTCCTTTGAATCCATGTAAATGGAGAATGTATGTTTATTATGTCTAGAGTCATTCTAATGTATGCAAATGTCTAATTTAGTTCATTGGCCTGTAATCTTCTTATACAGTCTGATGTTAAAACTATAAAGTAAGATAGTTAGAATTAAGCCATTGTAGTAGTGATCTCCTTACTGGACTATAGAATACTGTCTACAACAGAGACCACATCTCACATATATCTAAAGAACCGTGAAGGGGTTACATATATATAAATGACCTGGATATTGGAATACAGTGTAGAATTTCTAAATTTGCCGATGACACCAAACTTGGGGGTATGGCAAACAGTGAGGATGATACCAATCGACAGCAACAGGACATAGAAAAGCTAGCAGAATAGGCAGACAAGTGGCAGATGGAATTTAATACAGAAAAGTGTGAGGTGATGCATTCTGGCAGAAGGAACAGGGAGAGGCAATATACACTTAATGGCACAGTTTTAAAGAGTGTGCAGGGACAGAGGGACCTGGGAGTTAATGTGCATAGGTCCCTGAAGGTGGCAGGACATATTGAGAGAGTGGTTAGCAAAGCATATGGGATCTTGGGCTTCATAAATAGAGGTATTGAGTACAAAAGTAGAGACGTTATGCTGAACTTTTATAAAGCGCTGGTTAGGCCACAACTGGAGTATTGCATCCAGTTCTGGTCACCACACTTTAGGAAGGATGTAAACGTCCTTGAGAGGGTGCAGAGAAGATTTACCAGAATGGTTCTGGGGATGGGGGATCTTAGTTACAAGGACAGGTTGGAGAAGCTGGATTTGTATTCATTAGAGCAAAGGAGGTTGAGGGGTGATTTGATAGAAGTGTACAAGATTATGACGGGTTTGGATAGGCTAGGCGGGGAAAGGCTGTTCCCACTAGTTGATGATACAAGGACTAGGGGACACAGATTTAAGGTTTTGGGCAAGAGATACAGGGGGGATGTGAGGAAAAAAAACATTACGCAGCGAGTGGTGAGAATCTGGAACTTGCTGCCAATGGAAGTGGTGGAAGTGGAGACACAATGTTTTGAAGGGGAGACTGGATAGGCACTTGAGGGAAATAAACTTGTAGGGCTACGGGGATAGAGCGGGGGAATGGGACTGACTGGATTGCTCTACAGAGAGCCGGCATGGACTCGATGGGCCGAATGGCCTCCTTCTGTGCCGTTATGACTCTATGATAAATTTTTGTCAGGCAAGGTTATCAATGGATACATAACTTAAGAGTCATAACAGCACAGAAGGAGGCCATATGGAGAAATGGTGGGTACAGGTCAGCCATGACCTAATTGAATGGTGGAATAGGCTCGAGGGGTTGAGTGGCCTACTCCTGTTCTTATGCTCCATGTTGAAATGATCAATTTTGATTTAGAGATGAACTCATATTAGTGACTGCAATCATCCTGATGGATGTTGATTATTGTATTACCTATGATATACTAAAATCCATAGGTGGGTCACAAGATGCCATTCATATTGCATCTGTAGGTGGCACCATGGATAACATTATGTGACAGCTTAATTCCTGGAGGTGGAGATAATGGTCCTGATTTTACTCCGGGCGGCGGGTAGTGAGGTGACTGTGAAACTCACCCACTGCAACAGAAATTAGGACCATGCTAGTTTAACTCTCGTAACTCATTTATATTCCAGTGGCCAACTTCCCACCGATTATAGGTAGGAAGTCGGTGGGAAGCGGTGCAAAATCTTGTGGTCCGGAGGTCTCCTGCCGACACAAGGTAGGTAGCGGAATCAAGTCCCAGGAGCATCTTGTGTATGGGAAGGGGGGGGAAGGGGGTGGAGGGGTCTGGGACAAGGGAGGTCTAACTTTTTCTTGTGGGGCCCAGAGGAGCATTCATACATCCTTTCCCTCCTCTCATCCAGCTCTCCCCTCCTCCCGTTCTTTCTCCACTAATCTCTCTCCTCTACCCATCGCTCCTTTCTCTCACTTCCTAACTCTCTTTCCTCCCTTCCTTCCCCTTTTCCCCTTTCATTAAAACATTTACTTGACGGCCTTAGCATCTTCAAAAAGACTGGGCTTGGATTTTACATTTTTGCCCAGAGCTGTTACGACAACAACTTGTATGTATGTACTGCCTTCAGCACAGAAAGATGTCCCAGGGCGCTGCACACAGGTGTAATCAGACGCTGAGACAAAGAAGGCGATATTAGGAAGAGTGACCAAAAGCTTGGTCAAAGAGGTGGATTTTAAGGTAGGTCTTAAAGGAGAAGGTGGAGGTGGAGAGTGCCAGGGTTTAGACAGGGAATTACAGAGAGTGGAACTTAGACAACTGAAGGCATAGCCAGCAATGGTGGAGCAAATTTCAGAAACTTTATTCAGGCAAAGTTTATATTGACGTTTGTTTTAAAGAGAGAAGCTGTGTGACTTTTAAAGCAGTGAAGCTGCCTGTATATATGTGTGTGTGTGACAGAGAGAGTGAGAAAAAAAAGACTACTGATCATAAACCTGTTGTAGCTTTTATTTTGTGTTCTATTAACTTCAGAAGGCCCATTAAGCTGGAAGAGACAGTGGTCTGGATTCCCCTCAGCGATCGTGCCAGTGAAGTTGGCCAGGATAATTGAAGTTTGCCCTTGCATGGCAGGCTGTGGAATACAATCCGCAAAGCACCAGAAAAATCCTAGAATACTGATTAATAAAATAGAATTTGAATTGATCAGTACTGTAAATCAGTGACCCCGACATTGTTCCCTATACGGGGTACCCTCTCTATGATTGTTATAGGATAGCAAATCTGCTGACTCACTGTGAGCAATGCCATGAGAAAATTACTGGTGTCCTATAAAAGCCTATTAGTGCAGTACTGTACTAAAAGAAAATCAAAATGTTTATGTTAAACTGTAATTGAATTAACTGCAATGGTGGTTCAGTACCTGGGTAGGTGGATCCAACTTGATCATTGAATCATGTGATCCAATATATAACTGGACTTAAGCGTGTGAGAATCTGATTACTGTCCCATCCACAAATTTAGAGCTCTAGTCAGTAAAACATTTGGATTTTGCAAAGTTTTTCCTCAAACAGGACTAATGTGGGCTATTTACTGAATATTACAATAATGCTGTTCCCGAGGTTTTGAGAATCCTCAAATATTATGGAAAAGACTTTTAATAGAAAGAATATGGTGGCTTCTGGATTTCATGGCACAAAGTTTACCTCCTTTGCTGAAATCTGATGACTCTTGAAAAAAATCCCAATGAGGAATGTGACAGCCAAAAACTGCTCCCACCTCATTCCAGGGAGATGGTGATAAAACTTCCCACGAGATCTTGGCCAAAACTCAACACAATCACATAAGCAAACAGGCCAGTTGTAGACATCTAGCGAAGACGGGTTTGCATGTAATGCCACACAATGCAAAAAGTGCCAGATCAGCATGGACTGCAGGTGGTCCACTCACCTAGGAGAAGGTTACACAGGAGTAACCAAAGGGTAGAAAAGGGCACTGTACTCCAAGGTCAGCAGTGACACTGAAGGAGAAGCTTTCCCTCTGGCATCTAATAGATTTCTTGGATATATTCATGAAATTACACCAAGATGTCCTCATTATAAGCAGATGGTTTTAGAGCCACAATCCACACATAATTAGTCCCAGGGCATTCAGAAAACGTATTATTTTGAGCGAACTTGTGTTCAATCTGCTGTTGCTGCTGGACTCATCAAAGGAAACAGAGATGACAGAATTGTCAGAGTAGACTTTAGTATCAATGCACTGTGCTAACTATATGCTTTATCAACCCCTGTAGTTTGACATTATGCAAAGTCTAGATACACAAAGCTTTGCAACTAGTTCATGGGTACATTTGGCATGGCACAAGTCAACAGCTGGGGTCCATTTCCACACAATGCACATCTGCATAAAGTCTGAGAACAACCTTTTTAGAAAATAAAATAATATCTGGGGTTTATTTTTTGGAATGATCAGATCTAAATTTGCAACATCTGAGTGTCTGGTCCCTCAATCTGTGCTACTCCAGAATAACCATTTGTGGTGTTGGCTCTGAAAGTCTGGTTACAAATACATTTCTTTGGAGGGTGGGGTTTTTGTTGCTCTATCACATATCTTTTATATTTCTTTTTTTTTCCCTCCGAATTTTTTTTGTTTCCTTTAACTGTCCAGAAAAATTACTCTGGGGAATGGGTTTGGAACACAGCACATCCAGATGGTGGTGATGTGAAAAGCAAGAGTATGGAATAGCATTTGCTATTCCTGGCCACAGCAATTTCTACTGTCTCTCACACACATACACACACGAATGTCAAAGAATTTTTTAGCTTTTTCCAACCTGAATTACCACAACATTTTTCGTTTAACTGTTTCAGGGCTACAGTAGTGTCTCTGAATCAAATGAAACAAAACAAAAAAAAAGAAAAATGGCTTTTATACCAATTAATTGCTGTTGGCTCCCAGTGGGTCTGCAGTAGTTAGCAGCAACCCCAAAATAAACTTGTCAAGACATCTAACAAAGATGGGTTTCCATGTAATGCCACACGACGCAAGAAGTGGCAGATCAGCATGGACCGCAGGAATCATAGAATCATAGAATGATTGCAGCACGGAAGAAGGCCAATCGGCCCGTCGAGCCCATGCTGGCTCTCTGCAAGAGCACTTCAGCTAGTCACACTGCCCCGCCATTTCCCCATAGCCCTGCAAATTTATTTCCTTCAGATACTTATCCAACTCCCTTTTGAAAGCTGTGATTGAATCTGCCTCCACCACCATTTCAGGCAGTGCATTCCAGATCTTAACCACTCGCTGAGTAAAATGTTTTTTCTTACATCGCTTTTGGTTCTTTTGCCAATCACCTTAAATCTGTGTCTTCTGGTTCTCGACCCTTCTGCCAATGGGAACAGTTTCCCTCTATCTACTCTGTCTAGACCCCTCATGATTTTGAACAGCTTTATCAAATCTCTTTTCAAGCTTCTCTGCTCCAAGGAGAACAACCCCAGCTTCTCCAGTCTATCCACGTAACTGAACTGAAGTCCCTCATCCCTGGAATCATTCTCGTAAATCTTTTCTGCACCCTCTCTACGGCCTTCACATCCTTCCTAAAGTGCTCCAGTTGGGGCCAAACCAGTGTTTTATACAGGTTCATCATAATTTCCACACTTTTGTACTCTATGGGCTGGATTTTGTCAATGGGGACGTGATGGAGGTGGTACTCCCACTTTTTGGGTTGTAGTCCCGCCTCCATCGACTTGTGGTCAACCCATGCTATTTTCCCTTGATTGGCCTCCAAACCCACCTCCACGGGGCTCAGCAGGCCAATTAAGGGACACCTGTTTACTGGTGACGTCAGTGATTGACATTTCATCTGTCAAGAGCTTTTGACAGATGAAAAATCAGCATTTGACAGCTCTGTGAAGCTGTCAAACACTGACAATCTGTCTTCTAACTTGAGTCCTTCTACTCAGACTCAGTTAGAGATCTCTCCAGACCAGAAAGCAGAATGCTGCAGCTTTTGACATTTCAGCGGCCATTCTGCTTTCTGTGCCGGTGAACTGAGGGACTCCCGAGAACTGAAGGAAGGAGGCCTGCAGGAGAAAGTAAAGGTAAGTAAAACTTATTAAAACACTTTACACTTACCTCACACACTTACCTCTGCACACATGCACCCATCACTCACCTGCACAACGGACATCTCGACCCCTCCAACCCCTTCAGACCGACAGTCCGCCTCGCTAACTTGGCGTGGTTCGGAGCCGTCGGGAAGCCCACACTTCAGGGCTAAAAATAGGGATTAGGCAAAAAACTGCCTGTTAACTACCTGTTAACAGGTAGTTAATTGGCACTAATCCCCTTCCCGCCTCGGGGAGGCGGCTCCCAGCACAGCTCGGATACCCGCCTCCTGGGACATTGGCACAGAGGCGGATGGGTACGTCCCCCTGATTCTGCAATTTTCCCACCACTCCCGCCTCCAAACCCACCTCCACGGGGCTTGGAAATTCGAGCCCTATACCTCTATTCATGAAGCCCAGGACCCCATAAACCTTTTTAATTGCTTTCTCAACCTGTCCTGCTATCTTCAATGATTTGTGCACATATACCCCCAGGTCTCTCTGTTCGTGCACCCAATTCAGGATTGTACCCTTTAGTTTATAGTTCCTCTCTTCATTCTTTCTACCAAAATGCATCACTTCACACTTTTCTGCGTTAAATTTCATCTGCCACGTGTCCACCCATTTCACCAGTCTCTCTATGTCTTCCTGAAGTCTATCACTCTCCTCCTCACTGTTCACTATACTTCCAAGTTTTGTGTCATCTGAAAATTTTGAAATTGTGCCCTGTACACCCACATCCAAGTCATTAGTATATATCAAGAAAAACAGTGGTCCTAGAACCGACCCCTGGGGAACACCACTGTATACCTTCCTCCAGTCCGAAAAACAACCGTTCACCACTACTCTCTGTTTCCTATCACTTAGCCAAATCCGTATCCTTGCTGCCACTGTCCCTTTTATTCCATAGGCTTCAACTTTGCTGGCAACCCTATTATATGGCACTTTGTCGAATGCCTTTTGGAAATCCATGTACACTATGTCAACTGCATTACTCTCATCAACCCTCTCTGTTACCTCATCAAAGGACTCAATCAAGTTAGCTAAGCACGATTTGCCTTTAACAAATCTATGCTGGCTTTCCTTAATTAATCCACACTTGTCCAAGTGACTGTTAATTTTGTCCCTGATTACTGTTTCTAAAAGCTTCCCCACTACACTACCGAGGTCAAACTGACTGGCCTGTAGTTGCTGAATAATGGTGTAACATTTGCAATTCTCCAGTCGTCTGGCACCATCCCCGTATCTAAGGATGAGTGGAATATTATGGGCAGTGCCTCTGCGATTTCCTTCCTCAATTCCCTCAGCATCCTAGGGTGCATCCCATCCGCTCCTGGTGACTTATCTACTTTAAGTACAGCCAACCTTTCTAATACCTCCTCTTTATCATTTTTTATCCTATCTAGTATCTCCACTACCTCCTCCATTACTATGTCTATGACAGCATCCTCTTCTTTGGTGAAGACAGATGCAAAGTACTCATTTAGTACCTCAGCCATACCCTCTGCCTCCATGCATAGGTCTCCTTTTTGGTCCCTAATCAGCCCCACCACTCCTCTTACTGCCTTTTTACTATTTATATGCCTATAGAAGACTTTTGGATTACCTTTAATGTTAGCTGCCATTCTATTCTCATACCTCTCTTTACCCCTCTTATTTTCTTTTTTACTTTTCCTCTGACCTTTCTGTATATAGCCTGATTCTCAGATGTACGGTATTGCAACCTGACATCTGTCATACATGCTCTTTTTCTGCTTCATCATATTCTCTATCTCTCTCATCAGGGAGCTCTGACTTTAGTTGCCCCACCTTTCCCCCCTAGTGGTAATGTACCTCAACTGTACCTGAACTATTTCCTCTTTAAAGGCAGCCCATTGTTCCATTACAGTTTTGCCTGCCAGTCTTTGATTCCAGTTTACCCGGGCCAGATCCGTTCTCATCCCACTGAAATTGACCTTCCCCTTGACCTCTCCAGGACATCCTCCCTCTCCAGCACTGGAACATTCTCCTTGACCACACCACCTCCTATCTTTCCTTCCCTATCTTTCCTGAACACTTTATAACCAGGAATATTTAATACCCAATCCTGCCCTTTTTTGAGCCAGGTCTCAGTTATTGCCACATCATCATATTCCCATGTGGCTATTTGTGCCTGCAGCTCACTTAACTTGTTTACTACGCTTCGTGCGTTCACATACATACACTGTAAACCAATCTTAGACCATCCTGCATTCTCTCTTAGATTGACCCCCCCAAAACCTTACTATTTCTTACTTTAGTGCTCTCTGCCTCTCCCAATCCTTTGAGCACGTCATTTCCCCTTTCTAATGTTACATCCAGGTGCCCATCCCCCTGCCAAATTAGTTTAAACCCTCCCCAACAGCACTAGCAAACCTCCCCACGAGGATATTGGTTCCGGTCCAGTTGAGGTGCAACCGGTCTGGCCTGTACAGGTCCCACCTCCCCCAGCACCAGTCCCAATGCCCCAGGAATCTAAAGCCCTCCCTCCAGCACCATCTCTCCAGCTGCGCTATCCTCCTATTTCGATACTCACTAGCGCATGGCACCAAGAGTAATCTCGCGATTACTACCTTTGAGGTCCTGCTTTTTAATCTCTTTCCTAGCTCCCTGAAATCTGCCTGCAGGACCTCATCCCTCTTTCTACCTATGTCATTGGTACCGATATGGACCACGACCTCTGGCTGTTCACTCTCCTACCTCAGAATGTTCTGCAGCTGCTCGGTGACATCCTTGACGCTGGCACCAGGGAGGCAACATATCATTCTGGAGTCACGTCTGCGGCCACAGAAACGCCTGTCTGCTCCCCTAACTATCGAATCCCCTACCACTATTGCTTTCCCACTCTTCTTCCTCCCCCCTCCTGTACAGCTGAACCACCCGTGGTGCCACAGACTTGGCTCTGGCTATACTCCCCAGAGGAACCATCACCCCCACCAGTACTCAGAACCGGTGGATAGCGAGATGCACTCAGGGGACACCTGCTTGGTCCTCCTCTTCTGTCTGGTGGTCTTCCATTCTCTTTCTACCTGCACACTCTTTATCTGCGGGGTGACCACCTCCTGAAACATGCTATCCACAAAGCTCTCAGCCTCACCGATGCACAGCAGTGACACCAGCTGCTGCTCAAGCTCCAAAACCCGGAGCTCGAGCTCCTCCAGCTGATGGCATGTCCTGCACATGTGGTTGTCCAGGACGTGGGAAGCGTCCTGGAGTCCCCACATGGCACAGGATGTGAATTCCAGGGGACTGAGCTGCCCTGCCATGCCTTTACTTAATAGACTATTAACTAATAACACTTACCAGCTACTCACCAATCAGCTCCTTCCCTGGTTGTGACGTCACTTTGGATGGTTTTACAGTTGTTGCTTTTGTTGTTGTTATTTTCGCTGGAGGTACTCTGCCTTCTCGCTGCCGCCACTGCTCCGGTCAATACTCTCTCAGGTCCTCCTGTTCAATTTATACTCCGCCTCCTGCTCTCCTGTGACGTCACTCCTTGTTTTTTGGTTTTTTTAAGTCGCCGAGATCCACTCCAATGTCAAGAAGCCCCATATATTTTTATTACTCAAGCACAGTCTTGTGCAACATAAGGACAGCTAAAGAAAGATTGGCATTTATATAGCGCCTTGTCACAGCTCTCAGAAATGTCCCAAAGTCTATCACATCAAATACTTGAAGTACAACCACTGTTGTTATGTAAGCAAACTTGTCATTGTTCACCTGTTAACAGGTACTTAGAATTGCAATAAACTTTAATATTGTTTTTTTCTGTTGATATTTTGATTGTGAATGCTGATGAGGATAGCTCAATCACAGTGGAAAACTTACTGAACTGGACAGTGTGAGGGAACTGTAGTCACACAAGTAGAGAACTCGGCTACCTCTGTTCCCTCACAGTCAGTGATAGAAAACTCAACCCAGTAACTGACTCACAGTACCTCAGAGATCTTGCCATTTCAAACTGTTTCTTTTTGCCGGTTTCCATTTCCTTGACCTCCCCCATTCCTCTTACAAGAGGGAAGTCAATCAATCAGGGCATTTAATGACACTCTGAAACCAGTTCCTATGAGATACTCAGAATGATTCTGCAGTGTATGCATGTGTGTTGACATCAGGGCTGGATTTTCATTGAGGAGTCAGGTAGGAGGTGGGACTACAACTTTTGGGGTTGTAGTCCCGCCTCCATCGAGTTCTAGCCAACCGACGTGATTTTGACTTGATTAACCTTGTCGAGCCCGCCCAGTGGGCTCAGCAGGCCAATTAAGGGCCACCCGGCAACAGGTGATGTCACAGATTGATATTTCATCTGTCAAAACCTTTTGACAGATGAAATATCAGCATTCAACAGCTGTTTGAAGCTGTCAAACACTGACAATCTGTACTCTAAGTTAATTCCTTCCTGTCAGGATGATTTACAGATCTCCCCGGAACAGAAAGCTGAATGCTGAAACTTTTGACAGATCGCGGCCATTCTGCTTTCTTTGCCGGTGAGATGAGGGACTCCCGAGACCTGAAGGAAGGAAGGCTGTAAAGGTAAGTAAATGTAAGTACAACTTCTTTAAACACTTTACACACACCAAACACACTTACCTCTGCACTCATGCACCCATCTCGACCCCTCCAAGCCCTTCATCCCGACGGCCCGCCTTGCTAACCTGGCATGGTTTGGAGCCGTCGGGAATCCCACATTTCAACAATGAAAATAGGGATTAGGCCAAAAACTGCCTGTTAACTACCTGTTAACAGGCAGCTAATTGGCACTAATCCCCTTCCCGCCTCGGGGAGGTGGGTCCCAGTGCGGGTCGGGTACCCGCCTCCTTTGAAATCGAAATGGCGCAGTGTGGGATCTGAGTGATCAAAGCAAGCAACTCCACAGCCCAATGAAAACCCTGCCCCAGGTGATTATATTCCTCTCCCCCATAGTCACAGCCTCCTGATACACAAGGGGGAATTTTAACTTCCAGATGGAAAGTCGGTGGGATGTGCGGGACACCTGCCTGAGAGTCTCCGTGGGAGGCCCAGCCATTAATAACTGCCGGGCTTCAGTTACATCCCGTCAACCACCTACCCGCCCAATATGGGATAGAGAGAAGGTTGGCTGGTTGCCGGCAGGCGATCGGGTGGCCCAGAGGCTGTCCACAAGCATTCAGGTAGGTCATGGGGGACCGTTCGTCAAAGTCTCGTGGATGTGGGGGTGGGGGGGGGGGGGAAGGGTTTAGGGCAGCAGAGGCTCAGACTTCCCTTGTGACACTCCTGCTCTTCTTGGCCCCACAAAAATTAAGTTTAAAACTTACTTTTTAGGCCCTACACTTCTTCCTGGACAAGTCTTACTGAGCAGGAGTGTGCACCTCGCTCAGTACGCCATCAGGGTCCAAAGTACATCATAGGTCCCCGATTAGCATATATTAATGAGGCTCCCACCTCAGTCAGGCAGGCACCTGAGCCACCGGCAAAAACAGCAGAGTTAAACTTGCTGCTGGTTTTAACTCCCGTTCGGCCTGGTTCTGCCTCTTACATTAAATTCCTCTTACATTGTCTTGACTCATGCACAAACAGTGACCACTCACGTGAGGTGCTGAAGGGCTGCTGCATCTATGGGACTGTACCACAACATGACTCAGCATCATCAGTACAGGAGACAAAAACAATGGCAGAAAAACAGCTGCATTATGATTAGGGGCTGGCACAGATTTTGGAACAACCTGAAACTGGCCAATTGGATCACTGTCAGATACATTTTAGTTAACTATTTACAGGTATAGACATGGCACAGGTACACAGTGAAACAATTAACCGATGATCGCATAACACACATCCACTAATTATAAGCATCAATAGCTGGCTTGTCAGATTTGTTTTTAAATACAAGAGAGCACAGCCCCTTTAAATGTGGCATTGGCCCAGAAATTCGTGTAACCAGTCAACGAACGATGCCTGCCATTAGTTAGACTCGCCCTTGTCGTTTAACCGCCAAATTTTTCGCTGCAAGTTGCTGTAAGTGGGAAATCGAAATGGCGCAGTGTGGGATCAGAGCAAGCAACTGTGTATCTCCTTAATCAATCAGATAGAAGGATTGCTAAATGAACAGCGCAAGGTCTGAACAAGGAAGTGTAAATTACAGTGGGTGAATTCAATGTCAAATCAGATACAGGAAGAGAAATAAAGTGAGGGAAAGAAAGATTAGATTAAGAGAGAGACAAAAGAGACAAAAAGAAAAAGTTAAAAAAAATTAATTAAAAAAAAAATTCTCCAACGACGATTAAAATCTGAAGGAATGAGAAGCCACACTTGTAATAGTTAATTTTCAGTGCCAGAGATGTTGACTGGCAGTAATTAACACTTATCACATTGTTAAAAGGGTACTTAGACTGGAAATGACTTGACTTAACTTTCTGTGGCGAGTTTAGTTCGTATCTACAGCGCAACTTCACACGGCTCAATGTATTTGAATGGGGAGCCAGACAGCGACGTGCCTTTTTCACGAATTTGAGTGATTCCTCACATCACTACCTAGCCTGTGGATGAGGCTGAACTACAGCATAAGATGGAATCCCTGCTGATTTCTACACACTGCCTTTTTTAAAAGAACATTTTTTAATTTTAAAACTTCCAAGTCAGTGCATATCCAAATATAGAGGCTTACAGATTCTTATAGATTTCAGTGCATAAAAATGACTCTCAGACTCCCAGCTATATCTGCATTAAAAAAAAATCTGCTTCTGCCTTGCAGTGTTAAGTAATTCCAGCTTTCTTTGCACACTCTGGGCCTTGCAACCCTGGCCAGGGGTTGTGGGGTGGGGGGCATGCGGGGGTCTGGGCAGTGGGACTGGCACTGGAATGCAGAGTCACTGAGTCGGCTAGACCAGGGCTGAGGCTATGTGAGTAGTTGGTTTCATCTCTGAATTGGGAGGTGGGGCCACGACTGCTGGGATGTGGAAGCCAATGAGGTCTCAGAAATGGAAGGGAAAAGGGCAGTGTTGTTGTGGAGGGAGGGGGTATAATGGAGGAAACATAGGCAGAAGGTGATGGGGACTGATGGTCAGGGTATCAGCTCCTAAAGGGGGAGAAAAAGTAAAAAATAAATACTAAATTAATAAAACTTTAACCGTATCAAACTCAGGAGCTCAGAGCAAGAAATGTGCTTGGAAATATTTTGTTCAGACTGTGAGCTAGACACGCAGAATAACAAATTAAGCAAAAAAAAAGAAAATGCTTGACCTGAAATCCCATCTCCGACCTCTGGCACCCTGCCAGTCGTTTGCCTATGCACGCGATTTCCAGCCCAAATACCAAAACTGTTTATTTATTAATTTAAGCATTTTCACTTTCCGTCAAACACCAGAGAACATGGCAAGTACAACATATGAAAGTAATTAACTTTTAACTTGGGTCTTGATGAGAAAGCTACAGAGAATAAACTATGATTACTCTGGGGCATATACTCTACAGACCAAAAGCTGCCATACAGCTGTTAAAGTAACAGTCACTCTGCTGATGCCCAGCATGTTGACACCTGACCAGGGGGATTCTTAAATATGGGGCTGCCTCAACAATATTTCATGTAAAAAAAAGTTATGCAAAGTGAATGGGTTCCATTGAATTGAATTGTGTTTGAAGAGCCAGCCTCGGTACATTACCAGGCAGTAAGATTTTAATCCTAGTGTTACTGAGGAGTAAGATGCTCTCCTGACACAATGAGACACACAGACCAGTAAAAAAAAGAAAGAAAGATTATATAGCGCCTTTCACGACCACCAGACGTCCCAAGGCACTTTTTGAAGTGTAGTCAGTGTTGTAATGTAGGAAATGCAGCAGCCAGTTTGTACACAGCAAGCTCCCACAAACAGCAATGAGATAATGACCAGATAATTTGGTTTTTAGTGATGTTGATAGAGGGATAAATATTGACCAGGACACCAGGGGATAACTCCCCTGCTCTTCTGCGAAATAGTGCCATGGGATCTTTTACGTCTGTGATGAAATATGCCATTCATCACTCATCTGTATTCTCTGTGTGATTGTGCCTGCGACTGTGGTTTAGTTTCAGTTTCATTTCCCTTACCTCAGTTCCGTTTCCTCACCTTGTATTGTATTGTGTGTAGTGCTCCGCCCATACCTGGCCCCTATGTAAGCAGGCTCAGCGTGCCTCACATCCAGTACTGCAGACCTCTGGATGGAAGACACCTCTCCACTGTGTGTTACCTTCTAAGTTAATAAAAGCCTTGTTTTGTTCCGCTAACATTGAGTCTCAGATTTATTGAGGCACATCAACGTCCACCTGAGAGAGCAGATAGGGCCTCGGTTTAACGTCTCATCTGAAAGATGGTACCTCCAACAGTGCAGTACTCACTCAGTACTGCACCGGAGTGTCAGCATAGATTTTTGTGCTCACTTGAACCCACAGCTTTATGACTCAGAGGCGAAAGTGCTACCAACTGAGCCATGGCCAACACGGTCAATGACTATTCTCTGCAACTGTCACAAGGTTTGAGATGATGGTGGTAAATTGAGTGCTTTCCTAGATAATGCCCACCTGGAGATGAGCTACAGAATTGGGTCATGTTCCAGAGGGAGCTATTCTGTATAATGAATAGAAATATTTATTATGGTGGGTATAATTTCGCTACAGTCCTTTAAAATGGAACTTCACACATTCCTGAGCGAAGAGGAATTTCCATTTATAGAGGGTAAACTGCGAGTTAGCTGAGATTATGAGGAGTTATGCATCACACAGACTGAAAAACTCCTAAATTCAATCCATGGTCTGTGCTGAGTTAGTTGATTTTAGTATGCATGTTTTTTTTTGTTTTACAGATACTTCATATATAGACCTATAATGTACAGGACAGCATCTATTGGGTTGCATAAATGTAATGGGCTGCTACAATTGGCCCCAGCACCCTGGGCTGGGAAAATAACTCAAAACTGCCAGGGTTCCTGTTCTTATTCAATGACTAGACTCACCAACACACCTACACTGAGCACAAGTCTCACGTGTAAGATAGCAATGCCTTGTCCTGCCACCTCAGGATCGCCATCTCATGCGTGTAAGAGCCTATTGGTAATTCCTGGCACCTCCTTTGTTTTCAATTGTCAGTGAGAGAAAACAAGCACAATTTAAAAATCCCACAAGATGGACTATGAGGGCAAAGAGAAATACAGAGAAAAAGAGAGATGGAAAAGCGGAAAAGAAAGAGCAAAATGGAGAGAAGAATTTAACAAAGCCATTTGGCCATCTCTTGGGTTCCATATCAAAAAATGCAGATTGCAATTTTAATCAGGTTTTTGGTATGTGTTGACTCAGGTATACAGCTTGCGACTGGGGACATTTGTCTAATGTTGAAAGCACTGCCAATAATTTCTGCTGAAAATTGCGCATGTGGAGATGTTGGGTGTGGACAGGTTTCGGATCGGCTATGATGCTCCCCTACGGTCAAATAGGCTGTCAACACATTGGATAGGCTCAAAGATGTAAAATGGCCTCAAGAGTGAGGTATTAAAGTGCTGGCAGAGCCAACGGAACGGTACCCCAGCATGAGTCACCGCTTCCAGGAAGTAAAACAAAAACACTTTCAATGTAGGCATAATCGTATTGATGTTTAAAATGGGAATGCAGGTTAACATAGGTTACATGTTTTAATTAAAAACAGCAGGCCTCACTTAAGAAGACTGAAACTTGGAAAGTCTGCTGGTTTCTACACTGTACTGCTGTTTTCTAAAAATTGAAGGCTCATGGTCACTCCTAAAGTGTCGTTTTTGATGTTTCCTTTTATTGCTGCATAAATGCATAGCAATTTCACGTTGGAAAATGTTAGTGAGCTATGAAAAAGCCATTGTGCATCATGTTTATCGTGGCTCCTGTTGTTACCCTTCCTCAGCAAAATGCCATTTGTAAAAAAAATGCAATGAAATGAACTTCATTAAAAAGCTGGCAGGGAGAGAACCCCAAAAATAATAAATTAAAATGATTTCCATGCAAATATACAACCTGAACAAGCCACTTATTCATCAATATAATTATTCCAGATGAGAGAAAGGAGCACAATTATTCATCTGGTAGAAAAATTATGCTCCATTATTATTTTAAAGAGAAGTACTTGGTGACGAGGCACTTGGGTTAATATGTCCTAGGAGGAACACTGCAATTAGCACGAACCAGTCTATTGGACCAGGGAGGACACCTGGCTACTTGTTCATGCCAAAGGCTCTGGCCACTTCTAGATGACTCTGGAGTACCAGTATGTGGTGTCCTCAATTCATGGGAGGCCTCCTCTATGTGGCAGGCACTGCTTGACACACTTGGCACTGTATATCCCACCTTTACTTTACCTTTAGGTATTTGTTTTTTCTGAGAGTTGTACAAAAACGTTTGTAAATTACAAGAATGCAACGGACATCAAACGAATGGTTCTCCGGCCATCTGCTGCCGGTGGAATTATCAAAATGTTATATATAATTATCGCAGAAACAGTCCCAAGGCTGTCAGTATCAGAGAGTGACATGTATGATCAGCAGTAGTGATCAGGTCCTTTTAAACCAAAATGGGTGGTGGTCACTTTATACGGGTGGCACTTGACATGCTGCTGAATCATCAACAATTCTGCTGTAAATGGTTCCTACTCCTCAGGTACTGTCCCTCATGCTTTCAAAACCACCATCATCGCCTCTATCCTTAAAAAAAACCCACCCTTGATCCTCTTTCCTTGCAAACTACCTCCCCATCTCCAAACTCAGTTTCCTCTCCAAAGTTCTCGAACGTCCTGTTACCTCCCAAATCCATTCCCATCTTTCCTGCAACTCCAGGTTTGAATCTCTCCAAATTAGTTCCTGTCCCTACCACAGCACTAAAATGGCTCTAACCAAATCCACAAATGACATCCTCTGACTGTGACCATTCTGGTGTATGTAACCTGTTCCACCTTAAGAGAACTTAAGCCTGTTCCACCTTAAGAGATGTACTACTTTCTCTGGCTGCTGTATACGTAATACCGGTGGTGACCACCGGTATATAAGTACTGTGTAGTGATATTGCTGTTAGTATAGCCCTGACCTCCAACTAGTAAAGACCTGTTGAAACGTTATTCTTGTAGTCTGTGTCAGTAATTAATCTTAAATACAACTAGAACACACAGACTTAACAGTGGCGACGAGTCCGATTCTTACCCTGCGGCAGTTTATATCCACGGCGGCTTCGTCCACAGAACGGGCGTCGAAGAGAGGCATCCACCCTCATCACCCTGCTGGAAGACACGTCGCGCGGCAGGCATCTAGAACCCGGAGTGCAGAAGATATCCTGAACTCGAAGCCTCCATCAGCGGCAGTCAGCTATCTTCCTTCTACCTCGGTGGTAGGTAAGCCGGTCAGCGACGCGAGCAGAAAGTCGGCCGCGTTGTCTGGACAGACGGGGAGGGAAGACGGAGGAATAAGGGCGGTGAGATCGATCGCGACCGGAGATAAGGGCCGGGCCGCATTCGGGCCAAAAGGCGCAGCGCGGGGACATCGATCGCGGCTGGTGATAAGGGCCAGGCCGCATTCGGGCCAAAAAGGCGCAGCGTCTGGGGCGACTGAAGGCGCGAGAGCCGCGGTGAAGGCGAACGCAGCCGGTGCTAATAACCAGGCTGCAAGAAGGGCTGCGAGGCGCGACATCGGGGAAGCGCGAATGCCCGAGGGAGCCGCGGTGAAGCGGAGACAGCGTCGGGGGAGTTACTAACCGCTGGGAAAGGGGAGCAGCAGCGGCACGCCAAATGCCATTGCAGCCAGCGGGTGAAGAAGGCGAGCGCGGGAAAGACCGCCAAGCGCGGGAAACCGCCATTTTGTAGGCGGAGGACGAAGACAAGAGCGGGAAGCCGCCATCTTGGAAAAAGGGAAATCACTAAAAAAAAATTGCAACGATGCCTAAACATGGGAACATTAATACCTTTGATAGCGACATCGAAGATTGGGCCACATATGTAGAACGCATACAAAATTATTGTAAAGCAAATAAAATCCCAGATGATGAGAAAGCACTAACTTTATTAAACTTAATGGGTGCGAAGACATACGAGCAATTGAAACACCTTTTATCACCAGATGAACCGGCGGAGAAGACGTTCGAGGAGATTGTTACTGTCCTGAGAAATCATCTAAACCCCATGCCGCTGATGCTAGCGGAACGATTTAAATTTTACAGCAGAAAGCAGCTGAAAGATGAAAGCAATGCTGAATATTTAATGGAATTGCGTAAGCTAGCAAAGTACTGTCAGTTTGGAACAGGACTAACAGATGCGCTAAGAGATAAATTTGTGTGTGAATTATTAAAAGAAGATACACAAAAGCGACTGCTCGAGGAGAATGAGCTGACGCTTGAGAAAGCGGTCACTATGGCAGCATCACACGAAGCCGCAGCGAGAGGCACGGCAGTAATACAGCTACGGTCACCGGAACTCAGTACAAATCAATTGGTTTTGAGTACTGTAAAATGTTATCGTTGTGGAAAGACAACGCACGATCAGAACCAGTATTGGTTTAAAAACCAAGAATGCAGAACATGTGGCAGGCTTGGCCACATAGCTAAAGTATGCCGGTCAGGAAAGAAGACCAGCAACAAAAAGTCACCGCAAGGAAAATACATAAAGGTACACAAGGTGACAAAGAACAGTTCGAACGAACAGAAGTCAGATTCAGACGCCAGCAGTAATGAACTGGGTAGCTTAAGAGTACACAACGTTGGTAAGGATGCAGATCTCCAGACAATTTGGGTCACTCTTCAGATAGCAGGAGTCCAAGTAAAGATGGAATTGGACACTGGATCGGCATTGACGGTTATGAATAAGAAAGATTACAAAAGGTTATTCCAACATATTCCCCTACAGGATACGGAGATTATATTGAAAACATACATAGGGCAAAGAGTGTACCCCATCGGAAAGATAGAGGTAAAAGTGGTCCACAAGGGCAAAGAAAGCCAAGTAATGGACTTATATGTGCTACCTGAAGGAGGTCCACCACTACTGGGGCGGGAGTGGATTAGGAAAATGAATATGGACTGGCACTCCTTAAAGGCACTAACGGTAGATTCCGGGGAAACAGATGTCAAACCTAAACGATTGTCCAGAATATTGGATGATGCTAAAGAGGTGTTCCAGCAGGGACTGGGAACACTGAGAGGAATTACGGCAAACATCAAGATTGATGAACATGCACACCCAAAATTTTTCAAAGCCAGACCGGTACCCTATGCAATACGACCTGCTGTAGAAGCGGAACTGGAAGCGCTAGAACGTTCAGGTGTACTGTCTAAGGTAGATTGGAGTGAGTGGGCTACGCCCATTGTTCCCGTTATGAAACGTCCTTCGAGCAACAAGCCAGGAGAACCAGGGAAGGTTCGCATCCGTGGAGACTTCAAGATCACCGTTAATCCGGTGCTTCACACGGTGCAGTATCCACTTCCGCGGATTGAGGATATTTTTGCTTCGTTGTCTGGCGGGAAACACTTCACCAAGATAGACCTGGCGCAGGCGTACTTGCAGATGGAGGTTGAAGAAGAGTCACGCCAGTACCTCACGATCAACATGCATAGAGGTTTGTACCGGTATAATAGGCTGGTTTTTGGAGTGGCATCGGCTCCAGCAATTTGGCAGAGGGCCATGGAGCAGGTATTACAGGGAATTCCAGGCACACAATGTTACCTGGACGATATTCTGATTACAGGAGATGGTGATGAAGAACACCTCGCAAACTTGGAACTGGTGCTCAACAGACTGAAAGAGTATGGACTTCGAGTTAATCGGCAGAAATGTGAGTTCTTTCAGAAGCGGATCTCGTACTGTGGTCATGTCATTGACCGGGAGGGGCTTCATAAGTCTCCTGACAAGATAGAGGCAGTTGTAAAGGCTCCCGCTCCGGATAATGTCTCTCAGTTGAGGTCGTTTCTAGGATTGATTAACTATTACCATAAGTTTCTACCGAATCTATCCACGGTACTGCACCCGCTGAACGCTCTTTTACAGAAGGGGGTACCATGGGAATGGAGCGAAAACTGTAAGAAGGCATTTCGCAAAAGCAAAGAATTGATCACCTCAGAGGAAGTGTTGGCTCACGTCAACCCGACACTGCCTATTCGGTTGGCTTGTGATGCTTCTCCATATGGTATTGGTGCAGTACTCTCACACAAGTTGCCAAATGGCACGGAAAGGCCAGTCGCGTTTGCATCCAGATCATTGACCTCCGCTGAGCGCAACTATGCGCAGATCGATAGGGAGGCTCTCAGCCTTGTATGGGGAGTGAAGAAGTTTAATCATTACCTGCAGGGCCAAAAATTCACACTTCTGACAGACCATCAGCCATTGGTATCCATTTTTAACCCTAAGAAGGGTGTTTCGGCGATGACAGCACAGAGACTCCAGAGATGGTCCCTTTTCCTAGGGGCACATCAATATCAAATAGAATTCAAAGGTACAAAGCAGCATGGCAATGCTGATGGGCTGTCGCGCCTGCCACTACCTGAAGAAGAAGAGACGACGAAAGTTGACCCTGTTGAGTTATTTCATTCGACCATCATCGAGTGTTTACCAGTCACCAATGCAAGTATTGAAAGAGAAACCAGGAACAACCCGACACTGTCCCGAGTCTACGAGGTGACAGTGAAGGGATGGCCAACACATGGTGATCCTCTGTTACCGGCATTCTCGGCAAGGCGAGACCAGCTGTCCGTCTGCCATGGTACTTTGATGTACGGGACAAGAGTGATTATTCCTCCCAAGTTAAGGGAAAGAGTTCTAAAGGAACTGCATGAAGGTCATCTGGGGGGAGTTAAGATGAAAAGTCTTGCTAGGGCTTATGTATGGTGGCCGGGTATTGACCAACAGATAGAGGAGTTGACGAAAAGCTGCGCTGGGTGCCAAAAAGTGCAAAATGCACCTCCGATCGCACCGCTACACCCATGGGAATGGCCTTCAGCCCCATGGCAATGCATACATATTGACTTTGCTGGTCCATTCATGGACTCCATGTTCCTAATTGCGGTGGACGCACATTCCAAATGGCCAGAAGTGATCAAGATGAATACCACTACTTCAGAAAAGACAATTGCGGTGTTAAGAACAATATTCGCAAGGAAGGGATTGCCAGAACAGATATGTTCGGACAACGGACCACAGTTCGTGTCGGAAGAATTCTAAAAATTCTTAAAGAAGAATGGGGTGAAACATTATACCTCTGCCCCATATCATCCGGCGACAAACGGGTTGGCCGAGAGATTTGTCCAAACATTCAAAAAGGCAATAAAGGCCATGAACGATGATCAGATTCCGCTACAACACAAGGTGGACAATTTCCTAATGGCATATCGAAACGCCGCTCATGCAGTGACTAACCAAAGTCCTGCCATGATGTTTTATAACAGGAGGTTGCGGTCCAGGTTGGACTTGTTAAAACCAAATGTGCGGAGGGAAGTGGAAAACAAACAGTTCCGGCATATTAATAACAAGACCACTCGAAGTTTCGACGTAGGACAACCAGTGTTAGCAAGGGACTATGGAAACGAAAAATGGCAGTCCGGAACAATTCGGGCCAGACAAGGACCTCTGATGTACACAGTAGATATTGGTAACAATGTGATAAGGCGTCATGCGGATCAACTGGTAGAATCGAGAGCAAGGGTCGAACCCATGGTTGCGACAGAGACAACTGTGGAAGACGTTAATGAACCTGAAGCATCTACCTCGGCAGGGAATGTACCTGATGATGACGTCCAATACATAGGAAACCAACTAGAGGAGTCACCTCAGCAACAAGAATCAGAGACCACTGAAAAGCGTTATCCAACCCGAATCAGAAGGCCTCCTGAGAGACTGAACCTTTGAACTGTTTATACCTGAAGTTATATATGTATATATGTTATTATGTTATGTTAAATGGGGATATGACTGTTAAGCTAAAAAGGGAGGATTGTGGTGTATGTAACCTGTTCCACCTTAAGAGAACTTAAGCCTGTTCCACCTTAAGAGATGTACTACTTTCTCTGGCTGCTGTATACGTAATACCGGTGGTGACCACCGGTATATAAGTACTGTGTAGTGATATTGCTGTTAGTATAGCCCTGACCTCCAACTAGTAAAGACCTGTTGAAACGTTATTCTTGTAGTCTGTGTCAGTAATTAATCTTAAATACAACTAGAACACACAGACTTAACAACCATGGTTTATTATTGCTCCTCATCCTCCTTGAGCTCTCTGCAGCCTTTGACATGGTCGACAAGGCCATCCGCCTTCTTTCCTCCATTATCCAACTCAGTGGGATTGTCCTCATTTTGTTGCAGTCTTGCCTGTCCAATTGTCACCAGAGCATCTCAAGCAATGACTAATCTTCCCCTCCTCCGCACAATTACCTCTGGACTCCCCCACGTTGACATCATTTACAGACATTGGGGTCAGCTTCCACATTTATGCTGACACCCAGCTCTACCTCTCCACCACCTCGCTCAACCCCTCCACTACTTCTGTGTTGTTAGCCTGTTTGTCCGACGTCCACTCTTGAATGCTCCACAATTTCCTCCAGTTAAACATTGGGAAGACGGATGCCATCCTCTTCAGTCCCTGCCACAAACTCTGTACCCTCTTTGGCCACTGTCTCAGGCTGAATTGGACTGTTTGACATCCCAGTGTCCCATTCGTCATTGAGCTGAGCTTCCAACCCCATATCCTCTCCAACACAAATACCGCCTACTTCCACTTATGTAACAGCGCTCGCCTCAGCTCATCTACTGCTGAAGTCCTCATCCATGCCTTTGTCACCTCCAAAGTCGACTATTTCAAATCTCTCCTGGCCGGCCTCCCATTCTTCAGCTTGCATAAATTTTAGCACATCCAAACCTCTGCTGCCCGATCTTCCAAAGCATCAAATTTAAAATTCTTGTCCTTGTGTTTAAATCCCTTCTTGGCCTTGCCCCTCTCTTTCTCTGTAACCTTCTCCAGTCCTACAAGTCCTCCCAAGCTCTCCGTTTCTCAATGGCGGTTGTGCTTTCAGCCCTCTGGGTCCCTTGCTCTGGAATTCTTTCCCTAAACCCCTTTGCTTCTCCACCTCTTTCTACTCCTTTAAGACCTCCTTATAAGCCACATCTTTGTCTAAGCTTTTGATCGTCCCTCCAAATATCTTGCTTCTTTGTCTCAGCATCTATTTTTGTCTGATTACACCTCTGTGAAATGCCTTGGGATGTTTTTCTATGTTAAGGTGCTATATAAATCAAGTTATTGTTGTTATTGCTCTTGTTGTTTAAACATGTGTGCCCCGAATGACTGTGTGAGTGAGAACATATATATGTGAGATGACTTTGAACATATATGTGATTGAGTCAGTGCGTGACTATGCACATGTCAGGGGAACATAGAGACCTAAAACCTAAAACCTAGACCCTAGACATTTATAGCATAGAAGAAAGTCATTTAGCCCACTGTTTCTACGCCAGCTCTTTGCTAGTGCAATCCAAAACGAATCCCACTGGTTTGGTCTGCCATAGACCTAGATCCTCCTCTATTTGAGGTTATTTATTTACTTTTACCTTAAAGGATGCAATGGTCTATGCCTCAACTACTTAACCAAATGTGAGTGGGAACATATATGAGAGTGAGTGTGTCAGAAAGTATATTTAGTACAGTAGTGAGGAAGTGCTGCACTGTCAGAGGTGCTGTCTTTCAGGTGAGACATTAATCTGAGGCTCCATCTGCCCTTTCAGGTGGACGTAAAAGATCCCATGTCACTATTTAAAGAGTAGGGGAGTTCTCAATCAACACCTAAAAATAGATGATCTGGCCATTTATTTCATTGCTGTTTGTAGGACCTTGCTGAGCGCACACTGGCGCCTTTAAAGCACTTTGGGATGTCTTGTGGTCATGAAAGGCGCTGTATAAATACAAGTTCTTTCTTTATGTGAGTGAGTGAGCAGGAACATACATGTCAGTGTTTATGCGCAGGAGTCAGTATGTTTGCACGGTTCTATTTTGACACAGAACTAAATACAGGAATATTATTCCTAATTTCCAAATGCCTTTTTGGTTCCTTAAGTGACTCAGGGACAGGTAATTGTTCCTATATGCATTATCATCAACTTTCATCCCAACTCTACAAAATAAAACAAAAAGAAAATGGGTTTCAGATATTTTTAATACAGTACTGATTGAATTGACAAGTAAACAGCCTGCAGCATTCTCTGAAAATCTGCCAAATCTTTCTTCCTTACAGTATAAATGTCTGGAAGTGACTATGAAAAGTAAATTGGAGTATTAGCCCAAAATGCTTGACCTATTTTTGCTATTATTTGTGTGGGGTGTTGGAACCTTGCCATCAGAAAAAGTTCCTTCCAAAGCCCGAAACTGCAGCCTACAAAAACGAGTTGAGTTATGTTTCCGTGAATCATATAATATTCCTTAGAGTTTTGTTCAATAGGAAATGTCTGACAAAATACACTATGGTATGTACAAGCCATGAAGTTCCCCTGCATCGGTCAGTTAAGTAAGTCACTAGATCACTGCTTTCCAAATAGCGTGGCTTCATCACCGCTTGTTAAATCACAGACTTGAATCCCAGGAGTCAGCTGTTCATCGCTGTCTGCCATTATACCCCACCTAACCAAAAGGCAAGCAGTCATTAAGTGTGTATATAAATCATAAAAAGAAAGCACTCCAGAAGTTGTTTAAACCCAACCACAGCCTCCGGCGTCTCTGTTAATAGAATCATTCCTCAATTTCTCAGGGACTGGGCAGCAGAGCAAGTCCTTACACTGCTGCAATTAAAGATCAGTCAGTTGGGAGGCACATTCTCTCTCCCATTTTCTTGCCTGTTCAAGGTGGTATAAGTGAAACAAGTTTAGACAGCCTCAACCCAGT
Source organism: Somniosus microcephalus (assembly GCF_052327205.1). Lineage (NCBI taxonomy): Eukaryota > Metazoa > Chordata > Chondrichthyes > Squaliformes > Somniosidae > Somniosus > Somniosus microcephalus. Next base: position 283,088,717 of record NC_140989.1, on the reverse strand, counting down.
TTCCAGTTCGAGAATGAGCCCAAAGCACAAACCTGCCAGAATTAAGTATTGACCTGAACCCTGACTCAAGAGGTTGCTCAATGAGTGATGCCATCCTCAAATATAAGGATAGTGGGTGTGGGAAACTTAAACGCATGCTGCAGGGAGTGCCAAAAAAATTCAGTTTCTTGTGCAATGACCCACTCAGTAATTAGATCAAATGAAGCATTTCTGTGAGCAGCACAAATCTATTTGCAAAAAAATAGTTGTTTTTAAATTGTCCAATTTACGTGATTTTACTCCGTGCATGCCACAGGGAAGTAAATGACAACTTATGCTGTAAATGGCTGCTGTTTTCAAGTTGGTTTATCCAATTCATACTGATTACTTGACACTAGTGGCACAGGCCTACTCGCTTTCCACAGGTTACATTGATGATTGTTTAATTCTACTGATCAAAGATTTGAATTCAATAAGCAAACATTGTATGAGGAATTTCAAACTTCTTCGTCTGTCCTACCAGTGCCAGTGAAGGCGACCACAGCACTTAGCTTTGGTGCTACTGGTACCTCTTCGAACCCCAGTAAAGCGACTGTGGGTATTTATCATTCAAAAAGCTCCACAATCAGTTTGTCTGATGGATCAGTTGGTAAGTTCATCATGCAGTGTGGAACTGAGCCATACAAACCAGAAAAGTTCCAGGCTCAATGCATTATCAGCTGATCTTGGCTGGGGTAGCTGCAGGGGCACAATATTTTGCCTCACTGCCCCAGAGCTGGGATTTCCATTTCTGACTGCTAGCCAGTGATTCCTGCTGGAAAGTGTGTGCAAGGATTGAGGAAGTGAAACCTCACCATGATCGAATGAAGTGGCAACACTTGCCATCCGATCTCACACATGAAGAATTGGATGAGGAACCGGGGAACCAATTACTAAGCACAAGTCAGTGTATTCGGGTGAGGAGAGAAGAAAATTGGATGGCTGGGGAAGAGGGACAGGAAACAAATCAAACACCCAAAATCTTTACACTCATTTTTTGACTTACCATTGCTTTTCTCATGAAGATGGATCACTCTCTCGGCTTTTCAAAGATCCCTAAGCGGCAAGAGCGCCAAAGAGGTGTCCTTTGCCCATTAATGACTTCTGCATCACCTTGGATTCCACTGACTGCCTCATGTATCCTCCTGTAAAGCTGCACATGTGCACAACTATTCCAAAGGCAGCCTTTTGTCGCATGAGTGTCATGTTGCTTACTACAGGCTGAAATTATGTGGAAGTCTTGGAGCTTTATTTGTTTTCAGGTTATTCACTGGAGTGTAGCTGAATTCTTATCATACAGAAACTCAATGCAGATTTTGAAGTGCTCATCAACCTGATTGCTGATGAATGGAACATAGAAACATAGAAGATAGGAGCAGGAGTAGGCCATTCGGCCCTTCGAGCCTGCTCCACCATTCAATGAGATCATGGCTGATCATCCAAATTCAGTACCCTGTCCCTGCCTTCTCCCCATATCCCTTGATCCCTTTAGCCTCAAGGAATATATCCAACTCTTTCTTGAATATATTTAATGAACTGGCCTCCACCGCCCTCTGTGGCAGAGAATTCCACTGGTTCACCACTCTCTGGGTGAAGAAATTCCTCCTCATTTCTGTCCTAAATGGCTTACCCCTTATCCTTTGACTATGACCCCTGGTTCTGGACTCCCTGGCCATCATAAACATCCTTTCTGCATCTAGTCTGTCCAGACCTGACAGAATTTTATAGGTTTTGATGAGATCCCCTCTCAATCTTCTAAACTCCAGTGAGTATAAGCCCAATCGACACAATCTCTCCTCATACATCATTCCTGCCATCCCAGGTATCAGCCTGGTGAATCTTCGCTGCACTCCCTCCATGGCAAGAACGTCCTTCCTCAGGTAAGGTGACTGTGCTGCCTCTCCCTCTAACTTAACCTCACTGTATGTATTTAACTTACTTATATATGTATAACCTCCCTGTTGGGGCCGTTGCCCCTTTAACTTACCTTTTAGGGCCATTGCCCCTTTAAGACGCGCCTTAGCGTGCTGACGTCACGTCACGTACAACGTAGCGTGCTGACGTCACGGCACGTACGACGTGACGTGCGTGAGGCGGCTGCCGGCCCGACTCGGCCTTCCAGAAAGGCTGCCGGCACAGCCCGGCCTAGCGTCTTTGGCCGCATCTACCAGCCGCCGGGAGCGACGCGATCTTCCGCTCCCGCGGCAAGCATCGGCTCAGCCTGGCCTCCAGCTCCCGCTCCCGACTTCGGCCTCCACGGCCAGAAACGCGACCACGCGCATCACGTGACGCCCCAAGCGCGGACAACGCTACCGAGCGTGATGAGGTCATCACGCTCCCCACAGGACTGCTACGTAGCCCTCGTGGAGTCCTCGCTGGGACACAGACCTACACCACGGTGCTCCTACAGCAGCACAGGCTCCGGGCAGTTGTATTGTCCCCATGCTTGAGTCTTGGAAATTGTTTGTCTGTAAGTATTTTAGAATGCTATGGATGATTAATGTGCACTGTATGTTGTAGAAAATGTTTAGTTGTAACTTTTCTCTGCCTAGCTGATTAACTAGTAGCTGTATTTTCATACACTATGTACAGGGCTAATTTAAAGAGAATGCCTCCCAGTTTACTAAATGTACTGTGTTGCTCAGGCGTACCTAAATCTGTGTATACATATCAGTTATGCGCCTGTATACTAATGTGTGCTTCCATTTCTGTGTTGTATTTCAGTTTTACAATTAGAATCGTTCAGTAAAGTGTTACAAGAAAAGTCAAGCCTTGTGATTTTATTGGAAGATATCGAGTTGTTCGCTATCTGTCTAGCTCTGCATAGAATCGCGTTGCGAGGGCAGAACAGTAAAAAGACAACAGCACAGCGGGCTCAAGCGCAGGAAGATACCACTCAGCTACCATGAGTCTACGCTCAGGAAAACAATATACCCTAGAGGACGTCGACCAGTCAAGCGAGAAGCATGAGCCTCTCCTAGCAAACGATGCCAAGTCACAGCCCTCTAAAGTATCCCCTAGGTCATCTCGGCGGTCCAGCAGACCGTCGTCATCGACAGCTTCTGCAGCCGCCAAAGCACGTGCCAAGGCAAAAGCTGCCCAGGCTCAATTGTCCTTCGCTGAAAAAGAAGCTGACCTTATGAAGCAGAGAGCCGACCTCGAAGCTAGTATGATGAAGCAGAAAGCTGACCTTATGAAGCAGAGAGCCGACCTCGACGCTAGTGTGATGAAGCAGAGAGCTGACCTCGACGCTAGTGTGATGAAGCAGACAGCACAGTCCTCTAAAGTATCCACTAGATCATCTCGGCAGTCCAGCAGACCGTCGTCATCGACAGCTTCTGCAGCCGCCAAAGCACGTGCCAAGGCAAAAGCTGCCCAGGCTCAATTGGCCCTTGCTGAAAAAGAAGCTAGGGTTATGAAGCAGAGAGCTGACCTCGCTGCCAGTCTCCACATTCTCCAAAGCCAGAGAGCTGCCGCTGCCGCTAAAGCTAAAGCCGCAGCTTATGAAGAAGGTGAGGAGAACGAAGGCGGGGAGCCCAGCCAGGAAACATATGTTCTGGGACAGCCCCTCAGTCCAGTGCAACGTACAAGTGAGTGTGTCCAACAACACTCCAAATTGTTCTCCAAGGAAACATCCAACTATCTCAACGCAGAACCAGCTACTCAACACAGTAGCAAACAGCCTGTTTTTGGAGACACTGAGCTTAAAGGAGAAGAAACAAGCAAGACTTACCTACAGAGACCTCCACAGCACTCGGCCAATCCAGCCAAGCAGTCCTCACCCGAGCCACAGGGTACACAGGACCTCGCTGGGTGCCTTATCCGCCGAGAGTTGTTGAGTTCGGGCCTTCTGGAGTTAGATGGCCGTCCTGAAAGTTGTTGGTCATGGAAAGAGCCCAACCTGAGACTACACAAGGTAGCATCGAACAGTGGACAGGTGATGGAAGCCTTCCCTGCAGAGGACCGTGCCAAGGATCTGAAGGATTTGCACCTTGGAGTGGATCCTCCCCCCCTTCAACGGAGCCTGGGGCTCTCCTGGAACCTGGAAACAGACAGCGTCACATTCCTGGTGTCCCGTGAAGAAAGGCCATTCACACGGAGAGACATCCTGTCCACAGTCAACAGTTTGTACGACCCTTTGGGGTTCGTAGCTCCCATAACAATGCAAGGAAAAGCATTTGTACGGGAACTCTCATCGGATCAGAGTGAGTGGGATGCTCCACTCCTCCCTGAAAAAGAAGCAAAATGGAACCTACAGTTGATCAGAGACAAGATTGACATCGATGTGGGCGCCGTCAAGTTCTTCACGGACAGCAAGATTGTACTTGGTTACATCCACAACTCCACAAGAAGGTTTTACGTGTATGTTTCCAACTGGGTGACTCGTATCAGACGATCCACTCACCCTGACCAGTGGTGCTATGTCCCCACGGACCTGAACCCTGCAGACCATGCTACCAGGTCTATACCAGCAGCACACCTACAGCAAAGCAGTTGGTTCTCGGGCCCCTCTTTCCTGTCTAATGTCAACACAGAGGAGACTCCTGAGTCCAATCCCTTCACCCTTGTGGAGCCTGAAGCTGATACCGAGATTCGGCCTGAAGTTACGACCCTGGTCACCAAAGCCTCAGAATCTCAGTTGGGCTCACAAAGCTTCGAGCGATTCTCAAGCTGGAGAACACTCTGCCGAACCACAGCCCGACTCATTCATGTAGCAGCATCCTTCAAGGGGAATTCGGACAACATAGAACGCAAAGGATGGAAATGTTCTAAAGAAGTATCCAGCACAAGTGAGCCATCACAAGCCAAAGGTGTGATCATTCGCTCTGTCCAGCATGATGTCTTCAAGGAGGAATTCAAATGTCTTGAAGAGGGACAGACATTCCCCAAGCAAAGAGGAGAGTATTTGTCCACCCTACAGAGCCGTAGGAAATGGACAGAAGACAAGCCAAACGTCAAAGTGAGAGACGTTGTCTTGCTGAAAGACAGCCAAGCACGCAGAAATGAATGGCCAGTGGGCCTGGTTGTCAAAACTCTGCCGACCAGGGACAAGAGGGTCCGCAAGGTGGAGGTGAAGATTGTCAAGGAGGGGCCTATCAAAGTGTTTCTGAGGCCAGTCTCAGAGATCCTCCTTTCTGAAGTAACCTAGAGAACGAACTCTGAGTATGTTGCAGCCAAAGGACGTTTTCTTCAGGTTTATTTTGTATCTGTAGTGGTACAATGGAATTGTACCAAGCGGGGAGTGTGCTGCCTCTCCCTCTAACTTAACCTCACTGTATGTATTTAACTTACTTATATATGTATAACCTCCCTGTTGGGGCCGTTGCCCCTTTAACTTACCTTTTAGGGCCATTGCCCCTTTAAGACGCGCCTTAGCGTGCTGACGTCACGTCACGTACAACGTAGCGTGCTGACGTCACGGCACGTACGACGTGACGTGCGTGAGGCGGCTGCCGGCCCGACCTTCCAGAAAGGCTGCCGGCACAGCCCGGCCTAGCGTCTTTGGCCGCATCTACCAGCCGCCGGGAGCGACGCGATCTTCCGCTCCCGCGGCAAGCATCGGCTCAGCCTGGCCTCCAGCTCCCGCTCCCGACTTCGGCCTCCACGGCCAGAAACGCGACCACGCGCATCACGTGACGCCCCAAGCGCGGACAACGCTACCGAGCGTGATGAGGTCATCACGCTCCCCACAGGACTGCTACGTAGTCCTCGTGGAGTCCTCGCTGGGACACAGACCTACACCACGGTGCTCCTACAGCAGCACAGGCTCCGGGCAGTTGTATTGTCCCCATGCTTGAGTCTTGGAAATTGTTTGTCTGTAAGTATTTTAGAATGCTATGGATGATTAATGTGCACTGTATGTTGTAGAAAATGTTTAGTTGTAACTTTTCTCTGCCTAGCTGATTAACTAGTAGCTGTATTTTCATACACTATGTACAGGGCTAATTTAAAGAGAATGCCTCCCAGTTTACTAAATGTACTGTGTTGCTCAGGCGTACCTAAATCTGTGTATACATATCAGTTATGCGCCTGTATACTAATGTGTGCTTCCATTTCTGTGTTGTATTTCAGTTTTACAATTAGAATCGTTCAGTAAAGTGTTACAAGAAAAGTCAAGCCTTGTGATTTTATTGGAAGATATCGAGTTGTTCGCTATCTGTCTAGCTCTGCATAGAATCGCGTTGCGAGGGCAGAACAGTGACCAAAACTGCACACAATACTCAAGGTGTGGTCTCACCAAGGCCCTGTACAACTGTAGCATTTTACTAATTTGGGTAGTCAGTGTAAGCATCAAGCACTGTTGGGTACAACATGATCTGATACAGAATTTCCACTTATTCTACCCCAGCAATATGCCTCAACTCCAATCTCGAGGAGAAATTTCTGAAGTTATTTCATCTTATATTAACGACTTAGACCTTGGATATTAATGATTTAGACCTTGGAATCTAAAACACAATTTCTAAATTTGCGGACGACACCAAATTGGGGGGGATAGCCAATACTGAGGAGGATTGCAAAAAATTACAAGAAGACATTAATAAACTTGCAGAATGGGCATATAATTGGCAAATTAAATTCAACACAGATAAAAGTGAGGTATTACATTTTGGTAAGAAAAATAGAGAGGTCACATATTACTTGGAAAATAAGAATCTAAATGGGGTAGAGGAACAAAGGGGTCGAGGAGTACAAATACACAAATCACTAAAAGTATCAACACAGGTTAACAAGGCCATGAAAAAAGCAAACCAAGCACTAGGGTTTATTTCTAGAGGTATAGAATTGAAAAGTAGTGAAGTTATGCTAAACTTGTATCAAACCTTGGTTAGACCAGACTTGGAGTACTGCGTACAGGTCTGGTCGCAATATTATAAAAAGGATATAGAGGCACTGGAGAGGGTGCAGAGAAGATTTACAAAGATGATACCAGAAATGCAAGGGTACACCTATCAGGAAAGGATGAACAGGCTGGGTTGCTTTTCTCTTGAAAAGAGAAGGTTGAGGGGTGACCTAATAGAGGTCTTTAAAATCATGAAAGGGTTGATAGAGTAGATACAGAGAGAATTTTTCCACCTGTGGGGAAGAGCAAAACTAGAGTTCATCAATATAAGATAGTCACCAAAAAACCAAATAGGGAATTCAGAAGAAACTTCTTTACTCAGACAGTGGTGAGAATGTGGAACTCGCTACCACAGGGAGTGGTTGAACCGAATAGTATGGATGCATTTAAGGGGTGGTTAGATAAGCATATGAGGGAGAAGGGAATAGAGGGTTATGCTGATAGAGTTAGATGAGGAAAGACAGGAGGAGGCTCGAGTGGGGCATAAACACCGGCATAGAGTGGTTGGGTCGAATGGCCTGTTTTGGTGCTGTATATCCTATGTAATCCTATGTAATCTTCCACACCAGACACCCTTAATGCTCCTGTGAGTGAGACTACCAATTCAATTCAAATTGTGGACTGTTTGGAGCTCTGGGATTTCACCAACGAGGAACTAAGTTCAGACTGTCCAAACTCAGTTCACTCAAGATTATTACCAGCAATAGAGAGAAAAGCATCACTTTTGCCTTGATTTGAACCCAGGTTACAGTGAAAAAGCAGTGTTAATCCTAAACCACTGTGCCACCCATGCAACACACCTCTGAGAATAAAGCCAGCTTGCTTTACCCTACTGCTGAAATGTCACGTGAAATCCAAGGTCAGGTATCGAAAGTCCCCTTAAATCAAGGCCCCTCAATGCACCTGGTGAGAAAACCCACCACTTTCACTTGAGGGCTCATTTTCCAATACGTGCTGCTGACAGGGAGCCTTGCCCACCAGCAAAACATATCAAAAAATTGAGCGTGTGCAGTTTTCACCTGACTTTCAACATGTGCTATACACACACAAGTTGGAAAATTACTCCTTTGGGTTTAAAGCATTCTAAAGCCAATACCTTTGATGAGCAAGGCCTACTTTATGCAGGAGACCATCCTGTACATCCATGGGAAAGGCCCATGGGCCACATGCAGCACTTAAACCCTGGCAACCCAGCCCATAAATCAGTCCTACATATGCTAATATTTCTCACTTGCTGGTTTCTTCTGTTTGAATATCATGAGTCTGGAGTTTTACTGCCTCATTAGTGCATAAATTCTAACTTGGAACACCAAGGTCTGCTTGCATCAACGATCTGAGAGATATGCAATTTCATGGAAGATGGATTTAAACTTTGTATGTGGCCCTCGAGGCCTCACAGTGTGTACCTATGTGGCCAACAAAGACAAAGAGCTTGGATACACCTGCTCTACGGTAAGGAGATATTAGGGCAAGTGACCAAAAGCTTGGTTATTTTTGGTGAACCCCTTAAAACCTTCTCGCGGACCCCCGGTTGAGAACCCCTGCTCTATGGGACTGTGACTAAAGCTCCTGTTGCGTAACCAGATCTTTGTGCCAAGAACATCAGCATTGCTGCAGCTGCACCTCTACAATTTGAACCAATCCTGAAGAGAACACATGGCTCTTCATGATTGATTCAGACTGTAGGAATGCAGGAGCAAAGTTTTACACACTGCCTTTTCTAGATAGTATCATTAGCTGGAAAAGAATACTTTACAGGGAAAAGCTTCAAGGTGGAGTTTACCATCACTAGGGCAAATAATTTGTTATTGCTCAGGATACTGACATTTTCACTGCCTCCAGGAAATTTAATGCAAATATGGCCAGATTGTATTGTAATGCAGTTGCTAAATTTGTCTAATAGATGGAGTGTACTCAGACTCAAGTGTTCTCATTTCCTGTCTTTGGAAAGGGAGTGCTCTCGGAACCAGTTTAACCACGACACAAACCAGGTAGACGCATCATAGGGTGACCCAAGATAAATCTCACTGGGAAAGAGTTATTTTATGGTTAGCAACATATTGGTTCTAAAAATGTAATGGTAAATTATGCGCTGTTAGATAGTGGCACTGAAACATTTACTGATAGTGTTCTGTATTGTGTTACAGGAGGCCACTATTGCCCCTTCTTCTACATACTTTTCCTAAATACTCCTATATTCTACTGTTCAAATTTTAATAAACCAGGATGTTTCAAGCATAAATGTCCCTGTGGAATCTTATTGTATCAATGAATAATGCATAGGACCACACAAAAAAACAAATTAAAGCCATATGTGGCAAGTGTAGAAATTTCTGGGATATGTTATGTGATATTGCACTGTAGTAGATCACTTGCCCTATGCATCACTTACTGAACCAGGATTGCTGGAGCATGGATTAGATAATGGGGGGATCAATGATTTTCCCATTGGCACCCTAGTATAAATTCTGCAGGTCATTCCATATTCTTAAACAGCAACCACCAATTGTGAATTATCTCTGGCTCCACCTACCATGTGGCACCAAGAAAAGAAAGAGCCAAACGTTCACTTTGAATCTTGTTTTTACAGCTGCGTGATGATAAACCAAATTGCTGCCAAGAATCAAATTGCAGAGGAGTCTATGTATTAAACACATGTTACATGGAGCCTCAAATCTTTCCCAGGTATGATTTAAAAAAAATTAATTCATGGGATATGGGCGGCGCTGGCAAGGCCAGCATTTATTGCCCATCCCTAATTGCCCTCGAGAAGGTGGTGGTGAGCAGCCTTCTTGAACTACTACAGTCCGTGTGGTGAAGGTACTCCCACAGTGCTGTTAGGGAGGGAGTTCCAGCATTTTGACCCAGTGATGATGAAGGAATGGCGATATATTTCCAAGTCAGGATGGTGTGTGGCTTGGAGGGGAATTTGCAGGTGGTGGTGCTCCCAAGCGCCTGCTGCCCTTGTCCTTGGCGAGTTGCTGCAGTGCATCTTGTAGATGGTACACAATAATTGAAAAAAGTTTTTTATACAGATAACAAGAACTGTAAATGCTGAAAATTCCGAAATATAAACAGAAAATGCTATAAATGCAGCGTCTCTCAGCATCTGAAGGAGAAAGGTATGTTAACATTTTAGTCGAGACCCTTCATCAGAACTCAGCAGCTCCAATAAAGGGGAGGACCTAAAGCGTTAGCTTCGATTTATCATTAATATGCCTGCTGTGCTGCTGCATTTTCTATTTTTATTTAAGAAATAAAACAATAATAATTTCCTCCTTAAAATGTTCATTTAAGGAGGCCTTTATTCTGAGTAGAACAATTGTCAAAATTGTACAAGACAATAACCAGCAGCTTGGCTCCTTGCCCAAAGAAGCCTCCAGAAAATATTAAAATATTGAATTTTAAATACAAATAAAATGTCAACAAGAAACAATGTCTATTTCCTGACTTTTTTCAGTTTAATTCCTTCCCTCACCCTCCATTTTAGGATTCATTACTCCCTCACATTCCATCTTCTTCACAGTTACCTTCAGGTGTGCAACGCTAAAAAAATAGAATTTAACTAAAGTTTATTCAGGGATTGCTTATTTAAAGGGGAGCAATTTTATTGAACAAGTGTTTGCATAATCTTATCCCTTCCTATGTGTTTGTGATGAGATATGCAAGTTGAAAGTACGCCGTGTGATGCACCACAAGCTAAAACCTTCATTACAATAGTAGACAGATGGATTTCATATGAACATGTTAATGCATATGTTACTAATGATGCAAAAACTGTGTCAAAATGTGCCACCTGCACATGTCATCACTGACACACAGCCTTTCTTTACCAGCTGTTGTGCTGAAGACTTGTCGTCCAGAACTAGCCACGCCTCTAGCCAAGCTGTTCCAGTACAGCTACTACACTGGCATCTACCCAACAAAGTGGAAAATTGCCCAGATATTTCCTGTCCACAAAAAGCAGGACAAATCCAATACAGCCAATTAACGCCCCATTAGTCTACTCTCAATCATCAGCAAAGTGATGGAAGGCATCATCGACAGTGCTATCAAGTGGCACTTACTCACCAATAACCTGCTCATCAATGCTCAGTTTGGGTTCCGCCAGGATTACTTGGCTCCAGACCTCATTACAGCCTTGGTCCAAGCATGGACAAAAGAGCTGAATTCCAGAGGTGAGGTGAGAGTGACTGTTCTTGACATCAAGGCAGAATTTGACTGAATGTGGCACGAAGGAGCCCTAGTAAAATTGAAGTCAATGGCCTAGAAATTCAGTTGGGCGCGCCAGCCGTTAGCGCCTTAGGAGGAGTAGATCTCGAGCGCTAGGCGCTTAGCGCCCGGGCGCAGCGCGATCTGCGCCTCGCCCCAACTTCAGTAGACATTTAGCGCCGGCGCAAAGTCTTAGAGCGCGCCCTGCTGCGCGCGCAGATCATGACGTCATTTCGTCGTGCAACGCCCTTTGTGCGCCCGGAACCGGAACTTCACTCGCGCCGCCCCATTGTGCGCCGGGTGGCCCTAACGACTGTGAAGTGGAACGGTACACAGCCGAGGCGGGCCGCGGGGAGCGCAAATTAAAGAGCACTTACCCTGCACTATAAAGGCCAGCCATTTTGCAGCATTCACTCTTGTGCAACGGTTTTTTGGAGAGAGACCAAGGAGGAGAGCTTACTGCTTTGGCCCAACACTAGGACAGGTATTTTTGGCTCAGGCCAGAGCTTAGCAATTATCTTTGCCTTCATTGAGATCTCAGTGTTTGCCAGCATATAATGGGGGCTGCATTGGGTGCCAACGCTGAGTTTCAGCCTTATGCCGGAAGGGCTTACAGACGCCGTGAGAGAGTGGCAGCCCTGGCTAGACGCAGAGGGGGCAACAGGCGTCGCCAAGTGAGGCCTTACCCACCCAGGGTATACCGCCAGCAGTCCTCCTATCTGACCATGTCTGCCGCGCAGTGTGTTAGGAGGCTGCGATTCAGAAGGGAGGTGGTTGCAGACATCTGCCAGCTGCTGTACAGAGATTTGCATCCACAGCTGATGCGCAGGACGTCTCTGTCAGTGGCAGTGAAAGTGACGGTGGCTCTCAACTTCTATGCCACCGGCTCCTTCCAATCCGCTGCTGGGGACATCGCTAACATCTCCCAGTTCGCCGTGCATTGCTGCATCCGCCAGGTGACCAATGCCCTTTTCAGAAGGAGACGTCAATTCATCTCCTTCCCCATGACCCTGGAGAAGCAGCAGCAGCATGCAGTGGGATTTGCAAGAATAGCGGGCTTCCCCATGGTGCAGGGCGCCATTGACTGCACACATGTGGCTTTGCGGGCACCTCTGGAGCATGCCGAGGATTACCGCAACCGGAAGGGCTACCATTCCCTCAACGTACAGCTGGTGTGTGACCACAGGCAGTGCATCCTAGCTGTCAATGCCCGCTTTCCAGGCAGCAGCCATGATGCCTTTATCCTGCGACAGACAACTGTGGCTGACATGTTCCAGGCACAGCCTCACCCAAGAGGATGGCTTATCGGGGACAAAGGCTATCCTTTGTGTACCTGGCTCATGACCCCGCTCCGCGCGCCCACGACCCCTGCTGAAGAGGCATACAACGAGAGCCATCAAGTGACTAGGAACATCATAGAACAAACAATCGGCGTCCTCAAGCAACGGTTCCGCTGTCTGGATCGCTCCGGGGGAGCCCTCCAGTATTCGCAGGAGCGAGTCTCCCAATTCGTCGTTGTTTGCTGCATGCTGCACAACCTGGCTATCCGCAGGACTCAGGCACTGCCACCTCACGTTGGACCACCACCTCAGGAGGAGGAGCAGGAGGAGGACGAGGATGAGGAGTACCAGCCCAGGAGGGAGGCAGAAGGTCCAAGGGCCGCCCGTCGGCGGCTTATTGACCGTCACTTCTAGGCCCCGTCAGGGAATGGCTTGTGCCAATGAAAGAACATGATTGCAGCCGCTCCGCAAGCCGTCAGCCGGTTAAGGCAACAAACACTTCAAAGATCAAACATGGACAATGTGAATAAATAAAATGGTTTATTGTACAAACTCAGGGCCCTTCCCACATGAAAACCAAAAACAGTCGAAACCCCCAAAAAACACTCACACACATGACTCACTCCCACAACCTGGGGAGCATTAACAAAAGATGTAAACAAAAATGGCCTTCATCCTCGGCCTTCACAAAACACACATTCCAGAAAACACAACATTTGGACACACCCTCTACTTAGTGGCCCGCGAGGGCGATGCCTTCTGCAAACTTTGGCGGCCCCTGCACGCCCTGCTGCTCCTCCTCAAAGTGAGGCCATTGGCTGCTGCAAGGCTGGGGGCAGGCTCCTGAGGGGCACATGTCGTGACGGCAGATGCCCTTGGGGGTCGGCCTAGACGAGGTCTGGCCGTCGAGGGGCCGGCTGGTGAATGCTGCAGCTGTGGCTGGCCAGCATCAGTCGCTGCAGCAGCTCCTGGCAGCTCCACTGGGGGAGTGGCAGTGGCGGCTGGAGGAATGGGGGCAAGCTGGCGGATGGCAGGCGCTCGCTGGTCGCCTGAGACACTGGCACTCGGCCGGGCCAGCACTGCAGCATGCGCACCAATTTGCCGAGGGACAGACCGCTGTGCTGCTGCAGCGCGCCGGGTGCCCTGGCGATGCCTGGCTGACACAGCGAGTGTGGCAGCAGTGAGTGCCCGTGTTGACCTGTTCAGTGACCGCATCAGAGCACCCAGTGACGGCACGGCACCACTGATCACCTGGCCACTCGCTGCCTGAGCTGCCCCGAATTCCGCCCGACTGGTGGCCTGTGAGGCCCCGAACTTGGTCACACTCCGAGACAGGGACTCGATGGCCTCAGGCAACCGTGCCACTACCCCCATGAGCTCCGTGTGCCGGCGCTCCGAGTCCGCGGACAAGTCCTCGAGGCGGCGCATCTCCTCGGCGTTGGCCGTCTCTGGACTGGAGGCCGGACTCTCCCTCTGGGGAGAAGACCGCCGAGCTGGCCGACCCTTCCTGCGTTGCTGGATGCCGCTGGGCCCAGCAATTGGACACCCCTCCGACCCTTCCCCCCTCTGGGGAGAAGGCCGCTGAGCTTCCACCCCCCTCCCGCGTTTCTGCAGGCCGCTGGTCCCAGGAGCTACCCTCCCCTCCGACACTTCCCCCACGCCCCCCTCCAGGGAAGACGTGTCCCCTACATTGGCATGGGTTGCCGCGGCTGAGGGTTCCCCTGATGGGCCGCCTTCCTCTTGCTCCTCCTCCTCCTCCTCTTCTGAGGGGCTGTCACTGGCAACTTCAGGGACCTCCTCCTCACCATCTGAAAGCAGGAAGGCACAAGAGTAGCTTTAGAGTGAGGAGAGGGCGTCAGCGAGGGATGCATGAGTGGTGGCATTCAGCGCATTGGTCGGACAGTGGCAAAAGATGTAGATCTGATGCGCAAGTGGGACGAGAGAGGTCCAAAAGGTGATGTCCTTACCATTGGTGCCCAGAACAGGGTCGGCATCTCCAGATGCAATGGGGCCAATCACCCGGGCACCCATGATGCGCTCCACGCGATGTTGCAGCTCGGTGAGCGGCTGGATCTGGGGTCCGCCTCCCCTGGTCGCAGTCCGGCTCCTCTTATTATTGGCCAGCTTGGCCTGCAAGAGAAAGGACGGCCTCTAAGTACAGTGTGTAGCCCTGATCTTGTGTGCACTGCCTCCCATGGTTGAATAGCCTGGCCAGTGTGTAGCCCTGATCTTGTGTGCACTGCCTCCCATGGTCGAATAGCCTGGCCAGTGTGTTAAGTGCACAATGTGCAATTGATGGTCATGCGTGTCCCATAGCTGCTGCATGAGGGCTGGCCATTAGGGCTTTCAGGTCCCTTTGCCCATAATGTGAGGTGCACATGCAAGGATGAGGAGGACACTGGAAAGGGTACTCACCCTGACAATCCTGGCGAGGTCATTTAGCTTTTTGCGGCATTGGACACCGCTCCTGGGGACCTCGCTGTTGGATGACACCTTGGTGGCGACATGCCTCCAGGCTCTCCGGTAGACGCGGGCCGGCGGCTTCCTGCCATTGTCCGGAAACAAAATATGGCGTCTCTTCTCCACAGCACCAACCAGCACCCTCAGATCAAGCTCTGAGAAGCGCTGCGCTCGTTCACGGGCCTTCTCCATGGTTTCAGGCGCTATTTGGGTCCAGCAGCAGTGTTCAGGCCTAGCTGCAGGGCTCCACTATCCAGGGCGTGGCAGCAGACCAAGTCGACCCTTCCCCCTTAAGAGCTGGCCGGCGCCAGGGTATCTGCTGTCAATCAAGAAATGGCCGCACCTGCGTTGCGCCCGGCCTCGGCGCTCTCGCTCAGCACCTCCGGCTTAGCGCCTAAAGAGAGGCGTGCATCGCCAGTTTTGGCGCTCGAGCAAACTCTTAGGGCGAAGCTAATGAATATCGGAGAAGTGGCCTCGAATTTGCGCCGAGCGCAAACTTTAGCGGCCGCCTGACTTTACCGCCCCAAAAGTGGCTGTAATGAATTTCTAGGCCAATGGGTATCGGGGGAAAATGCTTTACTGGCTGAAGTCATACCTAGCACAAAGGAAGATGTTTGTGGTTGTTGGAGGCCAATCATCTCAGCCCTTGGACATCGCTGCAGGAGTTCCTTCAGGCAGTGTCCTAGGCACAACCACCTTCAGCTGCTTCATCAATGACCAACCCTCCATCATAAGGTCAGAAGTGGGGATGTTCGCTGATGATTGCATAGTGTTCAGTTCCATTTGCAATTCCTCAGATAATGAAGCAGTCCATGACCGCATAAGTGGAAAGTAACATTTGCGCCACACAAGTGCTAGGCAATGACCATCTCCAACAAGAGAGTCTAGCCACCTCCCCTTGACATTCAATGCCATTACCATCGCAGAATCCCCCATCAACATCCTGGGGGTCACCATGGACCAGTAACTTAACTGGACCAGCCAAATAAGTACTGTGGTTACAAGAACAGGTCAAAGGCTGGGTCTTCTATGGTGAGTGACACACCACCTGACTCCCCTAAGCCTCTCCTCCACCTACAAGGCAAAAGTTAGGAGTGTGATGGAATAATCTCCACTTGCCTGGATGAGTGCAACTCCAACAACACTCAAGGAGCTCGACACCATCAGGACAAAGCAGCCCGTTTGATTGGCACCCCATCCACCACCTTAAACATTCACTCACTCCACCACCAGCGCACCGTGGCTGCAGTGTGTACCATCTACAAGATGCACTGCAGAAACTCGCCAAGGCTTCTTCAACAGTACCTCCCAAACCCACGACCTCTACCACCTAGGAGGACAAGGGCAGCAGGCACAAGGGAACACCACCACCTCCAAGTTCTCCTCCAAGTCACACACCATTCTGACTTGGAAATATATCGCCATTCCTTCATCGTCGCAGGGCTGGAATCCTGGAACTCCCTACCTAACAGCACTATGAGAGTACCTTCACCACATGGACTGCAGCGGTTCAATAAGACGGCTCACCATCACCTTCTCATGGGCAATAAATGCTGGCCTTGCCAGTGATGGCCACATCCTGTAAATGAATAAATAATAAAAAATAAAAGGTTTTGCCAAACAACTTTTTAGTTTTAGAGAAGAACCAGCTTACGATGAGAACGACTCTAGCAGTTGGTCCCCTGGGCACTTCCAATATTTTAAATCAGCTCTCCACTATTGTTAAAATTTGTCTGCCAAGGGAGTACTGCTCATTTGTCACTGAGCTCAATGTGAGGCACAACTCGCAGCGTAACTCTGGTTTGCCCCGTGTACATCACACTTTAGAGGTACTGATATGAAACCAGTATCTGTAGTATGGTGGCATCCATACTGAGAGTGCCTGATTTTCACACCCTTAGCCCAGGAGTGCTGAGGCCAACTGTAGCGCCCACTATTGCTGTCTGAGCGGAGATCTGCAAACTCAGCACAGAACAGGGATCAAGCCCTAGACCATCTAAATCTGCATGATTCAGCACTGCATTATGTAGTGCATTAAATCAGTGAAGCAAGGGCACTCACCAATTTTAAACCTTTAAAAAAAAATTATTTAGTCACTTTGTTCAATTATTTAGAACTTTTGCCCAAGTGCTAATCTTGGCTCAGTGGTAGCACTCTCGCCTTTGAGTCAGAAAGCCAAAAGCCACTATTGTAATCAATCCTCTGTGGGACCGATTACCTTCAACTGCAGAACTTTTGTAGCCTCTACTAAGCCTTGAACAGAACATATTCCACTGGGCCTAATGGGGCGCGAGTCCCGGGGTAGCTCGGTAATGCCCTCAGACATGCCCCCCTGATGTAGGTTGCGGACAGAAGAATCGCCTGCTCCCCCCAACCAGAATTTCCTGTGCCAGTCCCAGAGTCGTCTTCTTTTGTACGGCAGTAGCAAAGCAAATCAAATGTCAATATCTAAGTTGGATATCCAGGCCAAAGCTTCCAGTGTAACAGCGTGGATATCTTGCCGGCTGCCTGCAAATTTCCTCTGAGGGCAGTGCGCAATGATGCGCTCCAGGGTCTGATGATGGGGATGCTTTAATCTTCCATCTATGGAGAAGGTGACAGCATCCACCATGACCAGTTCTGAGGCGGTTAATGGTTGTTCACTGTTTGCGAGGAAGGTTTGATCCTTCAGGTTGTACTGTGGGGTCTTTATAGAGGAATCCCAGAGTAACCAGGTACCGGCCAAATTCTGGCTCCTCGACACAAGAATCACCAACACTGCATTGTCCCAACCTCAGGAATTTCAGGCCATTTGCTGTGTACATGTGGTGCCTCTTGTTTTGGCATCTCTGTCATACTAGCATACAAGGAGGAAACACATGTAGCAGAAATAATTAAATGAACGCCCAGCACAGGAATGTTCAGACCTGCCACGCTCTCTTCTGTTTACAATAACCCATATACACAGAAGTTATTTTTCCAGCTGTTCCATGATAGCAAACATCTGTGCAGTGTGAAAGCTGCAAATAGTATTCAGAGAGTTAATAAGCCAGGTGAAATAAGGCTTTACATACCACCACACTGCATTTAATGAAAACCTATCTGAGACGTTTTGTAACTGAATAGCTTGCTTGGAGCATTTTCTAGCCAAAGGATCCAATTTTCACCAAATTTATGAATCATCATCATTTTAAAATTTCATGTTTAGGCTACTACTATGGTAAATGTATACTGGGATAACCTTATTGTTTGGAAACTTGATTTCAAAATGGCGGCTCTGATCAGCAGGATCAAAATGAGAAAACAGGTCAAACATTATAGAATTTTTAAAAGATTTATTGCCAAAGAGTGATTCTAACACAGATTGTTGAGGCAGAGTCCACGTGTAAATAAACTAAGAGTTTACTGATTTTATTTATGATGAACAGCTCCGTGAAATTTTAAAACCTACTGATTTTGAGATGATGAGAAGGTTAGAAGTAGTTAGATACTGTGGAATCTCCATTGTCCATATGCCTGTTATCTGTCATCCTGATTATCCCACAGAATTTGTGCAGGACCAAGCCTTGTGCAAGTCGCTATTTCACGGCACAGGTTCTTTTGTTATTTATATTCCATCTTTTCTTGGTAAATAAGACCACACAATGCTTTTTTTGTTATTTTATATTGTATCTAACTTTATTCCCATGTCCAGAGTATTGCTGTACCATACATGTAAGAGTAAAATTGGGGTCTCCCAATTATCTGTTCATTTCTATTATGGTGGATAATGGAGGTTCCATTGTATGTAGGTAGGTAGGTAGGCGCACACACACATTCCACACATGCAGTTTTTTTGTTCCTGCTTTCTTACAAGAATGTAGAAAAAGCCACCTGCTCCTTCCACAGACAATCCACTGTCTCACGGACTCTCCCCCACTCATTCTCGATTAAATGGTTCTAAAGTATAAAACACTGTAATAAGATACAACTGAGAAGACACAAGTAACAGTTCAAATATCCCTCTTTATAATATTTAGGGCAATTCAGTAAGAACATCGTCTCCTTTAAGTTTTCTTGACCTTTTGATATACGCCATAACACTTTCATAGATCCGAGACTGATGCCTAAATGCTGGAGGCAGAACTAGTCAATGCCTTCAATTCTGGCTTAAGGTGCTCTGTGCTCCTATGTCGCGCTCCATTCAAGAGTTTTGCCTACTCCTTATTTATTTATACTTTCTCATTATGTATGCTCTTTATGCTCTTGCTGGCCTAGACACTCATGCTGCCAAGAGGGTGGACAGTCAGCCCACTATAGCCATCAGGTACAACTCGCCCAACGATCCCTGCCCCCCACCCCAACCCTCCCAACAGAGAGAGGTGCCACAGGTCTAACTTAGCAACTCCCTGAGACTTGTGTGAAGTGGGTATCAAATCTACACCCATCCAAGACTCTGTGGATCTGAGCATTAACACTGCAGCACCCCATGTTGCTGCCCTGCTACATCTCAGAATACTTCTGTTCCAAAACACATGGGCCTAGAAATTCAGTTGCGTTCGCCAGCCGTTAACACCATAAGAGGGGTATATTTCCAGCGCTAGGCACTTAGCGCCCGGGCGCAGGCCGATCTGCGCCTACGCCCAAATTCAGTAGACATTTAGCGCCGGCGCAAAGTGTTTGCGCCCGCTCAGCTGCGCGCGCAGCTTATGACGTCATTTCGTCGTGCAACGCTGTTTGTGCGCCCCAAACCGGAAATTCAGTGGCGCCCGCCCGATGTGGGCATGGCGCTGTTAAGAACTGTGAAGTGGAACGCAACAGAGGCCCTGTGGGCCTCGGGGAGCGCTAATTAAAGGGCACTTACACTGACCTATAAAGCCCAGCCATTTTGCTGCAATGACTTTACTGCTTTGGATTTCTGGACAGAGACCAAGGAACAGAGCTTACTGATTTGGGACAACATAGGAGAGGTATTTTTGGCTTCTGGCCAGAGCTTTGACATTTGAATCATTGTGATTTCACTGTTTGCAAGTTTATTATGGGGGCTGTATGGGGTTCCAACCCTCAGTTGCAGCATTATGTGCGAAGGGCTCGCAGGCACTGTGTGAGAGGGCCAGCTATGCCTAGACGCAGAGGGGCCATCAGGCGTCGGCAACGTAGGCCTTACCCACTCAGGCAATACCGGCAGCAGGTGTCCTATCTCACCATGACTGCGGCGCATTGTTTTAAGAGGCTGCGCTTCAGAAGGGAGGTGGTTGCAGAGATCTGCCAGCTGCTTCACAGAGATCTGCGTCCACAGCTGATGTGCAGGACGTCTCTCTCGGTGGAAGTGAAGGACACGGTGGCTCTGAACTTTTATGCAAGCGGCTCCTTCCAAGCCGCTGCTGGGGACATAGCGAACGTCTCCCAGTTCGCCGCGCATCGCTGCATCCGGCAGGTCACCGATGCACTTTTCGCGAGGAGACACCAATTCATCTCCTTCCCCATGACCCTAGAGGCAGGAGCAGCGTGCAGTCGGATTTGGCAGGATCGCGGACTTCCCCATGGTGCAGGGCGCCATTGACTGCACGCATGTGGCTATGCGGGCACCTATCGACAATGCCGAGGATTACCGCAACCGGAAGGGCTACCATTCCCTCAATGTACAGCTGGTGTGTGGCCACAGGCAGCGCATCCTAGCTGTCAATGCCCGCTTTCCAGGAAGCAGCCACGATGCATTTATCCTGCGCCAGACTACTGTGGCTGACGTGTTCGAGGCACAGCCTCCACCAAGGGGATGGCTTATTGGGGGCAAGGGCTACCCTTTGTGTACATGGCTCATGACCCCGCTCCGCGCGCCCAGGACCCCAGCGGAGGAGGCATACAACGAAAGCCATCAAGCCACAAGGAACATCATAGAGCAAACGATTGGCGTCCTCAAGCAACGGTTCCGCTGCCTGGATCGTTCCGGCGGATCTCTACAGTATTCGCCGGATAGAGTCTCCCAGTTTGTCGTCGTGTGCTGCATGCTGCACAACCTGGCTATCCGCAGGACTCAGGCACTGCCACCTGACGTTGCACCACCACCTCAGGAGGACGAGCAGGAGGACCATGAGGAGGAGGAGGAGGAGGAGGAGGAGGAGTACCAGCCCAGGAGGGAGCCACAAGGTCCAAGGGCCGTCCGCCGGCGGCTTATTGAACGACACTTCTAGGCCCCCTGTCAGGGAATGGCCTGTGGCAATGAACGCACCTGAATGCAGCCGCTCCGCAAGCCCTCAGCCGGTTAACGCAACAACCACTTGAAACATGACACCTGGACATGCTGAATAAATAAAAAGCTTTATTTTACAAACTCAGGGCCCTTCCCACATGAAACAGAAAAACAGACGAGACCCCCAAAAAAGTCAAAAACATCTGTCACTCCCACAACCTGGGGAGGAATAACAAAACTTGCCCATCCAATTGGCCTTCATCATCGGCCTTACAAAAATAAGCCCCCCCCTCCACAACACAAACACCCCCATAAAAACAAAAAATGCCTTCATCTTCGGCCTTACCAAAATAAGCCCCCCCCCAGAACACAAACACCCCCATATAAAAAAAAACGCTATCACCACACTCTACTGGGTGTGCCGAGAGGGCGAGTCCTTATGCAGGCTTCTCCGGCCCCTGCCCGACCTGCTGCTCCGCCTCAACCTGGGCCCTGTGGGTGTGGCAAGGCTGGGGGAAGGCTCATGAGGGCCACAATGCGTGACGGCAGATGCCCTTGGGGGTCGGCCTAGACGAGGCCCGGCCCGGGAGGGGCCGGCTGCTGACTGCTGCAGCTGTGGCTGGCCAGCATCAGTCTCAGCAGCAGCTCGTCGCACCTTGGCTGGGGGAGTGGCAGTGTCGGCTGCACCAATGGGGGCAAGCTGGCTGATGCCAGGCGCGCGCTGTTCGCCAGAGACACTGGCACTCGGCCGGGCTGGCAGTGCAGCAAGCGCAGCAATCTGGTGGAGGCCAGACCGCTGTGCTGCAGCAGGGCGGCGGGTGCCCTGGCGATGCCTCCGCGCCACAGCGAGTGTGGCAGAAGTGAGTGCCCGAACTGCCCTGGTATGTGCCCGCATCAGATCTGCCAGTGTCTGGACGGCACCACTCATGGACTCGCGACTCGCGTCCTGCGCTGCCGCGAGTTGCTGGACACCCCTGTTGTGTGCTGCCGCGAGTTGCTCGACCCCCCTGGCCTGTGATTCCCCGAAAGCGACCACACTATGAGCCAGGGACTCAATGGCCTGAGGCAACTGTCCCACAACCCCCATGAACTCCTTGTGGCGCCGCTCCGACGCCGCGGACATCTCATCAAGGAGGCGCACCTCCTGGGCGAGGACCGTCTCCGGACTGGAGGGCGGACTCTCCCTCTGGGGAGAAGGCCGCCGAGCTGCCCAACCCTTCCCGCGTGCCTCGAACCCACTGGGCCCAGGAACTGCCCTCCCCTGCAACACTTCCCCCCTCTGGGGAGAAGGCCGCCATGCTGCCCGACCCTTCCCGCGTGCCTCGACCCCACTGGGCCCAGGAGCTACACCCCCCTGCAACACTTCCCCCTGCCTCTCCTCCAGGCCAGACGTCTCCCCTCCATTGCCATCCCCTGGCGCGGATGAGGGTTCCCCCGATGTGCCGCCTTCCTCCTGGTCCTCGTCGTCCTCCTCCTCCAAGGGCCTGGCACTCTGAGCTTCAGGGACCACCTCCTCCTCACCAGCTGAAAGCAGGAAGGCACAAGAGTCGCTTTAGAGTGAGGACAGGGCGTCAGCGAGGGAGGCATGAGTGGTGGCATTATGCGCATTGGTCGGACAGTGGGAAAGGATGTAGATCTGAAGCGCAAGGGCAACGAGAGAGGTCCAACCGGTCATGTCCTTACCAGTGGGTCCCAGTACAGGGTCCGCATCTCCAATGGCAACAGGGCCAGTCACCCGGCCACGCACGAGTCGAGCCACGCTCTCCTCCAGCTCACTGAGCGCCTGGTACTGGGGACGGCCTCCCCCGGTGGCAGACTGGCTCCTCAAATTCCGCGCCAGCTTGGCCTGCAAGAGAAAGGACGGCCTCTAAGTACAGTGTGGTGCCCTGTTGCTGTGTGCACTGCCTCCCATGGTTGAATAGCTTGGCCAGTGTGGTGCCCTGTTGCTGTGTGCACTGCCTCCCATGGTCGAATAGCTTGGCCAGTGTGGTGCCCTGTTGCTGTGTGCACTGCCTCCCATGGTCGAATAGCTTGGCCAGTGTGGTGCCCTGTTGCTGTGTGCACTGCCTCCCATGGTCGAATAGCTTGGCCAGTATGTTAAGTGCAGAAAGTGCTATTGATGATCATGCCAGTGCCATAGCTGCGGGAGGAGGGCTGGCCATTAGGCCTTTGAGGTCCCTTTGCCCATAATGTGAGGTGCACATGCAAGGATGAGGAGGACACTGGAAAGGGTACTCACCTTCACCATCCGAGTGAGGTCGTTGTACTTCTTGCGGCATTGGTCCGCACTCCTGGGGACATCGCTGGTGGATGACACCCTGTGGGCGATTTTCTTCCAGGCTCTCCTGTACTGCCTCCTGGGAGCCTTCTTGCCACTGTCCGGGCACAAGATCTCTCTTTTCTTTTCCACACCATTAACCAGCACCCTCAAAGCATGCTGGGAGAAGCGCTGCGCTCGTTCACGGGCCTTCTCCATGGCTTCAGGCGTTATTTGGGTCCACCAGCAGTGTTGAGGCCTAGCTGCAGGGCTCCACTATGCAGGGCGTGGCAGCAGTCAAAGTCGACCCTTTCCCCTTTAAGAGCTGGCCGGCGTCAGGGTGTCTGCTGTCAATCAAAACATGACCGCACCTGCGCTGCGCCCGGCCTCAGCGTTATCAGTCCGCATCGCCGGCTTAGCGCCTGAAGATAGCAGTGCAACGCCAGTTTCAGCGCTCGCCCAAACTCTTGGCCAAATCTACTGAATTTCGGCGAAGTGGCCTACACTTTCCGGCGGGCGCTAACTTTAGCGACCGCCCGACTTTACCGCCCCAAAAGTGGCCAGACTGAATTTCTAGGCCATGGTTTCCAGCTGGTTAAACTGCCTCCTGCTGGCCAAAGTGTGATTTTGATCTGTGTTTAAGAACAGCGCAATGTATTTGCTGGGAGAGGTGTGGGGAAGGAAAATAACATTAATGGGATTTAAATGCAGATATTAAAAAGACAACTACGAGGGTCTGGCTGTATTTAATTTACTGCAGATCAGCCAGCTGTGGAGACCATTTGAAGAAACAGTAGCATCGGCCGGCTTTACACTTCCAAAATTCGGCATTGTTTATTAGTTCTTATTTTCAATTACAATTATGTTGTCAAGTGCATTTAAAAGCACAGATGACCATTAAGTATAAACAGCAGGGTGTGATTATTTTACAATCTGTATAAATTGAGGTAGCAAATATGGAACGGACATTTGAAACAGGCCAGAATTTACTCGCTACTTCTGAAGCACCGACAAGGAGACGAATTGCTGTAACATATGGTGAACGGGTTGCACCTTTACGCAGTTGCTTTTTAGCTGAAAACCTATGGAAGCAAGTTTTAAATTCAATTTCTTAATGGCCAGACAGATTTTTTATGTCTGTCAGGACTGGGATTGAACTAAGGTTTATTATCAGGATTGCAGCCTGCTTATATTGTACGTATCATGGCCATCAGTGGACAGTACTTTCAACTAGTTGAACTTGTTGATTTTTTTGCTCTCCTTTAATGCTTACTTCTGATATTCTCTCCTTACCCCTCCTTTCCAGAAGGTGAGGTCTTAGCTGGGATACAGTTGTGTTTCTACCAGCGGCTCTCCGCTACCTGTCCCAAGTACCCATTCTTATGCTGGGTCGGGTAGTTCGGTTCGGAGAGCACGGTACTCTGGGCGAGTAGTTGTTGAGTTCAAATCCTATTAATAAATAGGGAGAGATCAGGAGAATGCAGAGCTTGAGCTGTGCTTGTCACACTGTTGCTGTACATCCTAGCTTGTTTGGCAATGAAGACAGGGATTCGCTCTGGAAGTAATAGGCATTTCCTTATGGAGACAGAAAAAGCTCTTTGTCTCATTCTCCATGTGTGAGCCCAGACAGTGAGCGTCAGCAAGCTCTGCAACTCTTTAGGCATCATAACATAGTCTGAATCTGACGATCACAGATGCGTGCTTTGCAGCAGCGTCCACTGGATAGTCAAAGTGGTAAAGCTGTTATGTCTAGCCACTACCACAGATTCAATGCTGATTGTAGCCTTCCTCTTCCCTCCGACCAACATCCCGCTATTGGCACAGATTGAACCTTGGCCTTCCCAAGTCTGTGTGGCCCAGTACTCCCATCAGGTGGTACTTTTACCTACTCACCATTGGGGGAGCTGTTTAATGCAACTGTGCTGAAATATGGTTTGAAATCATTATATTTTGTAATAACGTTCCAACAATGCCCCATCTTTCAAAAGTACATATGTGCCAACTTAGAAAACATGCAAAACAGCTTTAAAAAAAAAGTCTAACAGCCTCAAAAATGTTCACGTTTGAAACTGCCCTGAATGTACACTGTAATTACACTCAAGGTGCAGTCAAACACAGGCGTGCAACTTAAGCTGTAGGTATACCCAACAATCATCCATATTGGAAGAAATAAACCACAAATGAAAGCCCAAAGGGGATCAAGTGCTGAAGGCACAACTTTTATTTTCTGGGGTTGGTGGTGGTGGTGGGGAGGGGGTGGGGGTGGGAAGGGAAAGGTCTGGGGCATCTGCCTTCTCCAGAAAATGTTGATTTTTGACACTTTATTTGGTACATCCTCCAGTACTTCAGAATCTACAATGAACATGGAGATCGCATTTTTAAAATAAAAAGGAAGGGGCATTTCCTCAATTCTTTGAATATTATTCTCCATTTGGGAATTCATTATTTTTTTAAAATTTTAAAACGTTTCTCTCCCAATAGCAGCAGAAAATAAATCACTGGGCGAAACAAATTAATTATTTTTTTTTAAATTGAATCCCCTGGTTATTGCAGTCAGGGCTGTAGATAGCAAATTTAGAATTGTACACTGTCTTTCACTGCTAGGACATGGGTTCAAATCCAGCGCAGTCAAAAGTCTTCTCTGCCTACTGGCTGTAAGAATCTTATGTGAAATGAATCTTGAGCAATCTCAATACAATAACACAAAACTAATTGACAATTTCAATCATAGAGGTCATAGTTTGGATGGTGTGGGGAAGTAGAAAAAAGTTCCATACTGGTGCTGAGGCATGTTGTTGGGACAGTGTAGAGGGAGCTTTACTCTGCAGCTGGTTGTGCTATACCTGACCTAGGTATGCTTGATGCTGACACTTGGTCCCTGTAATATGAAAAATTCCATTCACTGGCACTAACATTTCTCACCTTGATGAGCACAAAAAAAGGAGAAAAAAAAGTCGGGTTGCATGGTGGGCGGGTTCGGGATCCGCTTCCGGCATGAACAGCTGCAGCGTTGCGATTTTAATTAAACTAGCTTGTTCATTTCATGGAGGTGCAGCTGACCCATGAGAGGGATGTTGTTGGCAGGACAGAAGGAAGTGTGGGCTCCTCTCAAAGCGTTCACATGACCATGCCACTGCAGAGTCCTCGGTCAGAGACCCACTATGCAGAGCCAACTGAGATGGCCGTTTCAGCCCCTGCACAGCCACAGGAAGAGTAGACTGTTGAAGAGCCCTCCCAGGCTCCCACACCCAGAGGACGCCCACCAAAGGTGTCTAAGCAGGTGCAGCATCCTAGTCAGCAAGGTGCCTCTACATCTGCTGAAGCCACCGGGGAAGCACCGTGTAGAAGCACACGTAAGAGAAAGATTAACCACCTATAGTCACAAGGGGACTCACTTGGGTGATGTTTCTTTTTTTTCTGACTCTTGCTGGTATATTATCCTTTTGTCATGTGTTAAAGATAAATTATGTCAAACAGTTGATTGTGTGGCCTGTGTGTTATGAGAAATAGCAAAAGCGTAAAGAGGGCTCAGGGCGACTTGCATTTGTAATGCTGATGGTAAAAATTATAGGAAATAACAGGGTATAGCAGAGATGAAGTATGACCTTGGACAAGTGTCGTCTGTAATTATAGAGCCATATGGTGGCCACCTATGGTTGAAGAGTAAGCTTATGGTAGTATGGCATGGAAGTGTGCATACCCTGGTTGACAGGCAGTAGTGAACTGGAGGGATGCTGCATTGGTCACAACAGGGCATGCAAGGCTCCCCTC
The DNA here is from genome assembly GCF_052327205.1 of Somniosus microcephalus. NCBI lineage: Eukaryota > Metazoa > Chordata > Chondrichthyes > Squaliformes > Somniosidae > Somniosus > Somniosus microcephalus. Next base: position 283,061,727 of record NC_140989.1, on the reverse strand, counting down.
ATCCTCCTCCTCTTCCCAGGAAGATCTGTGCTGAGCCACGCGGCTGCTACTCTTCCGATTATGAAGACCAGGATGAGAGGGCATAAATGTTTCCCATCCCCTTGCTATAGATTTCATTTGAGGTAACAATCTTTCAAGCGCACAGTCAAAGTGGCCTGAAATTATTTCATTCAGGTCACACTGCAGATGGGTGTCAGCTTGAACAGTCAGAAGGTCAGTAGATGTGCAAAATGTTATCCCATACCTACAACAGCAAAGTTGTTGCATTTGAATGTCAGCCATGTTTCAGGGGTGCTTTTAAAGCGCTCCACCAATGCATACAAATCATGTCCTCCAGCAACTCGTCTCCTTGAACCTGGCCTGTTTCTGACAAGTCAGGAAACAGGAGCCAGAAGCAGGAAAATGGGAAACCACTATGAAAATAGGATTAGCAAGGCAGTTAACAGGCTGTTAACTGCCTTAACTACCTGCCCCACCGGTTGGAGACGGGTCAGTTTGGGAGCGGCAAAACAGACACTCACGAAAATCGGGTGGGGGGCGGGTTGGGTTTCTGAAGCCATTTTTCGCTATTTTCCCAACAGACCCACCTCCAAACCCGCCTCCTCAGGGCTATTAAAATTGAGCCCAAGGTGACAGAGACACAGCGATTGTCAAGTTTTTGGACAGTGGGCTGAGAGACACAACCCTTGGCTGGAAGCTAAAATTGCAGATGACCAGTTTTCATAGTTAGAAATAGTCTGAAGGGTAATGCCAAAAACAAGTCAATCAATCCACAAAAAGAACAGGGCATATTTGGTTTATTATTTTTTTCATGTTTTCATGATGAGACCTGAGATTGAGCTAAATAAGTGGAACTTGCTTTGACTGTTACTTTTACATTCCCTTGCTGTCTGTGAAATAAAGCAGCTTAAAAATTTGTATCTGGCCTCATCTCATCAAGTGTTTCTTAGTCTGCCCTTAAAAAGATCAGAGAAGTATATGTGAGGGCACATGTGAGGACACTCTGAGGGAGGAGGGTGAACAGCCAGAAGCCGTTGTCCATATCGGTACGAACGACATAGGCAGAAAGAGGGATGAGGTCCTGCAGGCAGTCTATAGGGAGCTAGGAAAAAGATTAAAAAGCAGGACCTCAAAAGGTAGCAATCTCTGGGTTACTACCGATACCTCGTGCTAGTGATTACAGGAATAGGAGGATAGAACAGATGAATGCGTGGCTGGAGAGATGGTGCAGGAGGGAGGGCTTTAGATTCCTGAGGCATTGGGACCATTTCTGGGGAAGGTGGGACCTGTACAAGCTGGATGGGTTACACCTCAACAGAGCCGGGACCAATATTCTCACGGGGAGGTTTGCTAGTGTTGTTGGGGAGGGTTTAAACTAGCTTGGCAGGGGGATGGGCACCAGCATATAGGAGTAGAAAAGAGGAATAAGGTGCATAAAAGAGTGTGTGTGTTGGATAGTACTAGAGAAGAAAGTAGTACTAGAGGCGGAAGTACTAACATATTAGATAGGAGCAGACTAAGAAAGACTACGAAAAATTCAAAAATGAGTTTAGAATGCATGTACATAAACGCACAAAGTGTAGTGAATAAGGTTGGTGAGCTACAAGCACAATTAGCCATGTGGCAATGTGATGTGGCAATAACAGAAACGTGACTTAAAAACAGTGAGGACTGGGTACTTAATATTCAAGGGTACAAGGTGTTCAGAAAAGATAGGGAAGGAAAAAAGGGAGGTGGGGTGGCAGTGCTGATTAAGGAAGACATTGTTGTGTTGGAAAGGGAGGATGTTCTTGAGGGGACAAGGACAGAATCCATTTGGTTAGAGTTGAGGAGCAAAAAGGGTATGATCATGCTATTGAGGGTATTCTAATGGCCTCCAAATAGTGAGAGGGAGGTAGAGGAGCAAATATGCAGGGAAATCGGAGAAATATGCACGAGCTATAGAGTGCTGTTATTGGGGGACTTTAATTACCCAAATATCAATTGGGATAATGCTAGAGTAAAGGGAAAGGAGGGGGAGGAATTTCTGAAATGTGTTCACGAGAATTTCCTTGATCAATATGTTCTTGGTCCAACTAGGAAGGAGGCATTGCTGGATCTGGTGCTGGGGAATGAGGTGGGCCAGGTCGACCAAGTGTCTGTGGGAGAACACTTGAGTACGATTGATCATCGTATCATAAGATTTAGATTAGCAATGGAGAGGAGAAAGGAACAATCTAGAGTGGAACTTCAAAACGGGAATAGGGCTAACTTCAATGGAATGTGAAAGGATCTAGTCAGGGTAAAATGGAACCAAAGACTGACAGGAAAAACTGTAATGGAACAATGGGTGATCTTTAAGGAGGAGATGTTCCAAATACAGGCTAGGTACATTACAACAAGAGGGAAAGGTAAGAGAACCAAAGCAAGGGCTCCTTGGATGACAAGGAAGATAGAGAAGATGATGAAACAAAAAAAAGAGGGTGTATGATGAATGTCAGGCGAATTCTTCAAGGGAGAACCAGGCCAAATACAATAAGTTGAGAGGGGAAGTGATGATGAAAATAAGACTGGCAAAGAGAGAATATGAGAGTAGAATGGTGGTTAACATAAAAGGGAGCCCAAAAATTTTCTACCAGCATGTAAACAGTAAGCGGTTAGTAAGAGGCTGGGTAGGGCCTATTAGGGACAAAGAAGGTGATATATGCTTAGAGGCACAGGGCAAGGCTAGAATACCCTGAGTACTTTGTATCGGTGTTTGCTAAGGAGGTGGATGCTGACAAAATATCGGTAGAAGTGGAAAAGGTAGAAGCAATGGAAGGAGTGAAAATTGATAGACAGGATGTACTAGAAAGGCTGGGTATGCTTAGAGTGGATAAGTTGCCTGGTCCAGATGACTTGCATCTCAGGTTGCTAAGGGAATTGGGAGAGGAGATTGCGGAAGGGCTTGCTATAATTTTCCAACCTTCCCTAGATGCGGGGGAGGTGCCTCAGGATTGGAAAGTGACAAATGTGACACCATTGTTCAAGAAATGATGTAAGGACAATCCTAGTAACTACATGTCGGTCAGTTTAACATCAGTGGTGGATAAAGTTTTAGAAACAATAATCAAGAAAAAAATTAACAGGCACTTCGAGAGGTTTAAGTTAATTAAGGAGAGCCAACACGGATTTGTAAAAGGCAGATCGTGTTTGACTAATCTAATTGAATTTTTTGATGAAGTAACAGGGAGGATTGATGAAGGGAATGCAATGGATGTTGTCTACATGGATTTTTGGAAGGCGTTTGACAAAGTGCCACATAGAAGGCTAGTTAACAAAAGTGAGGCCCATGGAATAGATGGGTCAGTGGCAGCCTGGATAAGGAATTGGCTTAAGGACAGAAAACAGCGAGTTGTGGTAAATGGCTGTTTTTCAGACTGGAGGATCTGTGCTGGGGCTACTGCTTCTTTTGATATATATATAAATGATCTGGATAGTGGAATACATCGTAGAATTTCTAAATTTGCCGATGACACCAAGCTTGGAGGTGTGGCAAAAAGTGAGGATGATACCAATCGACTGCAACAGGACATAGAAAGGCTAGCAGAATGGGCAGACAAGTGGCAGATGGAATTTAATACAGAGAAGTGTGAGGTGATGCATTCTGACAGAAGGAACAGGGAGAGGCAATATACACTTAATGACATAGTTTTAAAGAGTGTGCAGGGACAGAGGGACCTGGGAGTTAATGTGCATAGGTCCCTTAAGGTGGCAGGACATATTGGGAGAGTGGTTAGCAAAGCATATGGGATCTTAGGCTTCATAAATAGAGGTATTGAGTACAAAAGTAGAGAAGTTATGCTGAACCTTTATAAAGCGCTGGTTAGGCCACAACTGGAGTATTGTGTCCAGTTCTGGTCACCACACTTTAGGAAGGATGTGAAGGCCCTTGAGAGGGTGCAGAGGAGATTTACCAGAATGGTTCTGGGGATGGGGGATCTTAGCTACAAGGACAGGTTGGAGAAGCTGGATTTGTTTTCATTAGAGCAAAGGAGGTTGAGGGGTGATTTGATAGAGGTGTACAAGATTATGACGGCTTTGGATAGGCTAGACGGGGAAAGGCTGTTCCCACTAGTTGATGGTACAAGGACGAGAGGACACAGATTTAAGGTTTTGGGTAAGAGATACAGGGGGAACGTGAGGAAAAAATGTTTTACGTAGCGAGTGGTGAGGACCTGGAACTCGCTGCCGACGGAAGTGGTGGAAGCGGAGACACTCAATGTTTTCAAGGGGAGACTGGATAGGCACTTGAGGGAAATAAACGTGCAGGGCTACGGGGATAGAGTGGGGAAATGGGACTGACTGGACTGCTCTAGAGAGCCGGCACGGACTCGATGGGCGAATGGCCTCCTTCTGTGCCGTTATGACTCTATGACATGATATCCTGTTCAGGTCATATTGTTACACGGTTACGCCGCCGTATTGTACAGGCACACCCTTAAATGTAAGGCGTTTGGACCACTTACAGGACTGACCAGGAAAACTATACCTAAGATAATATCCAAAGCAAATCTGAAAATTGTAACAAGCAGCTACCACAAGGGGGCACGCCAGCCAATGAGGAAGACCAAGAGATCCAAGAATTTAACACAATTATTGCAGAACAAGGCCTTTAAGTTGAAATAAACATTTCTCACAATGGTTATCAGATTCCTAAGGCCGATCTAAAATTCCTAATAAGATGTTGGTAGATTAAAGATTTTATAGAATTATCCTTTTTTTAAAAAAAAAATCCCTAACTACAACAGTAACAAAAGCAGAACTTAGTCAGGAATTTACACACATGGCAATGCAAAACTATAAAATACACTATAGGCTGGATTTTCCGGGGCCTATGACTGCATACACAATGCGTACACGGCCATAAGTTTCCCGCAAGTTCCGGGTTTCCGCACGTGCTGCACATGCATGAAAACCTAGAACTTGCAATCTGCCAAGTTTCAGATCGACAGATCAACTGCATCCCCGGGAAATGGAGATTCCCAACTATTTGCCCAACTACTGCCCAGCGAATGCCCGTGAATCTCTTATGCCTGGTAAAAGCAGGCGTAGGGCCTTCTTTTGCCAGCGTAAGGGTTTAAATAAATATTAAAATAATTTTTTTTCAATTATTTAAACATAAAAAAACTAGTTATACGTTATTTTTAGCCCCTTTAAAACGTTTAAATTTATTTTTCAAAAAATTAAACTTTTGTTTTAAATGTTTAATTTAATTGTATTTTAATTAATTTTGAACATGTTGTGGCGGTACCACCGGTTGTCCCTTACATTGAGATATACATAATTCACTTTAACTTACCTTTAAATGTATCTGTTACTGCACTCAGGCTTCATTCCTGTACTCTGCGTGATGACGTCAGAGTTTGGAACCTTCTGGCAGTAGAGCTCGGAACCTGCTAGCAGTTGAGCTCGGAAACTTCTAGTTAGTCCTCGTGGCGTCCCTGCTGGGGAAAGACCTACACCACGGTGCTCCTACAGTCAGCCATCTTACCTGCTACCTTACCTATTGTATTTAACCTGTTCCTGTAAATAAACAACTTATTTATAGTTCGTCGAAGTCGAACTCGATTACTTAGTGGCGGTGCACACGAATCGCTACATTGGTGACCCAACGACGTGAGTACGGGAGCTCATCAATTCCAACACTACAATTGGTGAACCCGTATCCGTGAATGATTTTCACGGTAGCAACGCGCGCCTGAACCTCGTCTTCCCACAAGACGACTGACGCACAACCGACGAACAACCACGGAACAGCAACCGCCTAACACCGATTCCTCCAAAGACGACCCCGTCTTTGCGAACGTATTCGCAAGGTAAGCGCAGTCTGGAGCAGATCCCATTTGACACGGACAAAACTCAACCGGACCCCGTTTTTTTGTGAGCAATTTTCACAAAAGAAGCACGCCATGGAAGCACCAGCCGTTTTGCTGTCGCTACCGCAATACAGGGAGCCACAGTCTCCCTTGTGCTTTATAAAGGTAGAAGCCCCGGTCGACGAGAACATTGATGCGGCGCCGACCACGCACTTGCTTACGGTCCCCGTACTCGTCTTTCCTACCGCCACATGGATCGTCCGCCTCTACGTCCAAAGCAACAGCAAGTATACATCTCTCCAAGCGCGGGGTACAGCATGTTCGGGCCCACAAAATCGAAGCGCGCCCTGCGGGGATACCACGAGGACTCACCCCCATGAAACACGAGGACGCACTCCTCGCGCACGAGGACCCATCCCTCGTGAACCACGAGGACCTATCCCTCGTGAAAAACGACGACTCCTTCTCCGCTGACGACACACCAGCCCTTCAGCCTGCTGGTTGTGTTACCTACTACACGATTCGGCGTGAACAAAAAGCGTGCCGCCCTCCCGGCTGTGTTCTCCTAAATCTACAATAGTTACAAGTGTTGCCGCCCTCCAGGCAGAGTTGACCCCTCCTGAAAGCAACAACAACCCGGACCATTGCCGCCCTTTCTCCAGTTTTCCCTTTAACAAACGCAAACCTCTACTGACGCTGCACACATCGAGGACGGGTCCAACGGGCATCCTGCAGCCGCAATCAGCCACGTGAAAGTTGCTGGCCTCACCGATCACTGATCAACGCAGCAACTCTTCACCCTCTGTTGTGTTAACGTCGTAGCACTATGGCACGCACCGTTCCACGTGTTCCAGCCTCCTGAAGGTTTCGCTCACCTGTTGGCGAGTTCACTGACCTCACCAGTCAAGTCCTTCTGGATCGCCCGTCGGCATTCCTGCAGATTTCGTCAGAACAAGGACTTGTTCCAACATCAACAGAGTCATCGCCCGTGTCCGCCCGACCTGCCCGTCACTCTGACAAGGCCTGCTGTTTCGCACGTTTCCATGGTCCTTCGCCTGACGGATACGTTTTATTCGCCACGACGTGCGTAAGGATCCGCTCACGAGCAGCATCTTCAGACCTCGCCTACCAAGTCGAGACAGCACGACCGCCGTGACCACTAGCTCGTCAGACCATCTCATCCTTGGACTTTCGTTAAAGCGAATTCTGGGGGGGCCTATGTGGCGGTACCACCGGTTGTCCCTTACATTGAGATATACATAATTCCCTTTAACTTACCTTTAAATGTATCTATTACTGCACTCGGGCTTCATTCCTGTACTCTGCGTGATGACGTCAGAGTTTGGAACCTTCTGGCAGTTGAGCTTGGAACCTGCTGGCAGTTGAGCTCGGAAACTTCTAGTTAGTCCTCGTGGCGTCCCCGCTGGGGAAAGACCTACACCACGGTGCTCCTACAGTCAGCCATCTTACCTGCTACCTTACCTGTTGTATTTAACCTGTTCCTGTAAATAAACAACTTATTTATAGTTCGTCGAAGTCGAAGTCGATTATTTAGTGGCGATGCACACGAATCACTACAATGTAATGATTTATTTTTATTTAACTGGTGTGTAATTGTGTTTTTTAGGGGATTCCTATTCATGCTTATGGGGATTCTGTATGTAAATGGAATCCCCATAAACATAATGGGGATCCCCCTTTTTGATTGGTTTGCCTGGCCCACGTGGTCCCAGGGGCGCTTGCGAACCGCATGCGCCCCTGGGATACGTGGGCCTTTATGATGCATGCGCCTGCAGTCCCAGAACCGCAAGTGTTCGAACCTCCAAGACCATCAGGTAGGTTCGTACTTTTCTTGCGGTTCGGAGGCATTCGCCCGCAGGAAGCTCCGACTGCAAATTCAGGCTCTATGTGTTTCAAATTTACCCCACTCCCCTCTCGGTAAGGGATTGGGTGGCACAATGCATTAAATATTGCCCTTTCACCTCTAGATTCTGGATTTAAATTCAGTCCAGAATGATGTCGTAAAAGTCATTTGCTTTAGGCTGTAAGGGTTCTTTGTGGTGTGAGCTTTGGTATTCTTAGCCCAGTTCCTCGTGGGCATAGATACACAGCACATAACTACTCCAAATTCAGCACCAATTGGCAATCTCACTCAGAGAGGTCAGAGGATAACTGTTGTGGGAGATGGAAATTTGTCAAGTGAGGCAGTGGAGACTGCAATTCTGGGGTTAGTGCTGGGCCACATTGTTGTGTCAGAGTGGGGGAAATTTATTCTACATCTAGCCACGCTATGCTGTAATGGTATGCTTGACACTAGGGGGGAGAAATTGAGTATAGCCCCGTTTGGGGCGCCAGCCTCGCCAGGGAGCTAAAAGTAGCCCCCCGGAAACATTCGCGCCCCCGCAGCAGAAATTGAGTGGTTGCGCCCCAAAAGGAAGCACGGCGCTACTGGAGGCGCCCTGCATCCCTCTTGGGGCGCTGCGAGTGAATATCGTGGCGCAACGTGCTGCAGCGCCACACGCTGCGGCACGTCGCGCTGCGGTATTGCAGGCCTTTCTCCCCTCCTTAAAGGGGAGGGGGCTTGTGCAGCGCGATCTGGGGCCCAGCTGGGCCCCCGGGGATCGGGAGTGCAGGCAAAAGAGCCCAGCACCGAAGAGAAGTGCCGGGCTCTTGGCACGCAGCTGGCACTCCGCGGGGGGTGGGGGGCTCAGGAAGCCAGGGACGGGAGCGCAGGCAGGTGCTGGCAGGCGGGCAGGCGGCCAACAACAAAAATGGCCGCCCCGCACCTCGGCCTAGAAATTTGGTAGGTTGCGCCACCCATTAGTGCCTTAAGAGGGTGCTAAGTGAATCGCAAGCCAACTGGTGCCCGGGCGCGGCACTGCCCATGCCTCCCGTTAAATTCTGCGGGACGTTAGTGGTGGCGCTAACCGTTAGCGCTGCGCCGCTGCCAATGATGTCATTGGTGTGCGCAGCGCCCCAGCCACGATATTCTGTAGCGCCCCCTGATTTACCACCGGACGCTATGTCCGACGGGATCAGGGGGGCCTACCTGCGGCCGGGGAGGCGCAAATAAAAGGCGAGGTGCGGGGCGGCCATTTTTGTTGTGGGCCACCTGCCAGCACCTGCCTGTGCTCCCATCCCCGGCCTCCTGAACACCCCCCCGCCACCGCGGAGTGCCGGCTGCGCGCCAAGAGCCCGGCACTTCTCCTCGATGCCGGGCTCTTTTGCCTGCACTCCCGATCCCCGGGGGCCCAGCTGGGCCCCAGATCGCGCTGCACAAGGCCCCTCCCCTTTAAGAAGGGGAGTAAGGCCTGCAATACCGCAGCGTGACGTGCCGCAGCGTGTGGCGCTGCAGCACGTTGCGCCACGATATTGACTCACAGCGCCCCAAGAGGGATGCGGGGCGCCTCCAGTAGCGCCGCGCTTCCCTTTGGGGCGCAACCACTCAATTTCTGGTGCAGGGGCGCGAATGTTTCCGGGGCGCTACTTTTAGCGCCTTTAATTTGCGCCTCCCCGGCCGCAGGTAAGTCCCCCTGATCCCATCGGACATAGCGTCCGGCGGTAAATCAGGGAGCGTTGCCGAATATCGCGGCCGGGGCATCAGCGGGGCGCTGCGCACACCGATGACGTCATCGGCAGTGGCGCAGCGCTAACGGTTAGCGCCACCACTAACGTCCCGCGGAATTTAGCGGAAGGCGTGTGCAGTGCCGCGCCCGGGCGCCAGTTGGCTTGCGACCCACTTAGCGCCCTCTTAAGGCGCTAATGGGTGGCACAACCAACCGAATTTCTAGGCCTAGGTACCTAATTTCCCAGTTGTCATCTTCCTTAATCTAAATAAATGCAAATGTTCATAAAAACATGGCTGCCCTTATTTTAAGCTCTTTTCCCTTCCCCCTTTACCCTTAGAACCATGGACAACATTCTGGCTAAGAGGGTTGCCAAGAGCACTACCTGCTTCCAGGCTTAACAAGAGCTCCACTGTAAATGTTCATTTGGGGCCCCACTTTTTCCCTTCTGCTTATATGGGAAGCACATTTCCCTGTCTTGGTGCCTACCCTGATAATCTGTTTGTGCGAAATAACAGGCGTTAACTGGTCTCTGACCAGATTGTTTTTTACTTGCAGACTAACTCTTGATTTTCTCAATGAAGTTGCATATTGAGTTTGATTAAGACTGATTTTTTTCTCTCAGTTTAAATTACCACCCAAGAAAGCTTACTGATATTTTGGCAGTGCAGATATTAATTTATATTTTATTGGAGAAACATCACTCATGGTGCATGGCTGCCAACATGGTTGGATCCAGAATTCTAAAACTGGAGTCTTCCAGCCTTCTAATTTTCATGAGTTATAAATTAGTTTCAGAGAGATTAATGAGAGAAAAGTTTTGTTCAACTATGATGTTTTATCCCTATACATATTTACTATACATTATTTATTAAATATTTATAAATACAACACCGTTATAAAAAAGTGGAAATAGTCTTTTATAACATGCAAAAAAGAAAAAGACTTTCATTTTTACATTTATTTCCTCACACCTATATTCAGGTACGTCACATGCGATGAATTAAGTGCAGTGACTGTTTTTATGTAGTCAAATATGGTATCCATTGTATGCAAAGCAAGCTCCTACCAGGTAATCTTTGCTTGGTTGAAATAGGGTTGGAATTAGTTTTGTGGATGCATCAGCCCTGGTATCAAGAAGTTCTGATCTATTTTACTGTGATACCAGTACTTCTATGATTGGAGCTCTAATGCGAAATGGAGTAATTCAACCTCTGTAACATCACCCATCTGTGCCCCTGCCTCAGCCCATCTGCTGCTGAAACCTCATCCATGCCTTTGTCACCTATAGACTTGACAATTCCAATTCCAATGTTCCTCTGGCTGGCCTTCCATCCTCCACCCTCCATAAACTTCAGCTCATCCAAACCTCTGCTGCTCGTATTCTATCCCTCACCAATTCCCCCTCACCCATCACCCCTCTCCTCTCCTTACTAATCTACATTGGCTCCCAGTCCCACACACCTCAAAATGAAAATTCTCATCCCATTCCCAGCCTCCTTCAGCCCTACACCGCACCCATCTCGTTTCACTGAACTCTGCGTTCCTTTGATTCTGGCCTCTTGTGCATCACTCCATCGCTTTGCTTCACTGTTGGTGATCGTGCCTTCAGCCATTTCAGCTCCATGCTCTGAAATTCCCCACCTCTTTCCACTTCTTTAAGACCTTCCTAAAACACGCCTCTTGGACCAAGCTTTGACGCCCCTCCTAATATCTGTTTCTTTGGCTCATCATTCAGTTTTTCCTTACACCTCTGTGAAATGCCAAGGGATGTTTTTTTCTATGTTTTGTTTTGCTGTTTGTGAGGCCCTGTTGTGCACAAATTGGCTGCCGCGTTTCCTACATACAACAATGGACTCATCAGTCACCTGCAAACTCATTTTTAATGTGGAAGCAAGTCATCCTCAGTTCCGAGGGACTGCCTAAGAGAAGAAGAAGATGATACAACAGTGACTACACTTCAAAAGTACTTCATTCGCTGTAAAACGCTTTGGAATATGCTGAGGTCATGAAAGGTGCTGTATAAATGCAAGTTCTTGTTGGCTGTAGTTGAGCAAAAAATGTTGGCAAGACACCAGAACACTTTTTTTGAATAGTGTCCTGGGATCTTAGATATCCATCTCACAGAGGATTAGTCCTCTGACGGATAGTACAGGTAGACTATCCTTTATCCGAAAACCTTGGGACCAGCCGTGTTTCGGTTTTAGGAAAATTTCGGATTTCGGAAGGTGCGCGAAAACACTTCGGTTTTCAGAGGTAATTCGGTTTTCGGGAGTGCGGATAAAGGATACACTATCCCTAATCCGAAAGGGTGGGATAAATAACGACTATAAATACTGCGCCACTTTCGGCTTTCAGAGGTTTTCTGGTTTCGGATGTGCGGATAAAGGCTGGTACACTATCTCTTATCCGAAATGGGGTGGGGGTCAGCGGGGGTGGGGTACGGCGGGGGGTGTGGTAAACCACTGTTTGTATTCCTGTTTGTATTCCACTGTGTACATGCCTGGACATGCCTCGGCTGACTCCTCCCACAGGTCCTAGTATAAAGGTGACTGCTCCCCAGCCCTTTGTATTTCTGGACCGGTCGACCACTCGAGGCAGACCTCCATTCTGTTGTTAATAAAAGCCTTTAGTTACTCTTCTAACTCTCAGTCTTTTATGAGTAATTGATAGCGCATCAGGGGGGTCGGGGGTCGGTGGGGGTCGGGGGTCGGGTTCGGCCTGGGGGTCGGGGTGGGGGTCGGTGGGGGTCGTGGTCGTGCGCATTTCGGTTTTCAGAAGTCATGCTTTGCTCCACTTTCGGCTTTCAGAGGTTTTCTGGTTTCGGATGTGCGGATAAAGGCTGGTACACTTACGCTGAGCGATTTCGGTTTTCAGAAGTGCGGAAAAATGCTACACTATCCCTTATCCGGCTAGGCCTGTAAGTCGTGCGCCACTCTGGTCATGTCGTGCGCACGACTTACGCTGACCGAAAAAACCTTCGGTTTTTAGAGGGTTTCGGTTTTCGGAAGTCCGGATAAAGGGTAGTCTACCTGTACCTCCGACAATGCAGCACTTCCCTTAGTACTCCACTCGAGTGTCAGCCTAGATTAGTTGCTCAAGTGTGATACTATTGGACCACAGAAGTTTACAGAAACAAAAGGAGGCCTTTCTACCCATTATGCCTGTGCTGGCTTTTTGCTAGTGTGGAGCTTTAACCTATAATCTTCTGAAGTACATCACAGAAGTAAAGAAAATTTCAAAGCTTAATAAGACCATAGATCCATCTATTCTGTCTTCTTGCTAGCCTAGCAGTTGCATCCAATGATGTGTTTTCTTCAATACACTTTCCCAATTTTACCTTGAAGAGATCTAAGCTAAATGCCTCAAAACTCCTTTGATAAGCTAATTCAAAAACTGAACATTCACCCAGTAATGTTTCTTTACATCTCGCCTGTATCTATTTCTTCTCAGTTTATTCTCATGTTCCCTTGTTCTGTCATCTCATTAACTCTAATGGCCCTGACTGATTCTTCACATCACTGACCATTCCTAATTTGGAAACCTCAATCATATTCCACAGTGCCCCCCCATCCAGTCTTCTCCTCTCAAATGAGAAGATTCCCAGTTTTTTGAGCTTATCCTCATGTTTTATTCTCTAGTCCCTTTATCATTTTAGAGCTCTTTCCTGCACGTTTTCCAGCTCAACTATATTCTTTCCGTAGTGTGGATTCTAGAACTGCATACAGTACTCCAGTTATTGCCTCTCCAATATAGTGGCAAGTTTACTTACTCCAATGTACACTCTATTCCTCTTTCTACATAACCTAATATCCCATTAGTTTTTGAAAGCAACCAGACATTGGCTTGATGTCTTGAGCAATCTATCCCTCTATGGCTCCCAAATCCCTTTCTGCCTTAGTCAGCATTTTTCTATTATTCCTGCCTGCTTCACATCTCTAAGTGTGTGACTTTACATTTGTCTATGTTAAACTGCATCTGCCAATTGTCTCTTCCCGTTCCTAAACAAACTAAGTACCCCAGTAGCTTGTTTCCATCTTCTATCATATTAACCACCGCTGCTATTTTGGTGTCAACCCCAAACATTGCGATGAAGCTACCGGCACCATCTTCCACATCATTGATGAAAACATGGAAGATTATGGTCCAAACACTCAGCCCTATGGGACCCCACTCATCACACAGTTCCATCCAGAATACTTCCCACTCACACAGGCCCTCGGTTTTTCATCACCTAGTTATGATTTGATCCATCTTGGTACATTGCTGCCAGTATCATTTCTACTAGATTTTTTTTGTAAGGTGCCTCATTATTAACCTTACAAAAATCCAAGTATATCCTATGTACATTCTCACTGTTAGCCATATCTTTTGTTACTTTATCAAAACAATGTATTAAAATTGCTCTTGCATGGCTTCACTATTATAAATGCATTCTGACTCTTTCCAATATCCTGGGTGTGCATCCTGCAATATAATTGTTTTCCCTGTACAATGCAGCAAGTACAACAGTCAAACAAAAAAGGCACGTATATCCGGATTAGAAAAGTTACAACAAAGGGTCATTTTATTTACTTTGGGTTTAGTGCCAGTTATGGGCCACTTTGTTGCTGGCCTCACTCCATGCTGTAGTATTGCCCATTACTTCTGGTGCCTGTGTACCAGTTACTGCAAGGTCACTCATCCTGACTGAAAAACGCAGTGCAAATTATAGTCAGGAATGGTAGTGTTTTGGGATGTGCATGTAGCAAGACTTCAGCTATGGAGAGTGGTTGCAAATTAGACTCAAAACCTTTTGGAATACTATTCAAACGTCGCCATTCTTAGATGGTTTGGGGGGGGGGGGGGAGGGGGGGTCTCATCTCATAAAGACCACCAGATTCTGGCAATATATTTAATTAGACCAGGAATTTTCTCAGAGCTGCTCCCACTCCACTGCCATAACTTTGTTGAAAATGTGGTGGCATACCTGCTTAAGCAAATAGGGTTTCTGCCACACAGCAAAGATCCGCTCTAAGGAAATTCCCAGTCTTAATGTGCCAATGGCAGACTAGCAGTAATATGCCACATTGTTTATCAGTCACATGGACATTTTAAATCTACTGTGTGGATATTGAGATCCCTTCTATCCTTTCTGTCGGCCTACCAAGAATTATGGCTATGAATAGATCAGTAGCTAACAACCATAATTGTTATGTAATGCTCATATCACATGTGGGCAGTGAGGTTATTCATTGGTTCATTTGACTTGGTTATGAATGGCCAGGTTTCAAGTCCTGTATCATTGATGGAGTCTGCCAATGTTTACGGTGAAGTCCTGATGTATCTAGGAGAATTCATTGCTGACATTGAAGAAACTCAAACAGCCCCCTCTTTAGGATTCCCCGGACATCAACACTGTGTAAATGTGAGGCTAGTACAGGTCAGTTGCAGGATTAAGCTCCCTCTAATCAACCCTTACAGAGTTCCTTAACCCTACCTCAGAAAAACACTTACTACAGCACCAGTGTGAATTTTTCCATTTCTCTTAGTACCAATTTGTGCTGAGTTGCACCGTGGGCCCTCGCCCATTCGGAACAGGCCTGAAGCCATCTAAACTCATTTCACTTTGGGCTCCCTACAGCTGAGATCCCACTGACTTTGATCCCATTGTCTGTACTGGATTTCAACCTAGATTTTAGAAGAGAACGTTTATAGTGCTAACCCACTGAGACTTTCAGCTCCAGTTTGCATCACTTTTTAAGATTTTGCCCTGATAAATATTTCCTTGAACTGTACTCATATACTTTACAAAAGGCTGCAAAAGGCTGCAAGAGGCCTGTAAAATTTCAGTAGTTGCACAGGTAGACAAAGGGATCCCATGTCTAGGCTGAGGTATTGTGAGCTTCAGAATTTGAGGACTGCCCACCTTCTCCTACTATTCACCGTCTTGTGGAATTTTTTGACATTGGGGTATTTACAGAAGGTCCATTGAAATTCTTTTACAATAATAGTTCACTGAAATTTGTTGAAGAATGATTTAACATGTTTGTAATTAGACAACAGAAAGCTGAATGAAGATCAATGGGGAGGAGGTGCTGAGGATGCAGCTAACCCCTTTTAGCCATATACTTTGTGAATAAATGTTTACTGTGTACTTTTGTTTGTTCCATTCAATGTCACTTTGCTGATTACAAACATTCCTTTTTATTTCTCAAAAAAAGGATTTGTCTCCTCCTCCCAACTGATTTCATCTGATTTGTTTTGACCCAAATTAAAAGGGAAAAAAATTAAATCTGAAGGAAAACCATCTAAACCCTATCAAATCAATAACGGGAGCATATTGAAAAATTTGTACCTTTCCTGACCACATATTCATTAAGATTCCCTAACACGCCACCGCATGTTATGGTCAGTGCTAAACATGTATACGTCAAATACATTAATATATACACCAGTGTTATACAGACACTATGACTGAAACAGCAGTGAAAACCCCAGTACAGACTAGGTTAAAAAGGTTACCTACAGATTTGTCTCAATATTAGCTTCGGTACCTTTGTACTGTTAAATCGGTAAATTGTACCTACTAAAGTTCAGGACCTGATATAGTGATGAATTTGAGAGCAGTGTAAACAATATCTACTTGTGACAGGAGTACCAGCATCTGCCTCTGTCAGCAATATGTCAGGTCCTGTGCACATGTTCATATAATAGGGTTTTGTTGGTGTCCAGGTTTATAGCCCAATTTATAACTGCTTTTATACATGCTATGAATAAAACAGGGCAGTTCCCATGGAAACCAAACCAAATGTAAACTACTGATTTTGTTATCCCTCCTACCCCATACCTATTTCAGCTCCCTCAATAACTTTCCACTTTGATGAAACTGGAGCTTATCTGATCCTGAACTTTGGAAAGCTCAGCTTGGACTCCATTGGAGCTCATTTCCCTGCGTTTAGATAAGTTCCACCCCCACCCCTGGCTGAGCCCATCTATGTGTTTTGTCTCCCCTCCAAGTAAGCCAACTCTCTGTATGTCTCACACGCTTTTCACAGTCTCGGAGGAAAAATCTGCCTCTACCACAGTAATTGGACGAAAAATGCTCAATGTCAGTCAAAAGTTGAAAGTAAAAATTTATGGATAATTATTGGAATCCCATGGCTTGTGTTTTTTTACACAAACAAACTGGGCTCTGTGCTCTGGGACCAAGCCATGCATCTGCATTATTCTGCTAGCAAAAGCCTTGCTCAATTGTTTCCAGATGTGTTTGCTATGGTACCAATTACATGAAGGCACCGCCATGGGGCCGTCTCCGCAGGCTGCCAGCACCCTGCCAAGGAAGTTTTCCATTCACTGTTGCCAGGTCTGAATACCAAAATTCTCCAGATATGAATCTGGGTATCAAATTCTCAGAATAATACCATTAAAGTGACATTATTTCATTGTAATTCTTTTATTTCTATTTTTTTCATAAAGGTCTAATTCTGGTTAGGCATATTTCACAAGGATTTCAATTTAACCAGCACCTTGTTCTTATACTACAGTCTAATTTAAACATTGTCAGGTGGCTTGTGGTATATTTTATTTCAAAGTTTAGCACAGTAAGCTGTTATGTGTTCAGAATAAAATTGCTGCCATACTTTGCAGCCTTACTGTCATCTTTGACTGAAACCTATTACAATGTTTGGTTATTTTAGTAAGAAATACAATATTAGAGCTGGGGCTCTTTTCTCTATAAAATAGATGATCTGGTAGAGGTCTTTAAGATTATGAAAGGGTTTGATTGGGTAGACGTAGAGAAGATGTTTCCACTTGCGGGTGAGACCAGAACTAGGGGTATAAATATAAGATAGTCACGAATAAATCCAATAGGGAATTCAGGAGAAACCTAAAGATAAAGATCCAGAGAGTGGTTAGAATGTGAACTCACTACCACAAGGAGTAGTTGAGGTGAATAGTGTGAATGCATTTAAGGGGAAGCTAGATAAGCATATCAGGGAGAAAGGAATAGAAGGATATATTGATGGCGTTAGATGAAGTAGGGTGGGAGGAGGCTTGTGTGGAGCATAAACACTGGCATAGCACCGAATGGCCAGTTTCTGTGCTGTACAGGAAACTCCTTTTTATCCAGCACCGACGGGACCGGCGTGGTGCCGGTTGATCAAAAAGTCCGGATTACAGAGAGGTATACTTACCAAGGTACGAGAGCCCCGTACACAGCCACAGGTGCAGGATCCCCGGTTACACGGCACTTGTGCAGGAGTCCCGGTTACACGGCCACAGATCCAGGAGTCCCTGTTGCACGGCCACAGGTGCAGGAACCCCGGTTACATGGCCACAGATCCAGGAACCCCGGTTACACGGCCACTAATATATAGTAAAACTTACCTGAACCTACTCCAGAATTTTGCCGGTTAAGAGAGATTTCCGGTAAATACTATGTAATACTTTGTAACATTAAAAGTGTGTTTTTCCCCCTTCAGTATCTCAATACACTGCCCCAGTGGCTCAGCTGGTAAATGCATTAACTAGTGTTGTACTCAGTCACATAGATTAGAAAAGTCTAACGCTTAATCACAGAGGTGTGCTGGGTTAGTCAATCTTGGCCAAGATGTCAGTAAGAGCGCTACAATTTGTGCCTCTGGGCTTAGAGGGGAGAAAATCAGCTTGGGTATCCATTCTTGGTTATTGCTAACCCTTGTTGGAAAGTGCATATGTGTGGACATCTGGTTAGAACAAGATCAGACTTATCTGTGATGTTTGTGACTGTGCTTATTGGAAAGCATGGCCATTTGGGTGAGGTACTGAGTGCAGGAGATGCCTGTAGAATGGTACCATAACTTGAGTCAGTGCATTCAAGAGCGGAAAGGCAGAACAAAGAAAAAGGTTATTGAACATACGGAGCATTGCATGCTGACAGAGGTATTCAGGAATTCGGAGCTGAAAAAAATCCCACAATCTTCTCAGGTCCAAAACAGAAGCCAACACCAGGAAAGAAAAAAACAGGACAGCAAGAAAATAACCCACACCAGCTGTACAATGATAGATTGCAGAGGGGTTTAGACTCAGGGAAATACACTCATCCATAATGGGTGTGAGGGTTTTGTGTCCATACCACTAATCCAGATCCTGACTGAGAAACAACTCAAGTGGATGAGTATATCCAACCATTGCTATAAAGTACAGCAAATAAAGGATAGCTCCGCTATAATATTGAACTAAATGCTCTACTACTCCATAAAAGTTGCAAAATTATCCCCCCTTTCACATGGAAGTTAAGAAAGGTACCTGTTTCAGAAGAATATTTCCTAATACCCATTTGCTATGAAGATATTGACAAATTTGTAGGAGGGACCAGTTTCAGTACTGTGCAGTTAGTGTATGCAGCGACATTAGATCTAGATTTATAATGAAGACTCCTTTCGATGGTTATAACTGGTTAATGGAGCTCTGCAGAAAAGGTTCAAGGTGTTGAAGTTGGCTTGGCCGGTGCAGCAGTGAGGTTGTACAGCTGTACCACTAAATATTACTGATGCATTAAATTAAAACTCTGTCACGTCATCAACTTTATAAAAGGATATTTAAAACCCATTAATGCCCCACATTTTCTCTCTACTTTGATTTGCTCAATCCAATACTGTGAGTCCTGAAAACTGGAGAAGGGAATCTGACTGGACCTAACCAAGCCATCAAGCCAGTGACCTCTTCACTGCTGATCACTAAACCAGAAAACCATGATAGCAAGCAATATCATGAACCTCATGTTCCTGATACAGCCTCAGCTTGAATGCCATCTGAATGGACAGTACACTTACAAATTGGCTTTACTTCATGTACTCAAACACATCCTTTAAAGGGAAAAAAAACTTCAAAGCTACTGGGAGGCACAGCAGACTGAAAATCTGATGCAGCGCAGTTGGCACTGATGACACCAGCTCTGAGGTGAGACATCAATGACACTGCAATTTCCCAATATGTGCGCTGGGGAGGAACCAATTCTGCATCAGTAGCGTCCAAGTGGGAAATCTCCCCTCACAAGTGTGACCTCACCACCAATGTACCATATTTTTAATTATTTTGGATAATTCAGGGATTTTTTTGACATGGAGCAGAATTTGTTCTGCACAAACACTTTGTGCGAATGTTGATTAAACCCCTAATAATATTTGGAGAGTTTCTGAGCGCACTTTCTTCCTTCAGTATTGAATTCCTTGGTTCCTGATGCTTTCACGAGCTTCAAGGTCAGTATTGATTGGCTGAGAGGTTTTGCAGTTTCTGCTCTTATCCATAATGGAAGAAGAGTTGTCTCCTGTTACAGATAGGTTACTGCAATGTGGGCTTCATTAATTTCTTATTTTCACATTAATAGACCCGCTGTGCCCCATCCCACCACCCCCCCCCCAATACAAAGCAGCAAGATGCGGCTTGGTCCTTTACTGGTCACTTTCCATGAAGGCATCACTGGTGAGGTTTCCCATTTGGGCAACTCCCAATGTACCCTGAGCCCATAATTTTCTATTTATTAAAATTATTAGACAGAAATGAATGGACTAGCATGTGCAATTTCCCAATATGTGCACTGGGGAGGAACCAATTCTGCATCAGTAGCGTCCAAGTGGGAAATCTCCCCTCACAAGTGTGACCTCACCACCAATGTACCATAATTTTAATTATTTTGGATAATTCAGGGACTTTTTTGACATGGAGCAGAATTTGTTCTGCACATAGGAGAACACTTTATGGTCTTGAACAGACTTGTAGGAGTGACACTGGGGGCCTATTGGTGAATCCAAGCACACTAATTCCTTGAAAACTGCAGTATAGGAATTGGAAGCTCTTCAAATCGCTGGATCAGGACAATATGCTATCTCACCACTGTTGAGATTCCAAGAGCCGTTGGCCTAGAAATTCAATTGTGCCAGAAAACAGGCGCACACTACATGTGCCTGTTCACATGGGCACGTGAACTTCTGGCTAGGACCTAATTATCATGGACTTGGCTGCTTATTGGCTGCGGCATGTTGGTGGGGTCAGGAGGGGGTTGTGGCGGGAAATTTGGCAGCTCAGACACCACTTAAAGGCAGCCTGCACCCTTTAAAGGGGAGGTGCAACGTGGCAGCAGACAGGAGGGAACAGTTGTGAATACAGGAATGGCTGCAAGACGTGTAGAACAGGGCCCCAGGATCACCGATACTGCTTTGAAGGCCCTGGTTCAGACAGCGGATAGAAGGAGGGAGATTCTGTCCCCCTGGGGGGGGGGGGGGGGGTGGCGGCAGAACGCCCTCCAGGCAATACTTCTTCCGCTAGTGAGAAGAGGTCGCAGAGGAGGTCGGTGTCAGGAGCTTAGCTCCCAGGACTTGGCTGCAATGCCAGAAAACGTTCAATGACCTCACCAGAGTTATCAAGATAAGAATCTTACTTCTTACCTTGATTATTCTCTGCAGCCACACTATGCACAACACTCCCCTCCCCCACTTCCCTTCACTCTCCTATAGTCACTGTACCACACATCATGTCACCTTCTACTCACACACTCTGTACTTCCTACTCTGACCACTAGTACAACCCTCATCTTTCACACAACATACAAACTATTTGACAATGACAGGCACATTCTCAAAACACCTCACAAGACTGTCGCTAACACACTTCCTTCTTTCTTGCAGGAGAAGGCCACGCACAACATCCGGCAAAAGGTGGCAACTGGAGGAGGAGGAGTCCAAGCCCGTCTGCACACCCTTTTCATTCAGGAGGAACATGTGTTGGACATCACAGGCAGGGGGAGAGTCATGGCCGTGGTAAGTGGCAATGCTGGAGGAGAAGTCACGCAGGGTTTCTTCAGGTGGTGGTAAGAGTCTCATTATGGCAAATATATGCAAAATAGGACCATAAATCTGGAAACACGGTCAAGGCTGTAATGCAGAGCTCCTCCCAAACAGTCAAGCCAGCAGAAGGATTGCATGAGCATGCTGACGGTCTGCACAATGATATTTCTGGTGGCGGCATTGCTTTTGTTGAAGCCAGCTGTGCCTGGGTTCCTGACAGGAGTTATGAGTCATATCTGAGGGGATACCCCTTGTGATAATAATAATAACTTCTGGGAAGTTATGCCATCACTTCCTGTGAACTGTGAACTATGAACTATGAACTGTGTACATACCTCACTTCCTGTCATATGTCACTTCCTGTTGGACTGGTATAAATACTGGACTGTTCAGTATTGTAAGAGGCTTCTACCAGAGGCATAGTAAGGACCTCTCTTGTATATAGTGTGTTTATAAGTTACTTAAAGCTTACTTTAAAGTTACTTGATGGTAAGACTCCTTTTTCTTACATCAATTTAAGTAACTTAGTATTTACACTCACAAATACTAGACCTTCGGACAAACTCGGAGTTAAGGATCCAGGGAACCACCCATCATGGAGAGAATCCTTAGACCTATTCATCTGGACTTGGACCCGAATACACCAGCAGCTGGCAGGGTATGGAAGCATTGGTACCGTACTTTTGAGAATTTTCTGGATGAATGTAAAGCAGATGCTCCTACTAGATTAAGGATACTTATCAACTACGTGACCCCAAAAGTGTTCGAATATGTTGATGAATGGGATAATTACGATGAGGTGATTCGGGCACTTAAGAAACTGTATGCCAAGACCCCAAATGAGGTCTATGCTAGACATCTACTGACCACTGCCCAACAAGGGCCAGGGGAATCAATTAACGAATTCCTGCAAGAACTTCGCAGGCTCAGCATAGATTGTAACTTTCAGGCAGCCTCAGCTGAGCTGTACCGTGAAGAAATGATTCGTGATGCTTTCATCTGCGGGATTGCCTCTCCATTTATACGCCAGCGTCTACTAGAAAGTAAAACACTTGAGCTACAAAAAGCTTTTGACCTAGCTTGTTCTCTGGATTTGGCAAAGAGAAATGCAGACCTCTATCAGCTGCCCAGATCTCGATCTTCTGCTGTAACTGCAAGCAGACAATTCAAGCGGTCTCAGGTGAACCCTATCATGGGGGAATCTAATTCTGATGAAGAAGAGGAGGATGACCCCACTTTGGCAGCCTCTTGGCAATCTAGGAAGGAATGCTTCTTTTGTGGAGATGCTTTTCACCCTAGGAAGACCTGCCCTGCTCGCAATGCAATCTGCAGTTATTGCAAAAAAAAAAGGACACTTTGCTAAAGTTTGCCTATCAAGGGCCTCTACGAGGGCCAATCCAGCTAAGGCCTACCGAACTGCCCCAATTAGGGCCTATCAAGATGCTCCGGCTAGGACCTATCAAGCTTCCTCTCGAGCTCTCTCCCGAAGAAGCACACCGAGAGTTTTAGCCACTCTCTGTGCAACGACACCAATTACAGCTGCTTGCCCACAGAACCTGTCTCATGCAGCCACAAAAGTTTCAATTAAAGGGCATACCTTAGATGCCTTAATTGACTCAGGAAGTACTGATAGTTTCATTAAGGAACAGATTGTTGCAAAATTGAAACTACATGTCTTCCCATCGGATCAGGCAATTGCGATGGCTCAGTCATCACTTAATACCAGAATCTCCGGCTTTTGTGCTGTTGATATGACACTTCATGGTCGTATGTATCCCTCCACCTGACTTTCGGTGCTCAAGGACTTATGTAGTGATCTCCTCTTAGGGCTGGACTTCCAAAAACAGCATAAGAAACTCACCATTGAGTTCGGTGGGTCCAAACCCGGACTTACTATTTCTAATATACCATCTAAATTACTGTTTTGTGCATTGTCAGCAGCTTCACTTGATGAACCCTCATTATTTGCCAGTATTCCGCCTCGATGCAAACTAATAATAACGAAATCGCGGCGCTTTAATCAGGAAGACCAATCTTTTATTGCAGCTGAAATCTCTCGACTTCTAGCAGAGGATATCATCGAACCATGTTCGTCGCCCTGGTGGGCTCAAGTCGTCATTGTCAAGAACCCTCTAAAACCTCACAAACAGCAACTATGCATTGATTATTCGCAAACCATCAATCAATATACCGACTTGGACGCCTACCCATTGCCACGCATTGATGATATGGTTAATAAACTGGCCGAATACAAAGTGTTCTCAACTTACGATTTAAAAAGTGCCTATCATCAGGTACCCTTGAAGGTCCCAGATAAGCAGTACACGGCCTTTGAGGCTAATGGACAGCTGTACCAATTTCGTTGCCTCCCATTCGGGGTTACTAATGGAGTGGCTGTCTTCCAACGGGCAATGGATGGCCTGGTTAAGCAGGAAAACCTAAGGGACACTTTTCCCTATCTTGATAACATTACCATTGCAGGCCACAATCAACAGGAACACGACGCCAACCTCCAAAAATTTCGGGATGCCCTCCATCACCGTAATTTGACCCTGAATGAATCCAAATCTGTTGAGTCGCAACCGACCATCAACATCCTTGGCTACTGCGTAGGCAATGGTATCATTAAGCCAGACCCAGAAAGACTTCGCCTGCTCCAAGAGCTCCCGTCACCTAAGAATCCGGCTTCTTTACGTCGGGCTCTCGGTCTGTTTGCATACTACGCTAAATGGATTCCTCATTTTTTCGGACAAAATCCAACCCTTGCTGCATGCTAGATCATTTCCACTGGGAACAGCGGCTGTTGCAGCCTTTAACCTTCTCAAAAATCAGTTGGAGAAAGCGGCTCTTCACTCCATCGATGAGAATCTCCCTTTCGTGGTTGAATGTGATGCCTCGGAGGTGGCGATCTCGGCTACTCTGAATCAGGAAGGTCGTCCTGTAGCATTTATGTCCAGGACCTTACAAGGTGCCGAGCTACATTATCCTCCGGTTGAGAAAGAAGCCACAGCCATCATAGAGGCAGTACGGAAGTGGAACCATTTTCTAGCTCGCCAGCACTTTACATTGATCACGGACCAACGATCAGTCGCCTTCATGCTCGATAATCGAAAACGAACCAAAATTAAGAATAATAAAATACAACTTTGGAGGATGGAACTGGCCTCTTTTGGTTATACCATTCTCTATCGGCCTGGCAAGGAGAATGTGGCCCCGGACACCCTCACACGGGCATTCTGCTCCACTATGTCATCCTCTACTCTCATGGATGTCCACAATGGATTGTGTCATCCTGGCATGCTACATTTCGTACGATCACTGAATCTCCCTTTTTCCACTGGAGATGTAAAGAAAATATGCTCAGAATGCCGGCTTTGTGCGGAATTAAAACCTCAGTTCTTCCGCCCCTCAGATGGTATACTCATACATGCAACCCAACCGATGCAACGACTTAGCATCGATTTTAAGGGCCCAGTGCCCTCTTCAACTCGGAACACATATTTGCTCACCATGATCGACGAATATTCACGTTTTCCGTTTGCCTTCCCCTGCTCCAATATGCTGGCGTCCACAGTGATCTGCTGCCTTGAGCAGGTATTTTCTCTCTGTGGCATGCCGGCTTATATTCACTCAGATCGGGGTCCATCCTTTGTCAAGGGAACTCAAGGACTACCTCTCAGAACGGGGAATTGCTACAAGCAAAACAACACCATACCATCCCATCGGAAATGGGCAGGTAGAGAGGTATAACGGTATCATCTGGAATTCCGTACGTCTCGCTTTAAGATCTCGGGGCCTACCAGACCAGCAATGGGAAACAGTGCTTCTGGATGCATTGCACTCTATACGGTCCCTGCTTTCTACAGCCACAAATACTACACCTCATGAGCGGTTCTTTGGATTCCAGCGTCGCTCATCTCATGGGACATCACTCCAGTCATGGCTAACTACTCCTGGACCTGTATTACTCCGAAGATACGTTCGGATGTCTAAAAATGACCCTCTCGTAGACGAGGTCGAACTAACCGATGCCAACCCCACCTATGCAAACATACGATATTCCGACGGCCGAGGATCTACCGTATCATTACGGGATCTGGCTCCCTGCCCACCAGGACCTAGTGGGACATCGGGTGATGGCACTTCACCAGGAAACTCTTGGGACCTATCGGGTACCCCTCTCCAGGATCCTGATCGGACACCAACTAGCTTGGTGCCGATAGAACCCCGTACTCAAAGTTGCGACCCTCCCAGTACCGCGCATGAAAGTACTGATCCGCCACAGACCAGCTCGGCACCTCCCTCTGAACAGAGGCAGTCCGACTTTGAACCTATTGGGGCTCGTACACGAAGCCATGATCTCTCCGACCCTTCACAGGGCAATCCAGGCCACACAGACTCTGACCAATGGCCAACCGCATGTAAGCGGACCAGCGACCCTCTACGACGGGAATCCAAACGGGTGCGACTCTTCCTCGTTCGGCGGCTGCGGAACAAAAGGTAGACCACAGCCTCCTAATCCTGTAGGAGGGAAGAATGTGATAATAATCATAACTTCCGGGAAGTTATGTCATCACTTCCTGTGAACTATGAACTGTGTACATACCTCACTTCCTGTCATATGTCACTTCCTGTTGGACTGGTATAAATACTGGACTGTTCAGTATTGTAAGAGGCTTCTACCAGAGGCATGGTAAAGACCTCTCTTGTATATAGTGTGTTTAAGTTACTTAAAACTTACTTTAAAGTTACTTGATGGTAAGACTCCTTTTTCTTACATCACCCCTTATCACCCAATAGCCAGCCTGTGACCTGATAGCCTGGTTGGAATACAGGTAGCACAGAAGACTGGCGCACGATGAATGAATCATGACTGCTGTCAGAAAACAAACCTACGTGATGCGCTGCCTGTCGTCACAAGCAAGTTGGGTATTCAGGGAGTTGGATCCCTTTCTATTGAGAAAGATACCAGTATGGTGAAGGGGAGCACGCAAGCTAATGTGGGTACAGTCATGGCATCTTGGACCCTGGGGAAGCCTACAATGCAGGCAAAGCCTAGTGCTCTCTCGCTCTGTCCATTGCGAAGGTGATGTAAAAGACTTGCATTTAAATAGTGTCTTTGACAACCTCAGGATGTGCCAAAGCATTTTACACCCAATGAAGTACTTTTGAAGTGTAGTCCCTGTTGCAATGTAGAAAATGTAACAGCCGATTTGTGCACAGCAAGGTCCCACAAACAGCAATGAAATAAATGACCAGATAATCCATTTTAGGTGTTGGTTGAAGAATAAATGTTGGCCAGAAAGCCTGGAGAACTCCCCAGGTCATCTTCAAATAGTGGCATGTGATCTTTTACGTCCACCTGAAAGGGCAGACCGAGCCTCATTTTAACATCTCATCCAAAAGACGGCACCTCCAACAGTGAAGATGACAACAAACCAGCATCTAATCTGTATGGAGTGGATGAGCCCTTTAAATTGCGCCCCTGTAGGTTCCTTGCTACCATGATTTGCTGGGCAAGTTTATCGCGTGGCGAATCAGGGATTGGGCAGTGCAATTTCACAAAAGGGTCCTACAACAAGTGTAGAACCCTTATTTAAGTATATGAATGTTTTAAACGCTTTTGGCGCATGCCTGGGTGCCTACAGGAGCCTGATCCAACATAGCGGGTGGCGCACTTCTAATGTGGAATGAGCGCATACACACCGCCCACCATATTGGATCTTTAAGCTTGGCAATCGAATTTCTAGGCTATGAGGTGGAAGCTCAATGACTGCCACCATTTTATTCTTCAGGTCCAGTTACTGGAGTGTCTGAACACCATGAAAAGAAAAAAAGACTTGCATTTATGTAGTGCCTTTCACAACCTCAGGACGTCCCAAAGCACCTCACAGCCATGGGGAATTAGGGGGAAAATTCTTCTTTAAAAAGTACTTGGTTGTTCTCTCCATAATTAACAAACCAGTAATGAAATTCTGATCGTCATTTAAACATGTGATTTCTAAAAAAGCAGTTTCATTAGCCTTTCATTAACTACGGAGAAAAACAGGGATTCTCCTGTTTCTCATTAGAAGAAGAGTTTCACTCCCATTTGCGGTGATGGGCAATATCAGTCAGATGCAAGTCATTGCTGACTGGTATCAACGGCAGCTTGGATTCAAGCAAATGGAAAGTGGGCGCCATAGGGAAGAGTCAAAGTGAGGGCAACAGTAAGAATCATGACATTCAATATTCTTTTTAAGATGCTGGTAGGACAGCGTAAATAAATAGAAGACTGCCTCACTTATAACAGGATCGATAGCAAGCCTACAGTAAGCAAGAACATTTAAACTTTACAATAACTTACATATTCGAAAATCCTAAAAATGAAAGGATTTTCTGTGACCTTGTGAATTTCACAGCAGACATCCTGTACCGGCCAGATACCAATGGGATGTAGGAGCAGAAATGTCTGTTTTTGGTGGCATTTCATGAGGGAGGATTGTTGGTGAGGACACTGAGAGAATGCCCCACTCCTTCAAATAGTGTCATTAGATCTTTAACATCCAAGTGGAGGCAGATGGGGCAATCCCGCAGTACTACCCTGAAGTGCCAGCCTAGATTATGAACTCAAGTCCTGATATAGGACATGAAGCCATAGGATTACAATGCTGTAACAGCAATACATACCAGAATTGAATTTAAAGTGTCTGAATCAATACCATCAGTAGAGGAATTTCCAGGGTAAACACATTAAGCGCAGGATAAGGAAAGCTACAAGGGAGTAGGAGGAAAAAAATCTAAACGTTAAAAGGAATAGTAAAGTATTTTACAATATATCAGCAATAAGATAATTGTTAAAAGCGAGATGCAAGAGGAGAGGATCGACAATTTGTAAAGGATCTTGTAGGTGTCTTCACACTACTACGAAAATACTGCGGTTGAAACTGACAGTTAAACAAACGTGGTTTAATGTACTGAAACAGTTATAAACAAAAGAACGCAGGAGAAACTCCAAACAGGTCTATACACAAGCTGGATCCACGAGGACTGAACAGAAACGCCCTTCCCCCTTGACGTCATGGCGTCATCACGTTTCCCGCCATTGGGAACGTCACGTGACCTGCGTAATGACATCATCGCGTCAGATCGTGATTTTATCGATCCTGCTCTGTTTAAACAGCGCACACACTTAAAGTTAACAACTATGATTAAAGACAATTATAAACATTACTGCAAGAGTCTCTTGATGGCTTTGCCACAATCAACTAATGGTGGAGGACCTGATGCCTTGCGAGTGAAATTGGTTAATGGCAGATGCACAAACAAGCCGATAGCAAATCGGCAGCCCGTTTTACTCTTTAAAAGAAAGTTGGACCCGGGAAGGGTAAACACGGACACAGACTGCTTGGGCTGAATGGCCTGTTTCCAAGTTGTAACATCTATGTATTTCTATGAGTGCCATTGAAGACAGATACACAGCACTCCCATCATCAGCGCTCTTTCATATAAATACCTTGATTTCTAGTGACCCAAAATTATTAACGACTTGCTATTCCAATAGATCTTGGACAGCTGCACTCGAGTCTCCAGCTAAAACAAAATGTGCAAAGCCAAATCCCTCCCTTTTTGCAAGAGGAATCATAGGTCTCCATTTCAGCTACTCCCCGAGGAGTGCTTTTAAAAGTGCCAAATATTTATTGCACCCAAACCCCTCAATTGGGATCCTGTCTTGGATGTGACTGAAAGCCATATATTACCCCACATTGAGTCATAACATGTCACAGCTTAAGTGATAAAAGTAACTTCTGACAGAAGTTAAAAAAAACCACCCTGGGCAAATCGTATGCTCTCTTCCCATGAATCGACTGTACATTTTTTATTTCAGATTTTTCTTTTGCCTTCCCTTTCCCCTACAATCTACAGGCTTTAGAACTCAAGCTGGGTGTTGCCTAATTACTACTTTCTGATTTATCTCAACTACTCTTTTAGTCTTGTCAACCTTGTTGGGTACTGCACTATTGCCTTGGCCTTGCATGTAGATTTTGAAATAACAATAACATTTATTAATGTGGACACTGATCCCTGCAATATTGTATCATCAGGAGATTGTCTAACACTTACTTCCTGCATAGATGAATTTTTTTTTTTTAATAATAGCAAATGAGTTCTTTAAAATGTATGAAAACCTTCTGTTTCACCTCAGGACTGTATCTTGACACAAGTTAGTGTTTTGGATTCATTTCAGATCGGTTTGGATGGTCCACAACAGTTCATTTCTGTCGAACCATTGTATTTTGCTAGAATTGCTCGCCCCACCCCCTCCCGCCGCCACACACACACCTCATAATCCAAATAATTAAATCAACTTCTGATGAAAAGGAAGTTCTGAACCCAAATCCAAGGAATTTTGTTGAAGATGAATTGCAGAAACTGAAGTCTCCTTCAATGACCTACAGAAAAATAAATAGATCAATAGGAAATAATATGGAATGGGAGATGGAGTACGCTGGGGAGGAAATGCTGCAGCCTGTTAATAGCTTGCCCAGGAAACTGTTACCTGACCTGCTCTGCCCTAGGTCTCCTGAGAACAAAATAAACTGCTACTCTAATCAGTGATGAACTCCTTTGCTCTCCTGGGGCATGCTGTAGGTACGGTAAAACACTTCCAGATAGTGAGAATTTTATGAACAAAGGCAACAACAATGCAGGATGTAGCTTCATGCAATGGCACACCATCAAACAGCCTGTCTCTACTATTTTGTTGCCCTGCCTGTGTGTCTCTCTTTTTCTCTCGGACAAAAAAAAAATCAGCAATCCCATTAAAGGAAGACTCCAGGAAGGCTTCATAATCTGGAGAAATCTGGAGTTTCTGTATTAATAACGTGGTTCCATATACAATATATATATTAAACATTTGACTTATTTTCAGCTGACAATGGCGGAGCAGTAAATATTCGAGTTTCTACCTGAAAGATAATGGAGCAAGTTTTACCTTGGGCCATCTGACATATAAAGGGTTAAAATAGCAGCATTTAAATAGCTGTGCGGCGTTTACCGCCCTGGTAAGGCCAGTGATCTGGCCACTGGCATCCTGAGAGGAGCCTACCTCTGGGCGGCCGGAGCTCTCGCCTGTTCCGGGCAGTAGGTCTTTCTAATATGCAAATCAGAATCTTATGATGTACATAAGAGCCCAATTGCAATTTTGGGAAACAGCTTGACAGAGCAGACGCCGTGCACACTCCCACCAGGTTTACAGGTGATACAGTCGAAAGAGACCAAAATAGATCAATGTTTTATTATTTTTGTGGGTCCAGGAGGAGCTCCACCTACACCCACAAAAATATCAACCCCCCACCCCCCAATTGCAAACCCCAACGCCACCCCCGCACCCCGCACCCACAGGATTTATCTTGCTGCCAGGCAGGCAGCCCAATCTTGCGCCGGCCCAACTCCAGCGAATTGCACCAGGACAAATATTAGTGACGGGGAGCTCAGTGCTTAAACTGAAATGAGGTTCGGGCCTGGAAATGGCTCCGGCCTCTTCAATCCTGCCACAAGTGGCCAGCCGGCGCACCGCCCCAAAAGTTAAAATCTATCCCAATAGCTTCGAGTTCCACCCAAGTCAGCTTTTTAGTAATGGGGAAGGACAGCAAGATGTGAGCACGGCCCGTCCTACCGTAGAAAATTACCAAATGGTCCACCTGCCCCAAAAAATACACTGGTGAGCACAGCTACAACGGTCACCAATCGTTTGAGTTATCCCTCCAAACAATCAACATGGGGTAGACATTAACTTTCACCATTCAATTTAATGGAAAAGAAATTCAAGTGGGGTACATACGGGCGGGTGATCCACTGTCGCCAGTCTTTCCTCCCAGCGCTGAAAGTTAAAATCTACCCCAATAAGAATTAGCAGAAAAAGTTTTTAAATGGACACACATCACTGATCTATTTTCTGCTGATTCCCCTCTTCTGTGGAGCCTGGGATGCTGAGGCAGGAGATCGGTTTAGTACAGAGCCATCACAGCAAACTCCCCAGTGGCTCAGTGGGTAAATGCAATGCCCTGTGTGGTACTATACCAGACAGACCAGGATTGTCCTGGCAGTGGTATGGGTGCTATAACTGGCCTTAGCGTTACTGGGCTAGGGATTATATACATATAGGAGGAGCAGAAGCCGGACAAGGAAAGTCGCAACCTCCCCGTCCCTGCCGCAAGACCTTCCCGGAAACCCCTTCGCCACATCTATCTTCATGCTGGTGGACTGCCCACTTCCCGCCCGTTCAAGGCTGAGTCAAAATAGCCTGGACCTCAAATTTTCTCCAGCGAGTGTGTTTTGCACTTGCCCAGCCCCCTGCCCTCTGGAAATCTGCCCAGTGTTAAATTTGACACCAGTGTTTCACAGTCCCTTAAGGGCTTAGAGAACATTCTGGCATTTTTTTAATGCAACTTCTTGTAGCTACGTCTCTCACAATTCATTGGGACACAGACTGGGAAAACTGACTGATCAGTTAAGTTCTGAGGCAGCATTAGAACAGCCTGAGGTTACCATCAGTGTAGCTCCATTGTTGTAAAGTCTGGGAACAGTTATGCAGACTGCATGGGGAGGTGGGGATTATTGTGTAGGCAAAGGTACATTCAAATCAATGAGCTTCATCTGGAGCCTTCAAAGACCGTCTCTCTGGGATTTCCGAAGATATTAGTTAAGGTAAATAACTCTTACAGTACATGAGGAAAGGGAAAAAAATACTTAAGTAACAAGATTGATTATAGCTAGTTTAACAGAGTTGTGAACTATACAAGGACTTTTCAAAGTACTGTAAAATATGTCAAGTTTCTGTTATTTATTCACTTGTTCAATAAATTTATTTGGCAGTTAAAGCCTAAAACATGGTCAGTGTAGTGTCGTTCTGCTGCTTCTTGAAGACTAGTAGGATTTAATGGGGCACGTGTGAGGTCTAAGGAGTGCAAGGTGCCCTCTACCTGGGAATCTAATATCACAGTACTTTAGTGCACTTGGGTAATCAATGAGCTTCATCTAAAGCCATCTGTGATTCTGCAGTTATCCTGCCATTTTCATGTTGCTGTGCATCAAAAATTGCTTTGTATTGATGCAATGGTGAGAGTATAGCTGCAGCCTTATATATGTGAAAAGACGAGGATAATGCTGAAATATATAGTGTACCAAATACACACCTGAAAATAAATTACTCTCTTATTTTGGCAAGGAATTCATTGGTAAAAGGCACTGCCCTATATTTAAAAAGACAGAAAAACATGTACCTAGATGCGAATTATACATTTTGTTGAAGTGATTTTCAAATACAAGCACCTAAAATCAGCAACTCCAGCAGGAATGCACTGAAAGGGCTGGGATCCAGATATGCCAGGTCCTGGCCTTATGTCAGGATTTCCATTGGCCTCATGAGGGATGGAATATCCAGTGTCAGCCGTGTCGCAGTGGGTAGCACTCTCGCCTCTGAGTCATAAGGTTGTGGGTTCAAGTCCCACCCCAGGGACTTGAGCACAAAAATCTAGGCTGGCACTCGTGCAATGCTGATGGAGTGCTGCACTGTCAGAGGTGCTGTCTTTCAGATGAGATGTTAAACTGAGGCCCCGTCAGCTCTCTCAGGTGGACATGTAAGATCCCGTGGCACTATTTCAAAGAAGAGCAGGGAGTTATCCCTGGTATCCTGGCCAATATTTATCCCTCAATCAGCATGACAAAAACAGCTTATCTGATCATTAACACACTGCTGTTCGTGGGAGCTTGCTGTGCGCAAATTGGCTGCCATGTTTCCTACATTGCAACAGTGACTACACTTCAAAAGTACTTCTGTAAAGTGCTTTGAGACAGCCGGTGGTCGTGAAAGGTGCTATATAAATGCAAGTCTTGATTTTCTTTTTTCTTTCCATTACAAGGCCATTGGCACAAGAGGAGGTAAGGCTGGGTCAGGAACTGCCAACACTGGCAGTTCCTGTGTGCCTTATTCCAAGTGGGATCCGATGGAGGATTGGCAGTCGTACCAGGCCGCCAAATGGCAGTAGTGGGCCCCACCTGGGGATTGTGGCCTGGAACCCTCAAGAAAAATATAGATCTTTTAAAAAACTATTTTAAAGTAGCAATTTGGATCACTTTATAAGGAACCGGGTGGGATGCAGCACTTACTCCCAAAACCAGCAAGTTGCACTGGATGTTCAGCATGTTGGGGCAGGCGGATGCCCCTAGTGTCGTAGGCACCCGCAATTCACATGCACAAGGGACTTTCCCTAGTTCCCAAGAGATATTTGATGAGGCCAGTGGAGCAGATTCTGGGCCATCGCATCCTGGCACTTTCACCAGGATATGTCCCCCTCCCACCCCCTCATTGATTTTCAGCCAGATGATGTCCAACAGTTGTGTTTATTTCTCACTGTCACTCAGTGCATTTTACGTAGATCTCTCCATTGCTGGCATTCAGTGTGACAGACCCTACAGCAAGACCAGCTGTGGACTCCATTCACGGCGGTCCAAATTGCAACAGCAAGGATCTCCCTTTAAAGAACTTCAATTATTGTTAATGCCCTTTAGTGGGAGTTTAACTTTATTACCCATGTCTGGGTTCCATTTAGGGACCGTCTTTAGCAACCTTCCCCCGAGACTTAATTCCCTTCTAAACATCTCTAAATGCATCCATAACAGAATAGAGACCAATCCCTACATGTGTGAAATCCAAGACAGTCATCTCTTCCCATCAGGAAATAGCACCTCATATCCTCACTAACATCATTTACAGAATTACGCTACAATCATCATTCCAGCATCACTTTTATCTAAATCACTATCATTTATCAGTGACGTCTGATAAAGAAAGCCCTTTTACCACCATCCCTTATTCTCTGTTCTCTTGCGCTGGTACAATATGTGGCATCATTGCCCGGGAGCTCTGCTCTTCCCTTACATAGAGTTGAAAGCACCACAAACCTCTGGATCCACTCATTAAATGGTTCAATTACCACATGTTAACAATTGAATAATTGAAGAAGTTGGCTTGTTACTGGTAGGAACAGTGTGTGACACCAGCTCAATGACATCACCTGGCATCAGAACCATTCCATTCCACAAACAGCTAATGATTATTGTGTTTAAATTCTGGTAAGGCTTTTCATTATCCCACCATCTGTTTAAAGCATTTAAAAAGTCTCATCATTACAGCCCTTTCTAAAAACATGAATAGAACTGCTGTATAAATTATTAACTTTAATAAAAAACACTTCACACTGAGGGTCTAAGATGCATTCATCTTTGATTATTCATCTGAAAAATACATCCCTACGTGTAGCTTCGTAATAAGTTGATGCACGCCTCTATTGGTCTACAGTTGCTGGAAGCTGATATCTGATGCTTGTAAGGGCAACATTCAAAAAATGATTGACTTTCAAATCCATCTCTCATAATTCCTTCTTTGATATTGCATGTAGACACTGAATTAGCATTAGTAGAGATTCTGTATTGACCCAAGGTGCTTCAACAAGCCAGTCAGTTTGGTTTTCCTCATGCAGTCAGTCTCCGAGACGGGAAGTGACTAACATTGTGTAAAATAAAATATTTACAAAACCTTTATTGCTCCGATGGTGCAGTAGTTCAGTGCATATGAAACTGAGCCAGACAGACTAGGAAGGTCCTGGGTTCAAAGCCCGCTCTGTGCCAAATTAAGTGATTTCTGTCAGGGTGGCAATGATGCCCCGGACTGTGAAGTGGGGAAAGGATATCAGACAGGGCTCCTGCTCCTGATCCATATCTGGTGATCCCTGCTGGAAACGTGTGTGTGGAGAGTCAATGAAAAGATACTCAGTTGTGATGAACCACCCCCATGATAGAATAGCTTTCTAACACTTATTGTCAAGACTCACACATTAAGAATGGCTACTTGGACAAGGACAGGATACTCAGCACATGTTGAACTGTACACCAGCACCTTCAGGAAAGATAGATAATTAGTCTGGGGAAAAATGGAAAAACAATATTCAAAAAATCAATCAGGAGAGGAAAAGCAATATGATATTGAAGGGTTATTGGTGGGAAACCCTTCTTTCTGTTAATGGACACAAGAAGATCATTAGACTAGATGGGGGACAAGGTACAGTGGGCCCAATGGCCTCGGTCTGCTCCAAAATTCCTACGAATCTGTGGTTCACATCACAAAAGCCATTTGCAAACAACATAACATTATTGCCATACTTTTTGATGTGCCAATGAGGCTCCCTCTGTCTTTGCTTTTACCTCCTGAAACACAATTTCAAAGAGAAAGTAATAGCCAGGCTGTCTCCATAAGCTCTTTTTATCTCTGAATCCCAGCTAACAGCTGAACAATGCTCAAACACAGCAGGCCCCACAGTGCATTCGGGCAGCAGTTTAGACAGCTCCCGTGCACCCTCATCCAACTACGCAAGTGGGCTCGCAACTCAATACACAGCTGATTTCAATTAAGGAGAGTTTGAGGTACAGGAGTCAAATGGAAATAAGAAAGAGATGTTAAAGAGGGGCAAACTCTGGTCCATTATGACATTTAAAAGCATTTTTGAGGCATCTGTTTTTTGCAGAGAGAGATTAGTCATTTTACTGAGAATCATTCAGACTTTAAAGATCAGCTCCACCCGAACTGTAAGAGGATATGTTGAAGGCTCCAAGACAAGTGAGCTAACTTTTGGTAAATGAAACTTAACCCTTCAGTCTCCCTTAAAAGAAAAGTCCAAGTTACAAATTTCCCCTCAAATATCTTCTACTCTGCACAGATTCTAACTCTTGAAAGCATCGACTTGTACCGAGGTAAGATTACACACACGCAGAATTAGGCTTCAGGACCATGCTTAAGTGGCTATTCTTCATATTTGAGCCTAGAAAGTGAGTGTTGTCAGGTTATTCAACAATGGAGGATCATTATGGCTGAGCTTATCGTATCCTCACCCATCACACACTTTCCAACTGGATAACAATCAGGGGCAAGAACTCTGGCTGAATTTGACCTCCCTAACCCAGTGGCACCGAGGCAAATTTTAGTGAACCTACTTGGCCCAGGCTGAGAACAGGCAACACATCACACTACAGGGATCAAACATGTAACCTCCCTTGTCTGTATGGCTCAGTTCGACAATAGGCAGATTCCACATGCACACTGATGACATCTGTTGAATCCGTGAATCTTTAGGTAGCGTGTCCTTCAAATAATCGACAGAGACTGCAGAGGAACAATCAACAGGTGTTTACTGCATGAGGGTTGCTCTAAAACTAAACAGTACAGATCCCTACTCAGGGTTATATACAGGTGTGGTCACTGCTGGTACTACAGTATACAGGAGCTGTAAAAAGTAGTTCTTCCCTTAAAGGCACATACACTACAATTCCTCCCCTTTTAGATTAACAGTACCATAACATTCATTTAACAATTAACACTTTTAACATGCAACATTAACTGAAAATAGTCCATTTATAAATTCAGTCTTTGGGGCGGCTTCCTGATCCTTTCTGGATAGCGCCTTTCCTGAATGTCTTGCTCTTGGTGCGGAGGCGATTCTGGCCCCCTGTCGTCGGTTGGTTCATCAGCTTCCGATGCTACTGTTTCTGGGGTAGATGCTACCTGTATATCGGGTTCATCACCAGGTACGCGAGACATGGGGTTGACTCGTTCCTGTGACTCTAGGATCTGGTCAACATGGCGTCTCACAATGTTCTCCCCAACATCCACTGTGTACATTAGTGGCCCCTGCCGTGTGCATATCGTTCCTGGTTGCCATTTCTCTGTTCGGTAGTCGCGGGCCAAGACTGGTTGCCCTACATTGAAGCTCCTTGTCGGCTTCTCATTGATGTGCTGGAATTGCTTATTCTCAACATCTCTTCGTACATTTGGTCTGAGCAAATCCATACGAGATTTCAACCTTCGGTTAAAGAACATCATGGCCGGGGTCTGGTTGGTGACTGCATGTGTCGCATTTCTGTAGGCTAACAGGAAATTGTCCACCTTATGCTGCAGTGGAATGTCATCATCGCACATGGCCCTTACGGCCTTTTTAAAGGTTTGTACGAACCTCTCAGCCAATCCATTTGTGGCTGGATGATACGGGGCGGATGTGTAATGCCTTACCCCATTCCTTTTCATAAATTTCCGAAACTCTTCGGACACAAACGGTGGTCCATTATCAGAGCAAATCTGCTCTGGCAAGCCGTTCCTGGCAAATATGGTCCGTAGGACTGCAATCGTTTTCTCCGTGGTGGTGGAGGACATTTTGATCACCTCAGGCCATTTCGAGTGCGCATCCACGGCTATTAAGAACATTGAGTCCATGAATGGACCAGCAAAATCAATATGCACCCGTTGCCATGGAGAGGAGGGCCACTCCCATGGGTGTAGAGGGGCATGTGGTGGTGCATTTTGGACCTTCTGGCATCCTGAGCAGCTCTTTGTCAGGTCCTCGATTTGCTGATCGACACCGGCCACCACACATAAGCCCTAGCAAGGCTTTTCATTCTCACCCCTCCCAGATGGCCTTCGTGAAGCTCATTGAGCACTCTCTCCCTTAACTTGGGTGGAATTACCACTCGGGATCCACACATCAAGATCCCCTGGCATACTGACAGCTGTTCTCTTCTGGATGAGAATGCTGGCAACAGTGAGTCGCCATGTGTTGGCCATCCCTTCACCGTCAAATCATATACCCGAGACAGTGTCGGGTCATTTCGGGTCTCCTTCTCTATATCCGCGTTAGTTACTGGCAAGCGTTCAATTATAGTCGAATAAAATATTTCGACAGGGTCCACTGCTGGTGCTTCCTCCGCAGTAGGCAGTGGCAGGCGTGATAGCCCATCAGCGTTTCCATGCTGTTTCGTGCCCTTATACTCTATTTCAAATTGGTTCGCCCCTAGAAAAAGGGACCATCTTTGTAGCCGTTGCGCAGTCATCACCGGAACGCCCTTCTTTGGATTAAAGATGGAGACAAGTGGTTGGTGGTCAGTCAGCAAGGGGAACTTCTGCCCGTGCAGATAGTGGTTGAACTTTTTCACTCCCCACACTAGGCGGAGGGCCTCCCTGTCAATCTGGGCATAGTTACGCTCGGCTGAGGTTAGTGATCGTGACGCAAAGGCTATTGGCCTCT
Source organism: Somniosus microcephalus (assembly GCF_052327205.1). Lineage (NCBI taxonomy): Eukaryota > Metazoa > Chordata > Chondrichthyes > Squaliformes > Somniosidae > Somniosus > Somniosus microcephalus. The sequence continues at coordinate 283,023,406 of NC_140989.1, read as the reverse complement.
CTGAGCTGTCCGGGAATTTGTGCGACAGCACCGCTCCAATACCATAGGGTGATGCATCACATGCCAAACGAATTGGTAGTGCTGAGTTGAAATGAGCCAACACCTCTTTTGACGTGATCAATTCTTTGCACTTCTGGAAAGCTCGTTTACATTCGTCATTCCACTTCCATGGTACCCCCGTTTGCAGTAGGGTGTTCAGTGGGTGTAGTATGGTGGACAAATTCGGCAAGAACTTATGGTAGTAGTTCACCAGCCCAAGGAACGACCTCAGTTGTGACACATTTTCTGGTGCTGGAGCCTTGACTACTGCCTCAATCTTTTCAGGGGACTTATGTAACCCCTCTTCATCAATAACGTGGCCACAATACGAGATCTGCTTCTGGAAAAACTCGCATTAGCTCGGAGCCCATATTCCTTCAATCTAGTGAGCACCTGCTCCACGTTGGCGAGGTGATCACTGGCATTTTCGCCCGTGACCAGGATGTCGTCCAAATAATACTGGGTCCCTGGAATCCCTTGCAGGACTTGATCCATTGCTCTTTGCCAAATAGCCGGAGCTGATGCTACCCCGAACACCAGCCAGTTGTATTGGTAGAGACCTTTATGAGTGTTGATCGTGAGGTACTGTTTCGAGGCTTCTTCTACCTCCATTTGCAGGTACGCCTGGGCCAGATCAATCTTAGTGAAGCGTTTTCCTCCAGATAGCGAGGCGAAAATATCTTCAATCCTCGGAAGCGGATATTGTACCGTGTGAAGGACTGGGTTCACTGTCACCTTAAAGTCCCCACAGATGCGAATCTTCTTTGGTTCCCCAGGCGTATTACTCAACGACTTCTTCATTACAGGAACGATGGGTGTAGCCCACTCGCTCCAGTCCACTTTGGACAGTACTCCAGAATGTTCCAAACCTTCCAGCTCTGCTTCGACGGCTGGGCGGATCGCATAAGGCACCGGTCTGGCCTTAAAAAACTTTGGGCTTGCATTTTCCTCTATTTTGATTGTTGCTGTTATGCCTTTTAGTGTTCCGAGTCCTTCCTGGAACACTTCTTGTGCGTCAGTTAGCATTTTTGACAGTCGACCAGGTGTGACGTCGTCATCCTTTTTGGCATCTACCATCAGTGCTTGTATGGCATGCCAATCTAACTGTATCTTCCGGATCCATTCACGTCCTAGTAGTGGTGGTCCTCCATCTGGCAATACATATAGGTCCATTTTTGGTGTTTCCTTGCCGTTGTATATCACGTTCACCCTTACTTTTCCTTTGGGGTAGACTTTTTGCCCCGTGCACGTCTTCAAGATAATCTCTGTATCTCTCAAGGGTATATGTGAGAATAGCCGCTTGTAGTCCCTTTGGTTTATGACTGTTAGGGCTGATCCTGTGTCCAATTCCATTTTCACTTGGACTCCGTCTATCTTGAGTGTGACCCAGATAGTTTGGCGATCCTCCATTTTGGTTACATTATGTAGTTTCAGACAACCCAGCTCCTTGCTTCCGGAGTCTGTATCACTTTTCTGTTCGTCTGAACTACTCTCCGTCACCTTATGTACCTTTTTGTACTTCTCCTGTGGAGGTTTCTTGCTGCTGGTTTTCTTTCCCGACCTGTAGACTCTTGCTATGTGTCCTACTTTTCCACACTGTCTGCACACTTGGTCCTTGAACCAACAATCCTTATGGTCGTGTGTTGTTCTGCCGCAGCGATAACACTTCACTGCTCCATATGACATTTCATTTGTGCCATATTCTTGCAGTCTTCGTTGTATCTCTGCAGCGCCCCGTGTGGCTGCTTCGTGTGATACTGCCATGTTGAAAGCCTTGTCCAGCGTAAGATCCTTTTCTGATAGAAGCCGTTTCTGGGTTCCTTCACTTTGAAGCCCACACACAAACTTGTCCCTTAAAGTATCTGCTAGTCCCGTTCCAAACTGGCAGTGTTTTGATAGCTTGCGCAGTTCCGTTAAATACTCAGCATTACTTTCATCTTTATGCTGGTTCCTTTTGTGAAACTTAAATCTTTCTGCTATCAGCAGCAGTGTGGGGTTTAAGTGGTCCTGTAGGATTGCCACTATGCTTTCAAAATCCTTTTCCACTGGCTTCTCTGGGGTGACTAGGTTTCGCAGTAAGCCGTACGTTTTTGCACCCATGGAATTCAACAATACCAGTGCTTTCCTGGCATCTGGCACTTCATTCGCTTTGCAGTACACCTCTATGCGTTCTACATATGTTGCCCAATCTTCGACTTCATTGTCGAACGCTGTGACCCTGCCACTCTTCTGCATCACTGGGTGTGGTTAGACTGGCTAAAAATGGCGTCTCCCGCGCTCTCCCTTCTTCTCCGCTGGCTCAAAATGGCATCTCCCGCGCTTCCCTTTCTTCTCCGCTGCGGCCCAAATGGCGTCTCCCGCGCTTTCTTTTCTTCCCCCGCGGACGCTGCTCAGCCCTCGAACACCGGCCGCGCTCTGTGCCTTTTCCTGCGCGCTTCTCTCGTTGACGCCGCTCGGTCTTCAACCCCGGCTGCGCCCTGCGCGCTTCACCCTCTCTCGTTGATGCCGCTCGGTCTTCAACCCCAGCTGCGCCCTGTGCGCTTTACCCTCTCTCCTACCCGTCGACGCTGCTCGGCCTTTTTCTGTGCTGTCGGTCGGCTCCCGCCGCCGCTGTCCGGGAAGGGTCTGCGCCGTACCTGCTGCCAGCCCGCTGCGCTGGATCGTCGCGGCTGGAGAACCAAGCCCAGCTCTCCACAGCCTCCTCAAGTCCTCTCAGGATGGTTGACGCCCGCACTGATGGAATCGGCCTTCTTCTGCAGAGTTGCAGGTAGGTTCGAATCACCTCGTCGCCAATGTTGAATCCGTGAATCTTTAGGTAGTGTGTCCTTCAAATAATCGACAGAGACTGCAGAGGAACAATCAACAGGTGTTTACTGGATGAGGGTTGCTCTAAAACTAAACAGTACAAATCCCTACTCAGGGTTATATACAGGTGTGGTCACTGCCGGTACTACAGTATACAGGAGCTGTAAAAAGTAGTTCTCCCCTTAAAGGCACATACACTACAACATCCAACACTAACTCTTTCAATCCCTCAACTGCATCAGTGCCGTTAGACTGCTTGTCCGGCATCAAGTCACAACTTCCCCCAGCTTAACAGTCAGAAGACCGAAGCCATCATCTCTGGTCCCCATCACAAACTCTGCTCTCTTGCAACTGCCTCCATCCCTCTCTGGCCACCATTTTGGGTTATTCTCAACTTTTGCGTGTTCAACTTTGAACTGAGTTTTAAACACCACATCCTATCCATCGCTAATGCAAATAATTTCTACATCCGCAATATTGCCCATCTACGCCCCTCAGATACCAAAACCCTTATACCTATCGTTGTCACCTCTAGACCTCACTACTCTAGCACGCTTCTTACTAACCTTTTATCCTCCGTCCTTCATAAATTCCAAAATGTCCAAAGCTCTGCCACAACTTTCTTACCCAGCACTCAGTTTTGCTTGCCCACCACCCGTGTCTTCACTGATCTACACGGCTGCCGGTCCTCCAACTTATTAAGGATAAGAACAAGAATTTTAAATTTAAGTGCATCTATGGCCTCACTCCACCCTATCTCTGAAATATCCTACAGCCCTATAACCCTTCTGTTCCTTTATCTCTAGTCTTTTGCTCAGCCCCTCCTCCCTAGTGTGCCACTATTGCTGCCTAGGTTCTACTCTCTGGAACTCTCTTCCTAAACATCTCTGTCTCTCCACCTTTAAAAACCGTATCAAAATCCCTAGCTGCGACCAACTTTTTGGTTACCTTTCCTAACCTCAACAAATGTCTATTTGTGATGCACCTTGGTACATTTCTTCAAGTTAAAGGTGCCATATAAAGTGTAGTTACTGCCCACTAAGTTATCACTGATCTATTCATATCATGACATCTACTCAGTCAAAAGGAGCTTCAAAATGAATGTTCTTCACTGAGACAGACAGAAGTGTCTACGGTTGTTAGGCATTTTTCTTTAAGCAGCATTTCATTATCAGGGCCTCAAACCCCTGGGTGATATCCTAGGCCTGACATTTCAGTGCAATACCGAGGGGTTGTCAGTATTGTATTGTCGGTGTTACATTTTATTATTATATGCTAATTGGTAAAAAAGAATCTAGCGTCAGAGGTAAATATATGTATGTTTTCTTTACTGTGCAGCTATTTTAATTCTATATTGCACCTGTCAATCATACAAACAATTTCCAGGTCAGAGAGAACAGTCAGGGAACTTCTTGTGCTTCGCTATTAATATAAAGCTTTAATGCAATATTGAGAGTCGCAGCTGCTGTCCTTTTGTGAAATGTTAAACTGCCTAGTCCAGTGGTTCAGGTAGAGGTGAAAAAAATCAATTCAAAGGAGAGCAGAGAGTTCTCCCAGTGTCCTAACTAACATTCCTTGCTTCAACATGTTGTTTTAGGGTGTTGTCGATAAAATGACTGCTGATTTGCCTAATGAATTATTACATTTCAAAGTAATTTATTGCACAGAGGTGGTTTGAAACATTTCTGCAAGACATGTATACATACAAGTTTTCCTTTCTAGTTATATTTTCAAAAACATTCCATTGCTGTTAATTCCTAATTTCCATCTCATGCTTGCAGCCTTGTTTCTGCAATGCTAACTGTGACAAAAATGGAATGTTTTGCCCATGGTTTCTTATTTTTTCTTTACTGGCTCCCTTAGTTGAAAAATAATTTTAAATACTCATGCTCAAAATGGAAGCTACATTTATATATTATTAAAATTAGTATATCCTGTCACCTGAAAACATTTTAGATGGCAACTGTAATATGGTTTTCCTATTTAGAGCACTTAGCCCTGTGCTGTGTTTTACCTCACAAAGCCCCTGTAATTCTGTGCAATTCCCTTACTTAAAACACTTGGATTGAGACCGCATGCAATTGCAGGATCTGTCCATTGGGTAGCATTGTAGAGCAAATGTCAAACTTCATCTAAACATTTTGATGACCATTCATTTTTTAATAACTGAAATTTCTAATTATCAAGGGTTTAAACAAATTTTAATATTTCCAAAGATGAAAAATCTCACAAGATCATGATCAAATTTATCCATTTGAGCATTTTAATACTTTCATTAAAGTTTTTACTTGAAGGTCTAACTAAGCCTCTCTGAAAAGCTAGGGTTTGGATTTGAGCATTTTCCCAGAGATATGAGACTATGAGCTGAATTTGGATTGTGCAGTGTACCTAATTTCCCAGGATGCATCAGTACCATTCAGGCAGCTGTACTAAGAGAAGATATTTCTTTAGCTTCTACCAGTTACAGCTCAATTATGTGAAGAAAAGCGAGAGTACAGATTTCTAAAGCTTTACTGAAGTAAAATTTACATTGGCTCGGATTTTCCGACCCCCACAGGTGTGTACGCACCCATAGGGGCCTCGCAAGTGCCGGTTTCAGGCATACGAAGCGTACGCACTGAAAACCAGCATTTCCGATCTGTCAATAATCCTCTTGACAGATCATCTGCCTGCCCGGGCAAAGGGCCTCCGTGGGCAGGGAGTTTCGCTTTCTGCACAACCTCTGCCCGCTGAAAAACTTTAAAAATCTTACGCCTGGTACTTTTACCAGCATAAGAGTTTAAAAAAGTAAAAATTTATTTTTTTCCCCACTCATTTATAATTTTAAAAATACTTTTAAGTTTATTTTTAGCCCGGTAATAAACTTTAATGATTAAAAAAAAAAATTAAATGTTTAAAATATTTAATTTAATGTAATTTTAAATATGTGGTTTAAAATAAATTATTTAATGTTTAACTGTTTTTTAATGTGATCCCCATTCATACTTTTGACAGATCTATGCAGAGAGACCTGTCAAAAGCGTGCAGGGGGATTCCCTTCTTTGATTGGTTCCCCATGGCCCACGTGATCCCAGGGATGCTTGCGAACTGCATGCACCCCTAGGATACCTGGGCCTCTGCGCGCATGGACCTGGAGAGGCCCAGGATCGGAAGTGTTGGGACCTATGGAGCCAGCAGGTAAGTTCGGAGATTTTTCCCGATCGGAGGCATCCGCACGCAGGAAGCTTCCAATCGGAAAATCCAGCCCATTGTCTTTTTAAAAGATAGGGGGGGGGAGAAATTCGGTTGGTAGCGCCAGCGATTAGCGCCTAAAGAGGCCGAGAAGTGGGGCGTTAGCCAATTTTCGGCCGGGCGCAGTGAACCTAGCGCCTCTTGCCATATTGAGTGGGTTTTAGCGCCGGCGCTAAATCTTAGCGCCCACTCGCAGGCGCAGGCAGGTCATGATGTCATTTCAGTGTGCAACGCCTTTTTGGCGCCCCGGACTGGAAATTCAGTGGTGCGCCCCTTCGTTCCGCCTGGCGCTAATAAGGAACGTTCCCCAGTCGCTCTCGGGCTTGGGGGGGGCGCTCTTTAAAGGGGACTGCACTGGTATAAAAGCGGCAGCCATTTTGGGAGCACAACTTCTTTGAGATTTTCACAAAGTTGCACTCAGAGCCATATCACTAGTGACCCAGCGCTGCCAGAGGACCTTCAGCCTTCAGACCATCACCCTGCTGCTGGTGAGCGTTTACACCCTGTATAATTTCTTGTTACCTATTATTATGGGGGCTGCTTTGGAGGGGAATGTCCTGCTGCTCGACCATCTGGAAAGGGCACAGAGATGGAAGAGAGGGCCAGGAATGGCCAGATGGAGGAGGGCCGACAGACGTCGCCACACCAGACCTTACACTGCCAGGGTATTCAGGCAGCAGTTCTCTTACCTCAACATGTCGGAGGAGCAGTGTCTTAGGAGGCTGCGATTCAGAAAGGAGGTGGTGACTGAGCTGTGCCACCTGCTTCAGGCAGATCTTCAGCCGCAGATAAGGTGCAGGACCTCTCTGTCGGTGGCTGTCAAGATTACAGTAGCACTGAATTTCTATGCGACCGGCTCCTTTCAGGCAGCAACTGGGGACATTGCCAACATCTCCCAGTTTGCGGTGCATAGCTGCATCCAGCAAGTAACAGATGCCCTGTTTAAAAGGCGGCGGCAGTACATCTCCTTCACCGCGACACCGGAGAAGCAGCGGAAGCGCGCAGAGGGCTTCGCGGCAATAGCGGACTTCCCCATGGTGCAGGGCGCCATTGACTGCAGGCACGTGGCTTTGCGGGCGCCTGTTTTGAATCCTGAGGACTTCCGCAACCGCAAGGGGTTCCACTCCTTGAATGTGCAGCTGGTCTGTGACCACCGGCAGCTGATCCTCGCGGTCAATGCTCAGTTCCCAGGCAGCAGCCACGACGCATTCATCCTGCGCCAGACTTCAGTAGCAGACCTTCGAGGCCCCGGCTCACCCAGAAGGCTGGCTTCTCGGTGACAAGGGCTATCCTCTGTGCCCATGGCTGATGACCCCGCTCCGTTCGCCCAGCACCCCTGCAGAAGAGCACTACAACGTCAGCCATCAGGCGACGAGGAACATTGTGGAGCACACAATCGGCATGCTGAAGCAACGGTTCCGCTGTTTGGACCATTCGGGAGGCGCCTTGCAGTACTCACCAGAGCGAGTCTCCCACTTCGTCGTTGTCTGCTGCATGCTCCATAACCTCGCCACCCTGCGCACCCAGCCAATGCCAGCAGACATTGAAAGACCAGCAGAGGAGGAGGAGGAGGAGGAGGAGGACCAAGGCGGGAGGGTCCCAGAAACTGGAAGGGCCGTCCGTCAGAGGCTGATAAGTAGTCGGTTCTAGGCCCCTCTCACGGAATGCTTGGTGCCAATCGAAGACCAGGAATGGAACCATTCGGATAACCCAAAGCCTATGAAGGCCAGTATGAATGTAAATAGCAGACATGGCCAATGTCAATAAAATAATTTGTTTATTTTGAAAAATGTGCTTCCTTCCAACATGACAAAGCAATGGCAACAGAAAGCTTAACTAACAAACTAACGCATAAGTGACTCGCACACCCGGGAGACTATCCAAAACATTACTAACATTCAGACCAAGTGACTCGCACACCCGGGAGACTATCCAAAACATTACTAACATTCATACCAGCATCCACGGCCTTGATTTCTAGAAATAAGGCATCTCAGCAGCACCTTCTACTCTTTTCCCTTTGATGGTGATCTACTTCTCTTGCGAGAACGGCCCCTTCCCTCCCTGCAGCTCCTCCGTAATGGGACCCCAGTGGCTGCATGAAGGCTGGGGGACGCCTGCTGACTGTCTGAAAGCGCAGATGCCCCTGAGGGACGGCCTGGACGGACTCTGGGTTTGGAGGGCCCGGATGCTGACTGCTCCAACTGGGCATGGGTGGAAGCAGTCTGTCCTGCAGGTGATGGCAGCTGCAGTGGAGACGTGCCAGCGGTGGCATCAGGAATGCTGACATCCTGAGAGCGGACACCTGCTCCGTGGTCAGCCGACATACTGGCACTCTGACGGAGCAGCACCGCAGCATGCGAACCAATCGGCTGGTCCACAGATTGCTGGCCTGCTGTGGTGCTGCAAGGGCCCCGGGTAATCCTGCCTGATCCATCGAGGGTGGCAGCAGTCAGTGCTTGCGTGGCCTCAATCTGCCTCTGCATGAGGCCAGCGAGTGACTGTGTGGCAGCACTCAGCACTTGAGTGGCAGGTGTCAGTGCTTCGGTGAAGCCCTGGACAGTCCTTGCCAGTAATTCGGTCAAGCCCTGGACAGTCCTTTCCAGTGATGTACCGAAGCCCTGGACAGTCCTTTCCAGTGATGTACCGAAGCCCTGGACAGTCTTTTCCAGGGCTGCCCCGAAGTCCTGGGCACTCCTTTCCTGTGCTGCCCCGAAGTCTTGTACACTCCTCGCCTGTTCTGCCCCAAAGTCTTGCATACTCCTTGCCAGTGTCTCGATGGATTCAGGCATCCTTGCCACTGCAACCATCAGCTCAGTGTGCCTGAGCCGAGCCTGGGCGCTCATTTCTGTGAGGGAACGCACCTCTTCTGCGCTCTGTGCCGCAGTCATCGTGGCCTGACTCGCCCTCTGGGGAGACGGCTCCCGAGCTTCCCTACCCGCCTTGCGTTGCTGGAGCCCGCTGGTTCCTGCAACTGGTTCCTCCTCAGAGCCATCCCCCCCGCTCCCCTCCAGGGAAGCACTATCCCCAGTCTGCAGATGGGCTGGCTCGCCCGAGGGTGGTACGGATGGTCCAGCTTCCTCCTGCTCGTCGCCTCCGGAGTCAGTGTCCCTGGCAGCTTGATGGCCCGGCTCCCGAGCTGGTGATGCAGCATCTGAAAGCAGGGAGGTTGAAGAGTGGCTTTAGCAAAAGGACAGGGTGGCAGCAAGGGATGCAAGAGTGCAGCAATGCTCTGACATGGGTCCAGAGTGAAAAAGCATGCTGGTGGGGGGAACAAGTGGAAGGAGACAGTTCAAAAAGGTGATGACCTTACCATCGCTGTGCACAATGGGGTCGGTAGCTCCAGTGGTGACAGGACCACTCATCCGGCTTCCAACAATCTGGTGGACTCTTTCCTCCAGGTCCGTCAGTGTCTGCAGCTGAGGACGGCCTCCTCCGGTATGAATCTGTTCCCTCTGGTTCCTGGCCAGCTTGGCCTGCAGGAGAAAGGACAGGAAGTGATGAAACATGCTGCCCTGAGTTGTCATCTCATGCCCCCCATGGTGGATCAGCCCTTACAGTATGCCCTGAGTTGAATGTGCGTGTGCGTTCCCAGAAAGGGCCATGGGTGCTGGCTGACAGATGGCCATTGGGGCTGATGTGCCTTCAATAACTCAAAGACAAGGAGTTTAAGGATTCAACTAAAGGCTTTTAATCACTAAGAACATTGCAGCATTACAGGTCTTCCCACATCGGGTTCGTCTGGTAGGAATGACTCATACAGCTTTTGAGACCTTTATATGGCAAAAGACAGGGGCGTAGCCAATACACACAATAGGAACAAAAGGGGGCGGTTCACACAATACAAGCAGGTAAAACACATGGGCTGATGAAGGCATATATTTCATCACATTCACCCCTTCTACAGATTTAGTCTGTCCAGGGGTGTGATAGTCCTTCCTGAACGTCGCAACAGTACCTCGGGTTCCGACCGGGAGTCCGTGGTGCCCTCCTGGGCATACCCATGTGCTGGGGGTGTTGCAGGTACTTCTGGGGGCGGTGAGGATACCTCTGGGGATGGTGGAGGTTCTTCTGGGGGTGGTGGTGATGGGTCGTCGTCGTCGCTTCCTGCCGAGGAGAGGTCCTTTATGGACGCTGTCTTCACGCCTGTCGGCGTGCTTGACGTACGCGTACTGTGGGTTTGCGTGGAGTAGGTGTACTGCCTCCACGAGGGGATCCGTTTTGTGGCCCCTCACATGCTTCCGTAACAGGACTGTCCCTGGGGTGGAGAGCCACGAGGGTAGGGATACTCCGGAGGTTGATTTGCGGGGAAAAACAAACATCTTCTCGTGGGGAGTGGCGTTAGTAGCCGTACACAGTAGCGACCTTATCGAGTGGAGTACGTCTGGGAGGACCTCCTGCCAGCGGGAGGTGGGGAGGCCTTTAGACCTTAGTGCTAAGGTGACCGCCTTCCACACTGTCGTGTTCTCCCTCTCCACTTGCCCATTACCCCGGGGGTTATAACTAGTGGTCCGACTCGTGGCTATCCCCTTTGACAGCAGGTATTGGCGCAGTTCATCGCTCATGAACGACGCCCCCCTGTCAGTGTGGATGTAGTTGGGCATGCCGAACGTGCAAAACAGTTTGCCGAGGCACTTGATGATCGTGGCACTGGTCATATCTGGGCAGGGGTAGGCGAATGGGAAGCGGGAGTACTCGTCCACAATGTTGAGAAAGTACACATTGCGGTCGGTGGAGGGGAGTGGTCCCTTGAAATCTAAGCTCAGGCGCTCGAATGGCCATGTAGCTTTGATCAGGTGGGCTCGGTCGGGCCTGAAAAAACGGGGCTTGCATTCCGCACAAGTGCGGCAGTCCCTGGTCATAGACCGGACCTCCTCGATGGAATAGGGCAGGTTACGGGATTTTATAAAGTGGAATAGCCGGGTGACCCCCGGGTGGCAGAGGCCATTGTGGAGGCCCTGTAGCCTGTCCCCCTGGATGCTGGCACACATCCCTCGTGATAGGGCGTCGGGGGATTCGTTGAGGGCCCACGGTCTATATATTATGTCGTACTCAAACGTGGAGAGTTCGATCCGCCACCTGAGAATTTTGTCGTTCTTGATCTTCCCCCTCTGTTTGTTGTTAAACATGAAGGCTACCGACCGCTGGTCGGTAAGCAGGGTGAAGCGTTTGCCGGCTAGGTAGTGCCTCCAGTGCCGCACTGCCTCCACTATGGCCTGGGCCTCCTTCTCTACCGAGGAGTGCCTGATCTCGGGCCCTTGGAGGGTTCTTGAGAAAAAGGCTACGGGCCACCCATCCTGGTTGAGGGTGGCTGCTAAAGCGAAGTCGGACGCATCGCTTTCGACCTGGAAAGGGATGTTTTCGCCACTGCCCGCAGCGTGGCCTTCTCAATGTCGTGTTTAATGCTGTTGAAGGCGGCGTGGGCCTCGGCCGTGAGCGGGAAGGACGTTGATTTCAGGAGGGGACGGGCTTTGTCGGAATAATTGGGGACCCATTGGGCGTAATAGGAGAAGAACCCCAGGCACCTTTTCAGGGCCTTGGGAGTGTTTGGTAGGGGTAGCTCCCGTAGGGGGCGCAATCAGTCGGGGTCCGGACCGATTTCCCCGTTTTCCACCACGCAGCCCAGGATACAGAGGCGCGTGGTGCTAAAGACACACTTATCCTCGTTGTAGGCGAGATTGAGTCTGAGGGCGGTTTTCAGAAATCTCGCGAGGTTCGAGTCGTGGTCTTGCTGGTCATGGCCGCAGATGGTGACGTTGTCTAGGTATGGGTAGGTGGCTGTTAACTGGTTCTCATCGACCATGCGGTCCATCTCCCGCTGGAAGACCAAGACCCCGTTCGTTACCCCAAAGGGGACTCTGAGGAAGTGGTAGAGACGTCCGTTCGCCTCGAAGGCGGTGTATGGACGGTCCTCCGGCCTAATGGGGAGCTGGTGGTATGCCGATTTTAGGTCGATGGTGGAAAACACCCGGTATTGTGCGATTTGGTTAACCATATCCACTATGCGGGGCAGAGGGTAGGCGCCTAGCTGGGTGTATAGATTAACCGCCTGGCTATAATCTATCACCATCCGCTTCTTTTCGCTACCCTTAACTACTACTACCTGGGCGCGCCACGGGCTGGTACTGCATTCGATGATACCCTCCCGCTTGAGTCTTTCTACTTCCGACGCAATGAACCGTCTGTCCTCCCAGCTGTACCGCCTACTCTTGGTCGCTATGGGTCGACAGTTGGGTGCGAGGTTGGCGAACAGAGAGGGCGGCTTAACCTTCAGGGTAGCCAGACCGCACACTGTGAGGGGCGGCTGGGACCCACCGTAGGTAAGCGTGATACTTTGGTGGTGGCACTGGAAGTCCAGACCCAAGATCACGCTCACACAGAGATCTGGCATTATCAATAGTTTAAAATCTCTGTAATCATTGCCTTTTACCGACAACATAACCGCGCAGAAACCTGTAATTTTTGAGGTATGAGTCTTATCGGCCATGGCGATTTTGCCCTGTGTGGGGACTATCGTTAGTGAAAGTCGTTTTACCAGGCTAGGATGAATAAAGCTTTCGGTGCTCCCGCAGTCAATCAAGCATTTAACCTTGTTCCCGTTTACCTCTATGTCCATCATCGATTTAGACAACGGATGCGGCCTGGATTGATCCACTGTGATCGAGGCCACCAGTGGGTCCTGGAGGTCCGTGTAGTCGGGGCAAGGTGGTGGACTCCATGAGGGTGGACAAGATGGCTTCCAAGATGGCCGCTCCCACGGCGCGCACGCGGCGGTGGTGGAGTTGGAGGCGGGGTTCCCTCTGCAGACTTTGCTGAAGTGTCCTTTCTTCCCGCATTTAAAACAGGTGGTGCCCTTCGCTGGGCACAGATGCCTGGAGTGTTTGTCCTGGCCGCAGAAGTAGCATTTCGGGCCCCGATGCATCGCGGCAGTAGTGGGGCTCCTGGGTGGAGGCTGGGGCTCCGATGGTGCTGGGCTGGCCTGAGACCTGGGAGGTGAAGATGGCTTCCAAGATGGCGGCCCCCACGGCGCGCACGAGGCGGAGTGGGCCGCGTGGCCTGGGGAACAGGATTCAGAGTTCTTCTGGGCCATATCCAGCGATCGCGCTATATCTATAGCCTGTTTTAAGTCCAGTCCCTCCTTTTCAAACAGTTTCTGCCGAATGTAATTTGAGCTGAGGCCCGCAATAAGGGAGTCTCGAATCAGCCCCTCCGTGTACACGATGGCAGACACGGCTTTACAGTTACAGTCTCTGCCCAGTACTTTTAGGCTTAGTATAAAGTCCTCTAGTGACTCACCATGCCGCTGCGTGCGAGTAGTCAGAAGATGCCTGGCGTACACCTCGTTTATTGGTCGCACGTAGTGGGCCTTCAGAATGGTGCAGGCATCCCCGTAGCTGGTGGCATCTTGGATGAGAGGGGAGACCCGATGGCTCACCCAGTTTCGCAGGATTCCCAGTCTCATGTCTCCGGTAGCGGTTGCGGCTGCGATGGTGGTGGATGAGTTTGCAATGAAAAATTCGAAGCATTGGAACCAGTGTCCGAACTGTATGGCTGCGTCTGAGGCATGGGGGTCCAGATCCAAGCGCTCTGGTTTCAGGAGTCGATCCATCCTGGTGTTTTAGTGATTAAAATTGATGTGCCTTCAATAACTCAAAGACAAGGGGCTAGATTTTCAGTAGCTTGCGCCAGCAGTTAGCGCCTTAAGAGAAGTGATTTCCGGGCGCTATGCGTGTAGCGCCCGGGCGCAGCGCAGTTTGCGCCCCGCCCCAAATTAAGTTGCCCGTTAGCGCCGGCGCAAAGTTTAGCGCCCGCCCGGATGCGCGCGCAGAAAATGACGTCACATCCTCGTGCAACGCCCTTTGGCCGCCCCGATTGCAAACTTCAGTCGGACCGCCCCATTGTGCGGCGGGCGGCCGGAGCGTTTGGAAAAAGGAACGCAACACAACCAGCGCGGGCCCCGGGGGGCGCTAATTAAAGGGAACGTCCTCTCCAGTATAAAGGCCATCCTTTTTTCAGAAAACAGTCTTGTGCAACGCATTTCTGGAGACACAACAAGGAGGATAGCTAACTGGTTTCAAGCAGCAAGAGGCAGGTATTTTTGGACTCAGGCAATAGCGCTGCAAGTGGCCATTTGGAAATTAGACTGTTTGCCAGGATTTGATGGGGGCTGCATGGGGTGCCAACGCGCAGCTGCAGCGCCATATCCGTAGGGCTCGCAGACGCATTGTGAGAGGGGCAGCCCTGGCTAGAGGCAGAGGGGGCTACAGGCGTCGGCCACGTAGGCCTTACCCAGTCAGGCTATACTGCCAGCAGCGCTCCTACCTAAACATGAGTGCCGCGCGATGTGTTAGAAGGCTCCGATTCCGAAAGGAGGTGATTGCAGAGATCTGCCACCTGCTTCGTCTAACTATTGGGGTCCTCAAGCAGCGGTTCCGCTGCCTTGATCGCTCCGGAGGAGCTCTCCAGTATTCGCCGGACCGGGTCTCCCAATTTGTGGTGGTTTGCTGCATGCTACACAACCTGGCTATCCGCAGGACTCAGGCACTGCCACCTGACGTTGGACCAGCACCTCAGGAGGAGGAGCAGGAGGAGCATGAGGAGGAGGAGGAGGAGCAGGAGTACGTTCCCAGGAGGGAGCGACCAGGGCCAAGGGCCGCACGACGCCACCTTATTACACGGTACTTCTAAGCCCCCTGTCAGGGAATGGCCAGGGGCCATGAGGGAAGATGAATGCAGCCGCTCCGCAAGCCCTCAGCCGGCGAAGCCAACAAACACTAAGAAGAACAACCATGGAGACTGCATGAATAAAGATAATTTTTTATTGCACAAAAATGAAAAGCCCTTCCCACATGAATCCCCAAAAACAATAAACGGGCCCCACAAAAAGCCCAACAAACGACTCACTCGCACAAACTGGGGAGGAGCCACTCCACCTTTATTGAAACCGGGCCTCAACGTCGGCCTAACGCAAAAAATAAGCCCTCCAAAAGCACAACCATGGGCAAAATAAAGATGGCCACCGCCATATTAAAGGAAAGCTGCCCACACCCTCTACTGAGTGGCCCGCGAGGGCGAGACCTTGGCCAGCATTTTGCCTCCCCTGCCCTGCCTGCTGCTCCTTCGCAAGCTCTGCCCAGTGGCTGCTGCGAGGCTGGGGGAAGGCGCCTGAGGCTCAGATGCCCTTCCGCCAGATGCCGCTGGGGGGCGGCCTACACGGCGTTTGGGCCTCGAGGGGCCGTCTGCTGAGTGGCGCACCTGAGCCTGGCCACCATCAGCTGCAGCCGCTTGCCGTTGACGCCCCAGAGGGGGAATGGCGGCGACGGATGGCGCAATGTGGGCCAGCTGGCGTCTGGGATGCGCTGGCTGGTGCTGTGGCGCGGTGGCACTTGGCCGGGCCCGCACTGCAGGATCCGCAGCAATCAGCCGACGGGCGGCTTGCTGGGATGGTCCAGCGCGGCGCCTGCCCTGGCGATGCCTGCCTGAGACAGCGCGTGTGGCAGCAGTGAGTGGCCCTGTGGTCCTGGTGTGCGCGCGCATCACATCCGCCAGGGTCTTGACGGCATCAGTCAGCATGCGGCCAGTCGCGGCAGTTGCTGCCCCGAACTCGCGCACACTGGTCGCCAGCGACTCGATGGCCTCAGGCATGCGCCCCACCACGCTCATGAGCTCCGTGTGGCGCTGGTCCGAGTCGTCGGCCATCTTATCCAGCTTCCGCACCTCCTCCGAAGTGAAGGTGTCCGGACTGGAGTCGCGACTCTCCCGCTGGGGAGGAGGGGGCCGAACTAGGGGACCCTTGCCGCGTTGGTGACGGCGAGTGTGCCGAGCAGCAGCACTCCCCTCTGATCCTTCCCCCCTTTGGGGGGGAAGGCCGCGGGCCACGCGCACGGCTGCTGGGTGGCTGGACGCCACTGGTCCCAGAAGCTGCATTGCCCTGCGACAGTTCCTCCAGGCACTCGTCCAGTGAGGAGGTGTCAAGCATTTCCTCCTCTCCTGCGGGACGTGACTGTTCCCCCGAAGGTCCGGCTTGCTCCTCCTCCTCCTCCTGGTCGGAGGTGCTGTAACTGGCAGCTTCAGGGTCCTGGTCGTCACCAGCTGAAAGCAGGAATGCACAAGAGTAGCTTCAGAGTGAGGAGACGGCGTCAGCGAGGGAGTTAGGACTGGTGGGATTCAGCGCATTGGTGGGACAGTGGCAAAGGAGGTAGCTCGGGTGGGCCAGTGCGACGCGAGAGGGCCAAAAGGCGAGGTCCTTACCATTGCCGGGCAGTGGAGGGTCGGATACACCGCACGCTGTGGGGACAATCACACGGGCTCCCATGAGCACACACACGCGCTCCTCCAGCCGAGTGAGCTTCTGCAGCTTGGCGCGGCCACCCCTGGCACGGGCCTGGCGATTAAACGCTACTTTAGCCTGCAAGAGAAAGGACGGGCTGTAAGTGCGCAGTGAAGCCCTGATGTAGTGTGCACTGCCTCCCATGGTGGAATAGCTTGGACAGAGTGAAGCCCTGATGTACTGTGCACTGCCTCCCATGGTGGAATAGCTTGGCCA
This sequence comes from Somniosus microcephalus, assembly GCF_052327205.1. Lineage (NCBI taxonomy): Eukaryota > Metazoa > Chordata > Chondrichthyes > Squaliformes > Somniosidae > Somniosus > Somniosus microcephalus. The sequence goes on along the minus strand of NC_140989.1, from coordinate 283,006,785 downwards.
AAGTGTAGCCCTGATGTAGTGTGCACTGCCTCCCATGGTGGAATAGCTTGGACAGAGTGAAGCCCTGATGTAGTGTGCACTGCTTCCCATGGTGGAATAGCTTGGACAGAGTGAAGCCCTGATGTAGTGTGCACTGCTTCCCATGGTGGAATAGCTTGGACAGAGTGAAGCCCTGATGTACTGTGCACTGCCTCCCATGGTGGAATAGCTTGGCCAAAGTGTAGAGTGCCGAATGGCCATTTGATGCTCATGACTGTCCCAATGCTGCTGGCTGAGGGCTGGCCAATAGGACTTTCAGGTCCCTTTGCCCATCATGTCAGGTGTACATGCAAGAATGAGGAGGAGACTGGAAAGGCTACTCACCTTCACAATCCTGGTCAGATCGTTGTATTTCTTACGGCATTGTTTGTGGGTCCTGGGGGCCTCGCCGGTGAACGTCACCCTCTGGGCGATCTGCTTCCAGGCTTTGGTGTAGTCATGGTGGGTTGGATTCCTCCCACTCTCTGGAAACAAGATCTTGCGCCTCACCTCCAGAGCTGTGACCATTATGTCCAGATCACCCTCTGAGAAGCGCAGGGCACGCTGACGGGCCTTCTCTGGCGTTGCCATGACTCCCTGGGGCTGAGCAGCAGTGTTGAGGCCTCTTTGCAAGGCTGCAGTGTGCAGGGCGTGGCAGCAGACCAATTCGTCCCTTCCCCCTTTAAGAGCTGGTCGGCACCACGGGGTCTGCTGTCAGTGCAAAAATGACCGCACCCGTGCTGCGCCCCGCCTGGGCGCTATCCCTCTGGACCGCCGGCTTAGCGCCTAAAGGTAGGAGTGCAACGCCTCTTTTAGCGCTCCACCACTCTCTTAGGGCGAAGCCACTGAATTTCCGGCAACGGGGCGCTACTTTGGGGTGGGCGCTAACTTCGGGCGGGCGCTGAGGTTAGCGCCCCAAAACTGTCTATACTGAAAATCTAGCCCAAGGAGTTTAAGGATTCAACTAAAGGCTTTTAATCACTAAGAACATTGCAGCATTACAGGTCTTCCCACATCGGGTTCGTCTGGTAGGAATGACTCATACAGCTTTTGAGACCTTTATATGGCAAAAGACAGGGGCGTAGCCAATACACACAATAGGAACAAAAGGGGGCGGTTCACACAATACAAGCAGGTAAAACACATGGGCTGATGAAGGCATATATTTCATCACAGGGGCATTGCGCACCCTCTGGCCATAAAGTCAGGTGCAGATGGAGGGATGAAGAAGATTGCCAAAAAGCCACTCACCCTAACGACCCGAGTGAGATCGTTGAACTTCTTCCTGCATTGCACAGGAGTCCTGGGCGCCACACTGCTGGAGTTGACTCTTTGAGAAACTTCCCTCCAAGCTCTGCGGTACTCGTTCTGATGAGGCCTCCTGCCATTGTCAGGGTACAGCACTGCTCGCCGGCGCTCCACTGCGCCAACCAAAGCATCCAATGCCCCATCGGTAAAGCGCTCTGCTCTCTGCCTCACCCTCTCCATCTGGTCAAAGTTTGTAACGCCACAGAATGCACAGCGCCAATTTTGAGGCCTACAGGGCGATGAGTGTGGCTGCTGATCCTAAATGACCCATCCCTTTAAGAGCTGGCCGGCGCCAGCATGTCTCGTGGTCATCGATTATTGACAGCACCTGCGCTGCACCCGGCCGCCCAGATATTGAGTAGCGCCGCCAGGTTAGCGCCTTAGGAGTCCCGTGCAGCGCCTGATTTTACGCCGCAATCACCTTTAGGGGCGATGTAACCCAATATCGCTCGAGGTGGCGATAAGTTGTGCCTGGCGATACAATTTGCGCACTGCCAATTCTAGTGCCCCAAGCGGGGCTATACCCAATTTCTCCCCCAGGCTGTGTATGTATGAGTGTCCGTGAGACAGAAAGTGAGATAGAAATGACAGTATATTGATTGCACACAGGTTGTAGCATTTGTTTTGTGTTTTATAAACTTCAGAAAGTGTATTAAGCTGACGGAAGAGAGAGAGAGAGAGAGAGAGAGAGAGGGCTGAATTTTAATGGAGAAGGCGGGTTGGGGGCAGGGGGCTCCAAGGTTGTTGGGAAACCCGGTAGAATGGGCGAAGGTCCTGCCGAAGGTCGCAGGTCGGAGGAATACAGGGGGTTCTGCCGAAGATCGCGGGTCGTGGGGACCAGGGGAGTGGGGGTGTCTGACAAAAATCGGGGCGATGGGGGTGGCCTCATGGTGGCATTGGAGGCGGGGTGGGGGGGGGGGTTTCAGAGGGGCAGGGTAAGGCATGGACCCTGGATTCAGGAGGTAGGTGTAAAGGCACTTACCTCCTGGATGCAGCAGTCCTCACCTTGCTGTAGCTGCTTAGTTTTACGAAGTGTGTAGAACCCAACCAGCTACAGTGGGTGTTAAAGAGGCTTCCAGCCTCATTATAATATTTAAATAGACCGCCCACCTCCTGGCAGCACATTGGCTGCCCACCCCTGTCCTGCCTAGTGTCCTGCCTCCGCTAAAACTGGAAGTGGGCAGGTTGGAGGCGGTTGAGGTCGGGATTCACATTTTTAACACTTAAACAAACGGGTGGGTTGGAAGGGTGGGGATAGTTAAAGTTAAAATTCCCCCCAGCGATAGAGAGAGACTGGAGTCAGAGGGAGAAAAGAGCTGAGGGAGAGGGGGAGTGACAGAGGGGTGAAAGAGAAGAGAGAGTAGAAATTTACCTGTGCTTGTCTTTGAGCCCAGAATTGGCACTACGCAAACAGTGCGCCCTAACCGGGAAGCCCAAGGTTGTCCTAAAATTGGATCTCTGGACTTAATTTAGGTGAGCTCCACAGGCAACTCACCCATTACAGCATATGAATTTCATGCCGCTTGCCTTGCTGGCAACAGCCCTCAGGTGAGTGCCCGGCAGGGGTGGGGGGGTCCGGTGAGGACAGCGGTCAGCAGCAGTCCCGAGAAATGCACTTCCTGGCTCCATATGAATTTAAAAAAAAAATTAAATTACCATTTCAGTGGCGGCCGGTTCCTACACTGCATCCATGCCAGGATAACGCATGCAGAGCAGGCACAGTGCGTGTTGTACTCAAGCCAGCCCAATTTCTGAGTGGACCTAAAACAGGAACTCCCTAACTAACAGCATTGCGGGAGTACCTTCATCACATGGACTCAAGAAGGCAGCCCACCACCATCCTTTCAAGAGCAACTAGGGATGGGCAATAAATGCTGGCCTTGCCAGTGATGCCCATACCCTGAGAATGAATGCTGCTGCCTTGAACCAGGAGTCAATGGGACAGAAAGCATGTCATTGTCATGCCTTGGTGTTTATAGGTTGCATAGATTGTTGTCATTGTTCAAGTTTCCTGTGTCTTACACATTTACTTTCAAAGCATTATACAAGTATAAAGTCACACACATTTCGTGCAGCAGCATGACCTGATCATGAGGAATGGGGTAGAATGTAGCTCTGTGGGGACACATGTAATTACCTCAGACAGTATTCTGTTGGTTCACTAAGAAGCCAGACCATTCCTCTCTTTTTGAAAAGCATTTGCTTTATCCCAAGTTCTGCAAGGAAGTTTCCAAAGGAATTCATCTGACTGTTCTGTCTGGTTTAACCCTTCATGAACTGGCACCAAACCGCCATATATTTTCTGAAGTAATGCAAGATGGAGTGAAATTACAACATACTATCCAGTAGTGACAAAAGGGTTCAGTTTGCCCAGGTCACACTATCCCAAATTACTTCTTGCATAAGGTGATATTTCAATTCCTAGGAAGCATGGAATTGGCTTTATGAACATACATACAATGACTGACTGGTAAAGACCCTCTGGTCCATCCAGCCTGTCCCACACAGTTGCGATATCTTGTGCATCACAATAAATATACACCGCCCCACCCAAAAGCCATTTGATCGCCTGGGAGAGGCAAAAAATATTAAAAACCCAGGCCAATTTGGTGGAAAAAAATCTGGGAAATTCCTCATCGACCCATCTAGCTGAGCGAAACTAGTCCAAGAGATCACGCTGGCCCTGAATTCCTTGCACTTACCGATATTTTGTAAGAGGTAATCTCCACCCCAGGTGTCCCTAATATGTCCCTCTGTATTCAAGTATCATATATTGCATCCTTAATGATTCCCTCAAGCATCTTTCCTATTACCGGTGTCAAACTAATAGGCCTATTGTTACCTAGGTCTGTCTTGTCACCTTTTTAAAAAAAAATGGGGACTACATTAGCCTCCTTCCAGTCTACAGGAACCATGCCAGAGGTATTTTTCATTTATTCATTCACGGGATGTGGGCATTCATGACAAGGCCAGCATTTATTGCCCATCCCTAGTTGCCCTCAAGAAGGTGGTGGTGAGCCGCTTTCTTGAACTGCTGCAGTCAGTGTGGGGAAGGTACTCCCACAGTGCTGTTAGGTAGGGAGTTCCAAGATTTTGACCCAGCGATGATGAAGGAACAGTGATATATTTCCAAGTCAGGATGGTGTGTGAATTGGAGGGGAATTTGGAGGTGATGGTGTTCCCATGCGCCTGCTGCCCTTGTCGTTCTAGGTGGTAGAGGTTGCGGGTTTGGGAGGTGCTGTTGAAGAAGCCTTGGTGAATAGCTGCAATGCATCTTGTAGATGGTACACACTGCAGCCATGTTGCATCACTGGTGGAGGGAGTGAATATTTAAGGTGGTGGATGGGGTGCTGATTAAGCAGACTGCTTTGTCCTGGATGGTGCTGAGCTTCTTGAGTGTTGCTGGAGCTACATTCATCCAGGCAAGTGGAGAGTATTCCTCACACTCTTGATTTGTGCCTTGTAGATGGTGGGAAGGCTTCGATGGGTCAGGAGGTGAGTCACTCACCGCAGAATACCCAGTCTTTGGCCTGCTCTTGTAGTCACAGTATTTATGTGGCTGGTTCAGTTAAATTTCTGGCCAATGGTGACTCCCAGGATGTTGATGGTGGGGGATTCAACTATGGTTGGAGATGGTCATTTGTGTTGCGCAAATGTTACTTGCCACTTATCAGCCCAAGCCTGCACGTTGCCCAGGTCTTACTGCATGCGGGCACAGACTGCTTCATTACCTGAGGAATTGCGAATGGAACTGAACACAGCGAATATCCCCACTTCTGACCTTATGATGGAGGAAGGTTACTGATAAAGCAGCTGAAGATGGTTGGGCCTAGGACACATCCCTGAGGAACTCCTGCAGTGATGTCCTGGGGCTCAGATGATTGGCCTCCAACAACCACAACCATCTTTATTTGTGCTAGATATTACTCTAGCCAGTGGAGAATTTTTCCCTGATCCCCAATAACTTCAATTTTACTAGTGCTCATTGGTACCACGCTCGGTCAAATGCTGCCTTGGTGTCGAGGGGAGTCACTCTCACCTCACCTCTGGCATTCAGCTCTTTTGTCCATGTTTGAAACAAGGCTGTAATGAGGTCAGGAGCCGAGTGGTCCTGGCAGAACCCAAACTGAGCATCAGTGCATATGTTATTGGTGAGTAAATGTCGCTTGATAGCACTATCAATGACAGCTGATGGAGAGTAGGCTGATGCTGCGATAATTGGCCAGATTGGATTTGTCCTGTTTTTTGTGGACAGGACATACTTGAGCAATTTTCCACTTTGTCAGGTAGAGGCCAGTGCTGTACTGGAACAGCTTGGCTAGAAACATGGCTTGTTCTGGAGGCTAAGTCTTCTGCACTATAGCCGGGATGGTATCGGGGCCCATAACCTATTTGCTGTATCCAGTGTGCTCAGCCATTTCTTGATATCATGTGGAGTGAATTGAATTAGCTGAAGACTGGCATCTGCAATGGTGGGGACCTCAGGAGGAGGCAGAGATGGATCATCCACTCGGCACTTCTGGCTGATGATGGTTGCAAACGCTTCAGCCTTGTCTTTTGCACTCATGTGCTGGCATTGGGGATGTTCATGGAACCCCCCTCCTCCCATTAGTTGTTTAATTGTCCACACCACCATTCACAACTGGATGTGGCAATACTGCAAAGGTTTGATCTGATCCGTTGGTTGTGGGATCACTTAGCTATATCTATAGCATGCTGCTTTCGCTGTTCAGCATGCATGTGTTGTAGCTTCAGCAGGTTGGCACCTCATTTTCAAGTATGCCTGGTGCTGCTTCTGGCATGTTCTTCTACACTCCTCATTGAACCAGAGTTGGTCGCCTGGCCATGAGATTACAGATTGTGGTGGAATACAATTCTTCTGCTGCTGCCTCGTGGGTGTCCAGTTTTGAGCTGCTAGATCTGTTCTGAATCTATCCCATTGAGTACGGTGGTAGTGCCACATAACATGATGGAGGGTGTCCTCAGCGTGAAGACGGGACTTCGTCTCCACAAGGACTGTGCGGCGGTCACTGCTACCATGGACAGATGCATCTGCGGCAGGTAGATTGGCGAGCATGAAGTCAAGTAGGGTTTTTCCCCTCGTGTTGCTTCTCTCACCACCACAAGTCTAGTCTGGCAGCTATGTCGAGCCATTCTTGGTGATGGACATTAAAGTTCCCCACCCAGAGTACATTCTGTGCCCTTCTTTCAAGTGGTGTTCAACATGAGTACTGATTCATCAGCTGAGAGACATGAGACTCCATGGGGTCCGGAGTCAATGTTGAGGTCCCGACTGTATACCATTGTGTCGCCACCTCTGGTGGGTCTGTCCTGCTGGTGGGTGATGGATGTGTCTGGGATGTTGGCTGATAGGTATGGTTGTGTGAATATGGTTATGTAAGGCTGTTATCATCTGTGGGACAGCTCTCTCAATTTTGGTACAAGTCCCCAGATGTTAGTGAGGATGACTTTGCAGGGTCGACCTTGTTGTGCCCGAATCTGATACCTAGGTCGATGCCGAGTGGTCTGTCCAGTTTCATTCTTATTGTACTTTTTTGTAGCAGTTTGATACAATAGAGTGGCTTGCTAGGCCATTTCAGAGGGCAGTTAAGAGTCAACCACAATGTTGGAGTCACATATAGGTCAGACCAAGTAAAAGTGGCAGGTTTCCTTCCCTAAAGGACGAGTGAACCAGTTTGACTGGTTCCAATAGCTTCATGGTCACTATTATGGATACGAGCTTTTTATTCCAGGTTTATTTAATTAACTGAATTCAAATTCACAAATTGCCATGATGGGATTTGAACTCAGGATCATTAGTCCAGGCCTCTGGATAACTAGTCCAGTAACTTAACTACTATGCTACCATATCCACAGTGAGTTATTAAAAATACAAGCCAGGGGCTCACACAGCATGTGTCCCATCTCCTGGAGGACTCTCGAGTGGATATCATCTGGCACGGATGCTCTATCTATTTTCAGATTCTTAATCCTATCTAAAACAATATGTTCATCTACGTTAATATTACTAGTTTTATTATTAAAGTCATCATTAAATTCCAACAGTCGAGCATCATCTTCAATAGTGAGGACCGATGGAAAGTACTAATTTAATATTTCTGACATACCCGGTGAGTCTTTCGTAACCTGTCCTTGAACATCCTTCAATGGCCCAATACAGTCTTTGACAGTTCTCTGACTCTTCACATAACTGAAACAGCTTTTCCCATTACTTCTACAATTCTACAATTGTCTAAAATCCTCTTTTTCATTATCCTTTTAGCTGATCTAATAGCAGCCTTTGTTTTCTTTAGTTGTTCTTTGTACTTACCTTTGTTTAGTTGAGTATTAAATGCCTTTAATTTATAGAAAAAATGTTTTTGCATCTTATTTGTCTTTGAACATGACCAGTCAGCCACCTTGGCTTTTTTTTACTACACTCCCTTCTTTTGACTTTGGGCACATATGTGCCTTCCACATTCTTTATCTTGTTCTTAAAATCTTTCCATTTGTATTCTACTTCGGTCTCATCACCACCCAGTAGGGTTAGCCAGTTTACCTGTTCCAAATCGTCTGCCATTTTTGCGAAGTTTGCCCTTCTGAAATCTGGTACGAGTTGTAGATTCTCAGTACCTCTAGTTCTACCAGCCAATTGAAACCGTATAATGTTATGGTCACTGTTGCCCAGATGTTCCCCTGCATGGAAGCCCAATATGAGGTTAGGTTTACTAGATATAATACTGTATATGGTTATCTTTGGTTACTTCATTGGCAGTTTGAGTCAAGAAACAGCCTTGTATATTTTCAATAAATTTTTCAGCTGCACTTCCCACCACAACAGAGGGTAAACCATTGTGCCACTGAAGTCCAGGAAAATTAGTCACCCATCAAACAACATTATGGAAGCAGACTTTTACATTGGGTGCAAAAAAAGCATCTGGGTGCAAAAAAAGCATCTGGAATGAATTCAAAATCATACTATCAATGTCAATAATTTCACTAGTTGTGTATACCATGAAATTCAATAATTACTTTAGCATAAACATTTTTGGGGCCATCATTCAATCTTTTTTCTCCTTATCAAAGTCTTATTTCAATTCTTCTCTTTATCCTGAACATTGGCCCAGAAATTCGGGTCGGGGGCTTCCCGCGGGTGCAAGCCCCCGACCTACACTTACCTAGCGCGCCGGCAGTTGACCTCTTGGCCTGCGTGGAATTCCTCTCCGAGGCCTGTCCCAGAGGCCGGCGTGCTATGCTGGCGTGTCCCAGGGGCGTAGTTAGTGCGAAGCGTCCCCTGGGATCACGTGAGCAACAGGCAGCCAATCGGAGCAGGGAATGCTCCATTCATAAGTCTTGACAGATAGACCTGTCAAAACGTATAAATGCTGAGGCTGTAAAACTGTACTTTACCTGCAAATAATTTTTTTTTTTTTTTAAATCACACTTTGTAAATAAACTATAAATGACATTAAATAACTATTTTAAACAAAAATTTAAATTTTTGAAAAAAAAAATTTAATAAAAAAAGTTCTAAAAATAAACTTACCTTGCTTTAAAGTATTTAAAAGTAAAAAACCTGTGGAAAAAATGTTTTAATTTAAAATAATTGACCACTTACCTTTGAAAATGAAGTCCTTACGCCTGCTTTTTACATTTCTAAAATGTAGAGACTTACCCGCACGTTAAAACCTGAAAAAAAAAGGAAGTTCAACGCGCACGCGCGTTCGACCTCTGAACCCCTTGGTTCAGCGGATCGGAAGTGCCGGTTTCCCGCGCATGCATAGTGCATGCAAGATTCCGGCACTTCCATCGGGTCCACGCATGAGTACTCCGTCCGTACTCACGCGCTGGGACCCGAATTTCTGGGCCATTAGCTCTGCATCCTGTTTGGCAGAAATAACCATTAGCTCGCTGCCTTAGTCTCTTTTTCCCAAGACAACTGATTACACAACTGGAAGACACAAGTATAAAATGGATAAGCTCAAAAGAGTTTCCCATTACAACACGTACACACAGAAGTAAATTGGTGGAATCAATGGTGATTTCAGGATCACTGGTCTAGACTGTGGTTTAACCGACGATAGGTTCTGTAGTGGAACAAGGGAAAAATAGTTGGCTGCAATGTGAGGCAATAGCGGTGTGTATTAATTAGTTCAAGGTGCCTATTTCAGAAAAACCTGTAGGAAGACAGCACGGTGCCTATTAATGGCCAGGTTGATTACATTTTCAAATTTAAATGACATTTTTACAATGTGGTTTTCTACTGGGAGGAAATTAGAGTTTGCCAATCAAAACACATAAAAACCATAGCCCTCTCCCAAATATCCAATTAGTAACAGAAAATGTCAGGATTTCCCCTGATGGCTCAGTGGGCAAGTGTACTATCTACTGTGGTCTCAGACATACAGACTAGAATCATAGAATGATCATAGAATCATAGAATGGTTACAGCACAGAAGAAGGCCATTGGTCCCGTCGAGCCCGTGCCGGCTCGCTGCAAGAGCACCTCAGCTAGTCGCACTACCTCGCCCTTTCCCCGTAGCCTTGCAATTTTTTTTCTTTCAATATGTTTATTGTTTCTATTTTATGTCATGATGGGTTTGTGACACATGGAGTGATAGTGCCTTGTTACAAATTCCAACTGGCGTCAATACCAACCCAGGTTAATTAGGCCTTTCTTGGTCCTAAATATAGTTTTATGCAGGGCATCAGATTGTTGTGGCGTACTGATCACAGAAAGGACACAATCCGCTTTCCGGTCCGTAGACTATAAATCAGGCATCATGCCTTTAAGAAGGATCACACCTTTAAGAAACTCGATCTGCAACATAGTTAAGCCCAGAGCGGGGGAGGAGCAGTCGAAGCTGTGCACTGATGAAAGGCAGTCGTACTTTGTGTAGTCTCTGACTCCATTTTGTGTTCAGCATGCAGCTTCGACAATTAAACCTTTTCTGTTGAACCTCTCAGAGTTCAGTATTTTTTGCTAGGGGTACGTAGACTCCTACATTGGTGACCCCGACGCTCAGGACGACTCCTAAGCGTAACCATGGCTGACACAAACGCAGTTTCTGTGAAGCTGCCGGAGTTCTGGGAGAACCTGGCCACCGCCTGGTTCCTTCAAGCCGAATCGCAATTCTGACTCCGCGGCATCACCGCCGACGCAACGATGTACGACTACCTCCTCGCCTCCCTGGGTGGCTCCACAATCACGAAAGTCTGGACAACACTACAAAACCCTCCGGAGGAAGGCAAGTACGCACATCTCAAGGCCGCGCTCATTAAAAAATTCACAGCCTCCCATTTCTTGCGCAACTGCCACCTCCTCGACCTCCCGGGCCTCGGTGACTCCACGCCGTCAGACTTGCTCTCACACATGCTTGCTCTGACCGACGAGAAACCGCCCGGCTCCCTCTTCCGCACGCTCTTTATCCGCCAACTACCTCCCAGCATCCGCCCGGCGATCGTGGCATCCAGCCTCACGGACCTCGAGGCCCTGGCCGACGAAGCCGATAAGCTCCTGTCCGCCAACTCCAACCACGCCGTCACCCCCGACCTGGCCTCCGCAGCGTCGGCGCGCGCTCCACCCTCTATCGCGCGGCCACACAGCTCGGCCACGAGGCCCCCCAGGCCCCCACGTCCCCCAAGCCCTCCGACCCAGGACTACTGCTACTTCCATACCCGGTTCGGCGCACGGGCACGTCGCTGCAGCCATCCCTGCACGTTTCCAACCGCCCCCACACCGGCCTACACGATGGCCGTGGGGCAAGCAGGCGCGCTGCTGTACGTTACGGACAGCGCCTCCGGACGCCGTTTCCTATGCGACACGGGCGCACAGCGCAGCATCATCCCCGCGTCCGCCCTCGAGATCCAGCGAGGCGGCTGCGGCCCTGCGCTGGCTGCCGCCAACGGCACCGACATCCGGACGTACGGCACCCGCACCGTCACCATCGACCTCGCAGGCCGCCGCTACCACTGGGAGTTTATCACTGCCAAGGTGCTCTCCCCGCTCCTCGGTGCGGATTTCCTGTGCGCCCACGGCCTGTTGGTCGACATGCCTCGGCGCCGCCTCATGGACATGAACACCATGTCACCTATCCTGGGCGCCATGGCTCCCCCCCAACCCGCCGAAATGGCGTGGCAGTGCCGCGCCCGCTCAACGGACGACTACTCAGCACTCCTGGCTGAGTTCCCAGCCCTCACCAACCCGACCTTCTCCGCGACGGTTGCTAAGCACGGGGTAGAACACTTCATCCCCACCACAGGCCCACCGGTGTATGCCCACGCCCGCAGGCTGGACCCGGCCAAGCTGGAGATCGCGCGGGCCGAGTTCGCCACAATGGAACAGCTCGGCATCATCCGCCGCTCCAACAGCCCCTGGGCCTCCCCACTCCACATCGTCACCAAACCCGACAGGGGATGGCGCCCCTGCGGGGACTACCGGTGCCTAAACGACGCCACCATGCCCGATCGGTACCCCATACCGCACATTCAAGACTTCTCGGCTAGACTGGCCGGCCGCTCAGTCTTCTCCAAAGTCGACCTGGTGCGCGGTTACCATCAGGTGCCAGTCCACCCCACGGACGTTCCCAAGACAGCCATAATCACCCCTTTTGGGCTATTCGAGTTCCCCCGAATGCCCTTTGGCCTCAAAAACGGGGCCCAGGCCTTCCAGCGGCTCATGGACTCGGTCCTCCGGGACCTGAAGTTCCTCTTTGTCTACCTGGATGACATCCTGGTAGCTAGTTCCTCCAAGCAGGAACACATCGAGTACCTCCGCAGCCTGTTCCAGCGGCTCAGTGAGCACGGGCTCATCATCAGCCCAGCCAAGTGCCAATTCAGCCTCAGCAGGATCGAATTCCTCGGCCACCACATCACGCAGGACGGAGCCATTCCCCTGCCCGCCAAGGTGCAAGCCGTCCAGCAGTTCCCCCGGCCTATCACCATCAAAGGCCTCCAGGAGTTCTTGGGGATGATCAACTTTTACAACCACTTCATTCCCGGAGCGGCCTCCCTCATGCTCTCTATACAAAGCCCTCCGTGGTAAGAAAGACAGAATGGCGATCGAGTGGTCGGCGGACATGTTGACCGCTTTCGACTCGACCAAAAAGGCGCTCGCCGACGCCACCATGCTCGCTCACCCACAGCCCAACGTCAGGGTGGCCCTCACCACGGACGCCTCCGACCACACGGTCGGCGCCGTGTACGAACAGTGGGTCGACGGGGCCTGGCAACCGCTGGCCTTTTTCAGCCGCCAACTGCGCCCCCCGGAGGCCAAATACAGCGCCTTTGACTGCGAGCTCCTCGCACTGTACCTGGCAGTCCGCCATTTTAGATTTCTTCTGGAGGGCCGCCCCTTCACCGCGTTTGTCGACCACAAACCCCTGACATTCGCGATGGCGAAATCTGCAGACCCGTGGTCAGCCAGGCAACAACGCCAGCTCGCCGCGGTGTCCGAATTCACCACGGACATCCGGCACGTCTCCGGTCGAGACAATGTGGTGGCCGACTGCCTATCCCGCCCCGCCGTCCACCTGGCAGTGGACTATGCTCAACTGGCAGCGGAGCAATGCACTGACCCCGATCTGCTCTCCACGCCCACAACCCTCCCAGGGCTGCGACTGACCGACGTCACCTGCGACCCATCCGCCATCACAGTCAAATGCGACACCTGCTTGGCGCAACCCCGCCCCGTAGTCCCGACGTCCTGGCGAAAACGGGTGTTCGACATCGTCCACGGCCTCTCACACCCCGGCACCCGCGCGTCCATTAGACTGGTGGCCAACCGATTTGTCTGGTGCGGCCTGCGCAAAGATGTGCGCGTCTGGTCCAGATCCTGCATAGCTTGCCAGCGTGCCAAAATCCACCAGCACGTCAAAGCCCCACTCGAGGAGTTCATCGTGCCAGAAAGAAGGTTCGACCACGTCCAAATCGACCTCGTCGGCCCCCTGCCGCCATCACAAGGTCACACGCACCTGCTGACAATCGTGGACCGTACCACCCGCTGGCCCGAGGCCATTCCACTGACGTCCACCACCACCGCGAGGGCATTCATCGGTACCTGGGTCGCTCGGTTCGGCATCCCCTCCGACATGACGTCGGATAGAGGCCCGCAGTTCACCTCTGATCTGTGGGCCGCCATCGCCCGAAACCTCGGGGTAGCCGTTCACCGCACCACGGCTTACCACCCGCAAGCCAACGGACTGTGCGAGCGATTCCACAGGTCCATGAAGGCGTCTCTCTGCGCCAGCCTCGAGGACGAGGCTTGGCTCGACCACCTCCCGTGGGTGCTACTCGGCCTACGCTCCGCGGTCAAGGAAGACCTGCAAGCCTCGGCGGCGGAACTCGTGTACAGCCAGCCGCTGCGCGTACCCGGAGAGTTCCTGCCCACCGCCACGACCCCCTGGTCGGCTGATCAGCAACGCCGCGCTTTTGCCAACCGAGCACAACAGTTCGCTCCGGTACCCACCGGCCGGCACGGCGAACCAGCAACCCGCGTACCACGTAGCCTGTACATGGCCAAATTTGTTTTCGTGCGCCATGACGCCCACCGAGGACCTCTACGGCCCCCATACGACGGACCCTACAAGGTACTCCAGACGGGGAACGAGTTCTTCCTCCTCGAAGTGGGCGGCAGAACTGACAAGGTGTCGGTCGACTGGCTCAAGCTGGTGCACCTAGAGCCCGACGAACCCATTCAAGTGGGCCAACCCCCACCGCGGGGCAGACCGCCTAAGAGCCCGACGCGTCCGACCGCCCCACTCCCGACACCAACCGCCAAGAGCCGTTCCGGCCATGCCATCAAGCCGGCACGCCGGTTCGTACACTCCCTACTAGCGGATTCTGGGGGGAGCTGTGTGGCGTACCGATCACAGAAAGGACACAATCCGCTTTCTGGTCCGTAGACTATAAATCAGGCGTCATGCCTTTAAGAAGGATCACACCTTTAAGAAACTCGATCTGCAACATAGTTAAGCCCAGAGCGGGGGAGGAGCAGTCGAAGCTGTGCACTGATGAAAGGCAGTCGTACTTTGTGTAGTCTCTGACTCCATTTTGTGTTCAGCATGCAGCCTCAACAATTAAACCTTTTCTGTTGAACCTCTCCGAGTTCAGTATTTTTTGCTAGGGAGTACGTAGACTCCTACACTGTGCTGATTATTCTTGGTTTTGAACAAAGGTCAATAGCCAATCCAACTCCCTTTTGAAAGCTGTGATTGAGTCTGCCTCCACCAGCCTTTCAGGCAGTGCATTCCAGATCCTAACCACTCGCTGCGTAAAAAAGTTTTTTCTTATGTCGCCTTTGGTTCTTTTGCCAATCACCTTAAATCTGTGTCCTCTGGTTCTCGACCCTTCTGCCAATGGGAACAGTTTCTCTCTATCTACTCTGTCCAGACCCCTCATGATTTTGAACAGCTCTATCAAATTTCCTCTCAATCTTCTCTGCGCTAAAGGAGAACAACCCCAGCTTCTCCAGACTATACACGTAACAAAGTCCCTCATCCTTGAAATCATTCTCATAAATCTTTTCTGCACCCTCACTAAGACTTTCACATCCTTCCTAAAGTGCAGAATTGGACACAATACTCCAGTTGAGGCCGAACCAGTGTTTTATACAGGTTCATCATAATTTCCACGCTTTTGTACTCTATGGACTGGATTTTGATACTGGGGCGGGCTGGGGTTGTGTAATCTGCATTTTGTGTTAGCCATCCGATTCTAAATCGATGTGGGAAAATGATGCCACTTTAACTTAATTGGCCAATTGAGTTCCAACGTGTGGGAACACATGGCCAATGAGTTTTTCCAGTCTGAAAGTCGCCTCCGATGACATCATCATTGCTGCTGCATTTAAGGTCTGCAACAAGCCTTGCTTCTTCTGCAGACTGCTAAGCTTTTACCCTTGCATGTTAGAGGCACCTGCAGGAAGAATGGCCAGCCAGAGACCTAGGTCTGCACCCCGCTTTGATGACGTTGCCCTGCAGGCTTTAGTAGAGGGAGCAAGAGCAAATAAAAAGAGGTGCTCTTCCCTTCTTCAGGGAGGAAGGAGCCTCCCCAGCAAACCAAGGCTGTGTGGATCCAGGTGGCAGTGGAGGTCAATTCTTCGTCAATAACCCGCAGAACCTGGCTTCAGTGCAGGAAGAGGTTTCATGACCTTCTGCGCACTGGAAAAAAGTGAGTATGAATTTCCCATCACCCTCAATCTGATCCCCATTGCCTCTCCTCACCAGCACTCAGCTTTAGCAATCTCTTCCTCCACATCCCACTTGACACTGACATCCATGCACCCTTACCCATTCCCTCTCTCTCTATGGTCACATTCACCTAACTATTCGACTATGCAGCCCTCACACTCCCTATCACTGTGATGCAATTACAACTTACAACACACAGGGAGGGCCCTTGGTCTTGCCACCGCATTCCATCTTTGTCTCTTTATAAGCATCTATGCTATGGATTCTCTACACTCACTCCTTCATTCTCACTCAAACTCCACTTGTCTCCCTCATTGCAGGAAGAGAGCTCACAATAAGAGGGAAAGACCGAGGACAGGAGGAGGGCCAACATCAGTAGACCAGCTCACCACCTGGGAGGAGGCGGTCCTGGAGATCATGGGAGTGGAGAAAGATTCCCAAATGGGGACTGGCAGATGGGCGCATCACAGCAAGCTGGTGACAGAATATTTTTCCATCTCTCGCAATGACATTGCATGAGTCACTGATAATGATTCTGAAGCTCTAACAGATGGACTTATGATCATCTGCAATATGCAATGTGCATGTAACCTTGGTCTTACATCTCTGACTCTTTCCTTTACTCCCCCACAGGACCATCGCAAGCAGCCGTCCCCACTAGCCAGGAGGAACAGCATGAGCCTCAAGACTCCTCAGAGGAAGCTGCAACCTCTGAGGGCGCAGTTTCAGCAGAATTCACCACACCCAGCACCAGTGCAGACACTCACACCTCGGAGTTGTCATCTGGTGTATCACAGCTCACAAGTGAGCATCAGCAGATTGTGGAGACAGGGACAGCAGTGGAGAGTCCTAGTCAGAGGGCGCAGGACTCTGCCAGCTCGGCTCAGCTGCATGTCGACCCTCTGCCTCTGGGTCCATCCATAAGATCAGCGGTGCTAGAACTCCAGGAACAGATGCAGGAGTCTCTGGCAGGTTTTGTCTCCAGGGTCGCTGCGAATGTGGAGTGAATGGAGGAGTCCATTGCGAACATGAGCAGAGCCTTTGTGGAGTCATTGGCGCATGAACGCATCACCATGGAAAGGATGGCAACCTCCATGGAGGTGATAAGTCGCCAGAGTGCTGAAAACATGGTGAGTGTTCTGAATAGAATGACATCTCTGGAGGAGCGATGGTCATCTATTGAACAGAGAAACCAGACCTTCATGGAAGTCATTCTGAGTAGGACTGCCAGTGCAGATATGGGTCCCCATGGCACCCCCTGATGTGCAGCAAGGTGCTCTCAAGCCACTTTCAAGCGCTGAGGGGGACCTGACCCATGAGAGGGAAGTTGGTGGCAGACATCAAGGAAGTGGGGGCTCCTCTTCAAGCGCTCACACTTCCATGCCACTGCAGAGCCCTCAGTCAGAGTCCACACACAACTGAGATCGGCGCCTCAACCCCTGCACAGCCGCAGGAGCAGCAGACTGTTGGCGAGCCCTCAGGTTCGCAACCCCAGAGGACGCCCGCCAAAGGTGTCGAGACAGGAGCAGCAAGAAAGTGAGCAAGGGGCCTCCACATCTGCTGAAGCCACAGGGGAAGCACCACGTAGGAGCACGCGTAAGAGAAAGATACTGCACAAATAGTCACAAGGGTAGTCACTTGGGTGAAATTTGATGTTTTATGTTAAAAAGCCATCAGATGATTACTGTAAATAAAAAATCTGATGGCTACTGCTGTAGTTGTGGCGTGTGTCATTTCACGAATGGGACTTCCACATTGAGGGCTTAGGATTATTTGCAATTGTCAGTATAGTGGTCAAATTGCTAGGAATCCGCTGGTTCTTGGCCATTGTCAATGCTCAGGTAAGAAGCGGAGAGGCAAAAGTGCTTGATTGGCTAGGCTAAGCAAATCTGGCCAAGATGAGTGCGTTCCTTGCATTCTGGGCAGCAATGTTCTCGCGTACTGCTGCCGCTGGTTGATGGGCCTCTGCAGGATGTTTGTTTTCGCTCTCCTCCTCATCGGAGGAGGATATGTGACGAGCCACTTGGTCCTCAGGAACCTGCGAGCCACGACGCTGTGCCATGTTGTGAAGTGCACAGCAAACCATGACGATTCTGGAGACCCTGGCTGCTGAGTACTACAGGGCTCCACCTGATCTATCCAGGCATCTGAAGCGCATCTTCAGCAAACCAATGGTTTGCTTGATTATGGCTGGAGTTGTAGCTTTCCTCAGCTTTGTTGGATGGGCTCCTCAACGGCGTCATTAGCCACGTCTTCAGGGGATAGCCCTTGTCTCCAAGTAGCCATCCGTTAAGTTGGGTCTGGCAGACTGAATAGCAGAGGCACACTAGACTGGCGCAGTATGAAGGAGTCATGGCAACTGCCAGGGTACTTGGCACAAACAGGCAAAATTTCCTTCTTGTGGTCACACACCAGCTGAACGTTAAGGGAGTGGAAGCCCTTGCGGTTAACAAAAATACCTGGATTGCGATGGGGTGTCTTAATGGCCACATGTGTGCAGTCAACGACGCCCTGCACCCTTGGAAAGCCTGCCAGATTAGCTAATCCAACCGCACGTGCTGTGACACTTGCTTGACCCCTGGTGAAATGGATGTGATTGTGCGCGATGGCAAAGAGGGCATCGGTTACCTGCATGATGCAAGTGTGTGCGGCCGCCTGGGAGATGCCACTGATGTCTGCTGCTGATCCCTGGAATGAGCCTGAGGCAAAAAATGAGAGTGCGGTGGTGACTTTGACGGCCACTGGTAAGGGTTGTCCACCTGGTCCTCTGGGCTCCAGGTCTTGTTGCAGCATTGAGCAGATGTCACCCACTACCTCTCGCGAAAGTCGGAGCCGCCTTTGGCACTGCTGCTCAGACATGTTGAGGTAGCTGACCCTTTGTCTGTAGACCCTGTTTGGGGGGTATCTCCTGCGCCGACGGGCTTCCAAGCGCTGGCCCCTTCTGGCCTGTGCAGCTTCAGGTGGGTGAGGAGGAGCTTGGCGCTGCTGTTGTTGGTGCTGCTGTGTTCATGGTTCTGCTGGTGCCGTGGCTGGTCTTCGTCCTCATCTGATGTCCAGAAGGGAAGGAAATAAATGGCTCCCATGCTTCTGGTATATGCCTCAGTTGAGGAAGCGCTCAAAGTGGCGAGAGGGATTTCCCAGGAGGTCACACTGGTGATGGGTGTTGTAGTGATCAATAGCATGTAATTCTATAGTGGACACTAGGTGGAGCCGTAGAGCTGTATAAGACTACACTACCCAGCTATATATTATATTAAGACTACATTACCCATGAGGCTAGGCTACCCACAAGGCAGCAGTCAAGATGGAAGCCTCTACAAGATGCTGTACAAGTCCACATGTGCTCAATAAAGTAACTAGCAAAAGCTAGCTGTGTTCATAATAAGAATGTCTATTTATTAATGAACATAACAGGTGTCAGGCTCCAAACTTCCACAGCTGTGGTTATGCCTTCTAAAAGTTCCCCCAGACCTGAGACAACAAAGTCCTGCCACCTGCAAATGATGGCTGATCAAATCTCCTCTTTAATGGTTGAGCTGCAGCTGATAGTCAGCAGTCCAATTGTGCTCCCGCCAGGTTTCACCGTCGTAAGAACATAAGAAATAGGAGCAGGAGTAGGCCATTTGACCCTTCGAGCCTGCTCCGCCATTCAATAAGATCATGGCTGATCTTCTACCACATCGCCACTTTCCTGCACTATCCCCATATCCCTTAATTCCCTTAATATTCAAGTCCAGTAACATGGCCACTGTGCTACTGCTCCCCATAAAATTATGAAAGGGTTGGATCGGATAGACGCAGAGCAGAAGTTTCAGAACAGGCGTGCTTCACGTGGGAAAAGGGTTAAAATCACAAAGGCCTATCAAAATGGCATTATAGAGGCAATTTAGTGCTTGTTCAGGGCCTTAACAGCCACGGAGATGGGACCAGTAGACACGATTTAATGAAAATTGCTTGGAGGCGGGATGGAGGTGGGGTTGGGCCCGCCCGCCAGTTTTTGCAATTTTAACCCCCTACACGCCTCCAATCCCGCCTCAACGGCCCGATGAAATTCGAGCCCACTATCTCTATTCATGAAACCCAGGATCCCATAAGCTTTTTAAACTGCTTTCTCAACCAGCCCTGCTGCCTTCAACAATTTGTGCACATATACCACTCGGTCCATCGGTTCATGGACCCCCTTTAGGATTGTACCCTTTAATTTCTATTTCTTCTCCTCATTTCCTCTCCTCAGGAAAGGAAAACTGGCATAAAAGCAAAAGATAGGAAGGAGAAAAACAAAAGTGGCAGTCAGAGAAATCAACGGTTTAAATCAAACATGGCCACAATAAATAATAATTCTAATAGGTCTAAGAGTGCTAAAAAAACAAGCCTGAAGGCTTTGTGTCTTAATGCGAGGAGCATTTGTAATAAGGTGGATGAATTGGCTGCGCAAATAGAGGTAAATGAATATGATTTGGTTGGGATTACGGAAGCGTGGCTCAAGGATGGCCAAGACTGGAAATTCAACATCCAGGGGTATTCGATATTCAGGAAAGATAGGCAAAAAGGAAAGGGAGGTGGGGTAGCATTACTGGTTAAAGAAGGGATTAATACAATTGTAATGAAGGATATTAGCTCTGATGAAGTGGAATCTGTATGGATAGAATTGAAAAATACCAAGGGGAAAAAAACATTAGTGTGAGTGGTATATAGACCTCCAAACAGTAAGGCGGAGGTTGGGGATGGCATTAAAAGGGAAATTAAAGAAGCGTTCAATAAGGGCACAGCAGTCATCATGGGTGACTTTAATCTACATATAGATTGGGCCAACCAAATTAGTAACAATACTGTGGAGCAGGAATTCCTGGAGTGTTTACGGGATGGCTTCCTGGACCAATATGTCGAGGAACCAACCAGAGATCAGGCCTTCTCAGACTGGGTATTATGTAACGAGAAAGGATTAATTAGCAATCTTGTTGTACGAGGCCCCTTGGGTCGGAGCGATCATAATATGATCGAATTCTTCATTAAGATGGAGAATGAAGTATTTGACTCAGAGACTAGGGTCCTGAATTTAAATAAAGGAAACTACGATGGTCTGAGGAGCGAGTTGGGTAGGATTGATTGGGGAATGGCACTCAAAGGGTTGACGGTGGATAGGCAATGGCAAACATTCAAAGACCGAATGGATGAGCTACAGAATTTGTTCATCCCAGTTTGGCATAAAAATAAAACAAAAAAGGTGACTCAACCGTGGCTAACAAGGGAAATTAGGGATAGCATAAGATCCAAGGAGAGGACATATAAATTGGCTCGAAAAAGCAATAATCCTGAGGATTGGGAGCAGTTTAGGATTCAACAAAGGAGGACAAAGGGATTAATTAAGAAAGGGAAAATAGAATATGAGAGTAAGCTAGCAGGGAACAGAAAAACTGACTGTAAAAGCTTTTATAGATATGTGAAGAGAAAAAGATTGGTGAAGTCAAGTGTAGGTCCCTTACAGTCAGAATCAGGGGAATTTATAATGGGAAACAAGGAAATGGCAGACCAACTAAATACATACTTTGGTTCTGTCTTCACAAAGGAGGACACAAATAACCTCCGAGATATGCCGGGGAACATAGGGTCTAATGAGAGGGAGGAACTGAAAGAAATCAGTATCTGTAGGGAAATGGTGTTAGGAAAATTGATGGGACTGAAGGCCGATAAATCCCCAGGGCGTCATGGTCTACATCCCAGGGTGCTTAAGTGGCCCTAGAGATAGTAGATGCATTGCTGGTCATCTTCCAGAACTCGATAGACTCTGGAACAGTACCAATGGATTGGAGGGTAGCTAATGTTACCCCACTATTCAAAAAAGGTGGTAGAGAAAAAGCGGGGAATTATAGACCGGTAAGCCTGACATCGGTAGTGGGGGAAAATGCTAGAGTCTATTATAAAAGATATAATAGCAGAGCACCTGGAAAGCAGTGACAGGATCGGACAAAGTCAACATGGATTTACAAAAGGTAAATCATGCTCGACTAATCTACTGGAATTTTTTGAGGATGTAACTGGTAAAATAGATAAGGGAGAACCAGTGGATGTGGTGTATTTGGACTTTCCGAAGGCTTTCGATAAGGTCCCACATAAGAGATTAGCGTGCAAAATTAAGGCACATGGGATTGGGGGCAAGGTATTGACTTGGATAGAGAACTGGTTGGCGGACAGAAAGCAAAGAGTTGGAATAAACGGGTCGTTTTCCGAGTGGCAGGCAGTGACTAGTGGGGTACCGCAAGGATCGGTCCTAGGACCCCAGCTGTTCACAATATATATTAATGATCTGGACGAGGGAATTGGATGTAATATCTCCAAATTTGCAGACGACACAAAGCTGGGTGGGAGGGTAAGCTGTGAGGAGGATGTCGTGAAACTCCAGTAGGATTTGGACAGGTTGGGCGATTGGGCAGAAACATGGCAAATGCACTATAATGTGGATAAATGTGAGGTTATCCACTTTGGTGGCAAAAGCAGGAAGGCAGATTATTATTTGAATGACAATAGATTGGGAGAAGGGGAAGTGCAAAGAGACCTGGGTGTTATTGTGCACCAGTCGCTGAAGGTAAGCATGCAGGTGCAGCAGGCGGTTACGAAGGCAAATGGTATGTTGGCCTTCGTAGCAAGAGGGTTCGAGTACAAGAACAAGGATGTCTTGCTGCAGTTGTACAGGGCCTTGGTGAGACCATACCTTGAGTATTGTGTGCAGTTTTGGTCACCTTACCTGAGGAAGGACGTTCTTGCCATGGAGGGAGTGCAGCGAAGTTTCACCAGGCTGATACCTGGGATGGCAGGAATGACGTATGAGGAGAGATTGTGTCGATTGGGCTTATACTCACTGGAGTTTAGAAGATTGAGAGGGGATCTCATCGAAACCTATAAAATTCTGTCAGGTCTGGACAGACTAGATGCAGAAAGGATGTTTCTGATGGCCAGGGAGTCCAGAACCAGGGGTCATAGTCAAAGGATAAGGGGTAAGCCATTTAGGACTGAAATGAGGAGGAATTTCTTCACCCAGAGAGTGGTGAACCTGTGGAATTCTCTGCCACAGAGGGCAGTGGAGGCCAGTTCATTAAATATATTCAAGAAAGAGTTGGATATGTTTCTTGAGGTTAAAGGGATCAAGGGATATGGGGAGAAGGCAGGGACAGGGTACTGAATTTGGATGATCAGCCATGATCTCATTGAATGGTGGAGCAGGCTCGAAGGGCCGAATGGCCTACTCCTGCTCCTATCTTCTATGTTTCTATGTTTCTACCAAAATGTATCAGTTAAAGTCAAAACTAACACATGAAGAATGGTCACTTGGATGAGGTGCAAGATGGTTGTCCCCAGCTGTGTGTTTGAGGCGGGGGTGGGGAGGCAGGGGGAAGAGATGGATAAAGCAAACAAAACCATTCGGGATGAGCAACAGACAATACCGTCATTGTGCATCCCGTTGCTTATTGATATGGTGAAGCACTTTGAAAGGCATGTTACCTCATGGCTCAGCCACTTCAAAAAAACTTTAACATTTCTTTTTCCCAAGAGCCAGGACCAATTATGCGCTGTGCTTTCACTTTCTCTCATGCCACTCTGAAAACTACTGATGGCGTCAAGTTAATGTTGGACAAAATCAATTTTTGTGCTTTGAAAGAAGTTATTAATAGTACCCTCAGCAAGAACGAGTTTTTCCTCAAAGAAACCAGACATGCAGCTGTTCTGTATTATTCGCTATTATTCCAAATTACAACAATCTTCTGCGAAGACTGCGTTCAAAGTCCTCATGTTGTTTCCATTGCCTTTTATTGTTTTAAGGAAGCATTCACTGCAAGCCTATATAACCCGATACGATATGAATTACACATGACAGCCACTGGTGCTATAAAAGTCATATGCTCTTCGCACAGGCTGTATGATTGGAAATTTACATATTACATAGTATTTACAGCACAGAAACGGGCCATTCAACCCAACAGGTCTATGCTTCCATCAACCTTTCAGGCAGTGCATTACCGATCACAACTCGCTGCATAAAAACAATTCTCATCTCCCCCAAGGTTCATTTTCCAATTATCTCTAATCTGTTTCTTTCAGTTACTGACCCTCCTGCCAGTGAAACGTTTCTCCCTATTTACTCTATCAAAACCCTTCATAATTTAGAAAACCTCTATTAAATCTCCCCTTAACCTTCTCTGCTCCAAGGAGAGCATCCCCAGCTTCTCTAGTCTCTCCACATATCTGAAGTCATTCATCCCTGGTATCATTCTGGCAAATCATCTCTGCAAGCTCTCTAAGGCCTGGACATCCTTCCTAAAGTGTGTTGGCCAGAAATGGATTGTATTTAATATAATAAAGTAATATTTAACAATACAAAACATGTACTGTGCTTGTACATACATTGATTGTTTTTCTTCAGCTGGTCCCTACTTAGTGAATAAGTTAAGTGGCATATAAGCTGCCGAGGCATGCACATGGTATATGGGCACCTGAAACAGTAGCTTAGTGACCCTGGATCCACAGGATAAGAAGGGGAGAGGGCAACAACCATTTTTTTTTGAAAACAGGTACAATTTGGGCAGCCCATGGACCTGTTCATGGATACAGAAACCAAATCAAATTGACTGATTTGCTGAATTCCTGACATTTAGTATTCTAATTGGCCATTGGATTCAACAAAAGTGGCAGGCTAATGCAACAGCCTTTTGGAGCACCAAATGGTACACGTATGGTTCCTGCTGTGAGAAGGACTACCGATGATGATCAATTATATGGTACATTATATGGGATTTAATTTCCTTTGTGCGCTAATCTTTAGTGAACTGATTAACACATTCTTGTTAAATCCCTGTCTGTGCTATTTTAATGGGTTAACGATTGTGTTAAAATACTGCCAAACAGGGATATGACAGGAATGTAGTAAGCAGTGCATTAAAGGTTAGTCCCCACTGACACCTGGGAATCCCTGGCCTAAGACCGCACAAAGTGGAGGAGAAGCATCCAGGAAGGTGCCGAACACCTCGAGTCTCTTCGCCGGGAACAAGCGGAAGCCAAGCGCAGGCAGCACAAGGAGCGCACGTCAACCCAAGCACCCCACCCAACCGCCCCTTCAACCACCATCTGCCCCACCTGTGACAGAGACTGTAGGTCCCGCATTGGACTCATCAGTCACCTGCGAACTCATTTTTAATGTGGAAGCAAGTCATCCTCGGTTCCGAGGGACTGCCTAAGAAGAAGAAGAGTACAGAGAGGAATTGAAATCCCTTTATGCTATTTTAAAGAAGCCCAATCTTTCCAGAGGGTCGGGAAGGGGTGCGATCGGGTCGGAAGGGAGGGTAACAGTCGTCGAGAGTGAGGATAGCACTCGGCAACGATCGGGGAGGGCAGAGGCTGGGAACGGAGGGAGCGGGAGTTAGTGACGACAATCAGGGATGGGGGGGATGGGTGGTATTAGCAGCGATGGGAGGGGGTGCGGTGGAGGAAGGGAAGATCTCTCATGTTACACAAATACCCCCAGAGATACATATAGTGTGCACGCTAAATAGTTTAATTCTCAGCTTCACTACATAAACAATCCATAATGTCTCTGCTCAGTACAGAGATACCTTCACTTTCTGGGTACAAGGACCCTCGAGGTTAGCTGGTAGCGATGAAGCAGTCCTGCTGCTCACATCTCCGTGCTCTAGCGGGGGCTTCTACTAAAACGCAAGCTGTCGATGAAGGTGATGAAAGATATACTACCTCTAAAAAAGACTTTAAATGAGGGCCTTGAGGTGAAAAAAATTCTGAGCTTTCCAAATGCCAGAATTATCACTAGGGGGTCCCAGTAACAACCACATAACCCAGAAATACTTGCTCTACCCCAGTGCCCTAGCCAGCTATTTTTATAACTGTATTCTAATTATGCACCGTTAGTTGCTCTCTTTTCTTTCTTCCTTTTATTATTCTTTTGCCTAATGACTAATGAAATCCCCTAACAATCTTAATTGCCAATAAAGCAGTCCAGAAGAATAATTTCACACTGGAGAATTGCAATGGAAACATTTAGTACAGTTTATCTTTTTAATAAAATTTGGAGATTAATAAGCAGGTCCCTTTGCCAACAGAAAATACCAGCGACTGCAAAATACAGACTCTGCCTTTTGTCTTGAACAGAAGAATGAATGTTTTTGCTTCCAATAGACACCCTGCCTTCTGCCCCCTCTCAGATCAAAGCAGTTCCCTTTACTGATAACACCAGATGGTGCTGAACTGTACCAGAAACATTGCAATGCAAGTTCCAATAGAAGCCCATGCAGTTCACGGTAGGTCACATGGAATAGGGAGGGCTAATGGGGGTTATCTTAATGGCCAAGAGCTCAACGAGATATTCAAATCACTGACAAGATCACGACAGTGCTAATGTAGACCCCCACCGTCCCCTTCCCTTGGGAGAACAAACTCTAACATAAAGATCCATGTGTTTGGAAAACTGCAATTGCTACTGGTACATGAAGGTCATGCATTAATTACTGATGACTGCAACATTTTAATGGACGGTTCCCCTCACCCCTCATTTGAGCATTTAGTTGTTATTTTAATCTTTCCTTTATTTTGTAGTCTCTTTGGATAAATATAACTGTAGATGATCTACATTACTCCTTCAATTCGAAGTAAAGAGATACTTGTAAAAAGTGATTGACATTTTGATAGGTTTGCACATTCCACATTCCATTTTAACTGCTGAATCTCAAAAGAAACTGGTGATAGGCTAATTTAAGATTGATGTCAGGAAGTCCTTTGTTTCACACACACATTAATAAATATTTGGCATGGGCTTCCGGATAGGATAGCAGAAGCAAATACTCTGGAATCATTTAAGAAAAAGTTGGATGCCATGATGGGGGAAAATTAAAGTTTTTGTGGATGGATGAGCTAAGATGAGATGAATAACCCTTTCTATATTTATTTGATGAAAGATGGAGTCAACCTACCTTTTCAAATTCTCTTAATGTGTGTGTCTGCAGTGGGAGTCCAGTCTCCTTTGTGTCTCTCAGAAGAGCTGAGAGAGAAAAACACAAGGGACATGCATTTGAAACTGAAATAAAGTATTATTTGATGGAAAATACTGAGACACACTAACCAAAACGTTCGTATGTACAGGAAGATAGTAATTCACTGTGATAAAGACTCAATTCAAACATTACTGTATACAGAAATACAGCAAATCATCATGATATGCCATCTAAATCTAAACACTGCTGCATACAGAGCTATACAAGTTACTGCAATATACTATTACAGTGCCAAGAAATATAATACATTACTGAGATATTGGGGTAGATTTTCAACTTACTGCCCAGGTGTAAAACTAGCATTGGGGATAGGCCATCTGTTATAGAAACTGTCCAATTTGCATTTCCACAATGGAAATGAAAATAAGGAGGTTTCGCTAATGGGCGGCCAATCTGCAATGCCAGTTTTACATCGGGACTGTAAGTGAAAATCTACCCCAGTCTGTCTGGAACTGTTGACATTAAGGGAATTTTTTTTCCCCTCGGGATGTGGGCGACGCCGACAAGGCTGCATTTATTGCCCAGCCCTAGATGCCCTGAGGACATTAAGCTGAACCATGTGGAGTGGGACTAAATTCACATGTAGGCCAAACCAGGGAAGGGTGGCAGGGTCCAGTCCCTGATTGACATTAGTGAAGTAGTTGGGTTTTTACGATAATCTGACAGCTGTCGTGGTTATTTTATCTGGTGCCAGCCCACAAATCAGATTTACAGAATTCAAATTCCCAACATAGCATGGTGGGATTTGAACTCTCAACCTCTGGACCATATAGTACCTCTGGTATCATAACCAATAGTCTATCGTACCCATTCCGTGTTAACATGTTGAGTGAGATTTAGGACCAAAAAGAGTGAGGTTGATTGAATACACAGAACTGCGTATTTTTAAGAACTGAGACACATCAAAATAGTCTACATTTATTAAGCAAAATGAATGAATCTAAATCCAAGTGAATGAGGCTTGACAAGTCTGCTTTAAAGCACACTGATATACTATATAGCAAATTGCTATCCAAAATAAATGCGTATAGATAACTGCAATGATGGACACATTAACCTGATCAATCAATTGCCACAATAATCAAACAGCTCATTACATGCTAATCCAACAAGTCACTTAACACTAATAAACAACAGTTTGCTAGTGCTCTGGGGGAGGGTTTAAACTGAAATGGCAGGGGGTTGGGAACCTGAGCGGGGAGACAGAGGAAAGGGAAACAAGGATAAAAGCAAAAGACAGGAAGGAGAAAAACAAAAGTGGCAGACAGAGAAATCAAGGGTTTAAATCAAACATGACCACAGTAAATAATAATTCTAAAAGATCTAAGAGCGTTAAAAAAACAAGCCTGAAGGCTTTGTGTCTTAATGCGAGAAGCATTCGTAATAAGGTGGATGAATTAGCTGCACAAATAGAGTTAAACGAATATGATGATTGGGATTACGGAAACATAGCTCCAGGGTGGCCAAGGCTGGGAACTCGACATCCAGGGGTATTCAATATTCAGGAAAGATAGGCAAACAGGAAAAGGAGGTGGGGTAGCATTGCTGGTTAAAGAGGGGATTAACACAATTGTAAGGAAGGATATTAGCTCTGATGATGTGGAATCTGTATGGGTAGAACTGAGAAATGCCAAGGAGCAGAAAACATTAGTGGGAGTGTTATATAGACCTCCAAACAGTAATGCAGAGGTCAGGGATGGCATTAAAAGGGAAATTAGAGGAGTGTGCAGTAAGGGAACAGCAGTTATCATGGGTGGCTTTAATCTACATATGGATTGGGCTAACTAAATTAGTAACAATACTGTGGAGGAGGAATTCCTGGAGTGTATACGGGATGGTTTCCTGGACCAATATGTCGAGGAACCATCTAGAGATCAGGCCATCTTAGACTGGGTATTATGTAATGAGAAAGGATTAATTAGCAATCTTGTTGTGCGAAGCCCCTTGAGTCGGAGTGATCATAATATGATAGAATTCTTCATTAAAATGGAGAGTGAAGTAGTTGACTCAGAGACTAAGGTCCTGCATTTAAATATAAAGGAAACTACGATGGTATGAGGCGCGAGTTGGGTAGGATTGATTGGGGAATGTCACTCAAAGGGTTGACGGTGGATAGGCAATGGCAAACATTCAAAGATCGCATGGATGAACTACAGAATTTGTTCATCCCAGTTTGGCATAAAAATAAAACAAAAAAGTTGACTCAACCATGGCTAACAAGGGAAATTAGGGATAGCATAAGATCCAAGGAGAGGACATATAAATTGGCCAGAAAAAGTAGTAAACCTGAGGATTGGGAGCAGTTTAAGATTCAACAAAGGAGGATAAAGGGATCAATTAAGAGGGGGAAAAATAGAGTATGAGAGTAAGCTTAAAGCTTTTATAGATATTGTGAAGAGAAAAAGATTGGTGAAGTCAAGCGTAGGTCCCTTGCAGTCAGAATCAGGGGAATTTATAATGGGGAACAAAGAAATGGCAGACCAATTAAATACATACTTTGGTTCTGTCTTCACAAAGGAGGACACAAATAACCTCCCAGAGATGTCAGGGAACATAGGGTCTAATGAAAGGGAGGAACTGATAGAAATCAGTATTTGTAGGGAAATGGTGTTAGGGAAATTGATGGGATTGAAGGCCGATAAATCCCCAGGGCCTGATAATCTACATCCCAGGGTACTTAAGGAAGTAGCCCTAGAAATAGTAGATGCATTGCTGGTCATTTTCCAAAATTCGATAGACTTTGGAACAGTACCCATGGATTAGCGGGTAGCTAATGTTACCCCACTGTTCAAAAAAGGTGGTAGAGAGAAAACGGAGAATTACAGACTGGTAAGCCTGACATCGGTAGTGGGGAAAATGTTAGAGTCCATTATAAAAGATGTAATAGCGGAGCACTTGGAAAACAGTGACAGGATCAGACAAAGTCAACATGGATTTACAAAAGGTAAATCGTGCTTGACTAATCTACTGGAATTTTTTGAGGATGTAACTGGTAAAATAGATAAGGGAGAACCAGTGGATGTGGTGTATTTGGACTTTCAAAAGGCTTTCGATAAGGTCCCGCATAAGAGATTAGTGTGTAAAGTTAAGGCACATGGGATTGGGGGCAAGGTATTGACTTGGATAGAGAACTGGTTGGCAGACAGAAAGCAAAGAGTTGGAATAAACGGCTCTTTTTCCGAGTGGCAGGCAGTGACTAGTGGGGTACTGTTGTGTATGTAATGTGTGCTACTTTAAACCTATGGACAGGACTGCACTACTTGTAGGGCGTAGTGATACGCAGTACCACTCCTGGCCATAGGGGTATAAATAGTACTGTGGGTACTGATCTCCCCTCAGTTCCCGCCTGTGGGCATGAAGTAAAGACCTACGTGCAGTCCCTACCTCCAACCAGTAAAGACCTGTTTGAGTTATACGTTTAAGTCTTTGTGTTAATTGTTCAATACAATACACATACTTAACACTGGCGACGAGTCAGGTTCTTACCCTGCAGCAGTTGAAGAGAGGTTTCAAACCTCACCACCCCACTAGAAGCGACAGGCTTAGGACTCTGAAGCCTCCATCAGCGACTGAGCACTGGAGTGCAGCAGCCATCCTGACAGCTTCCAGCGACTGACAGAAGTCTTTCTGCAGTTTCCTTGTTCAACCTAGGTGGTGGGGTAAGCCGTGCAGCGTTGGCTGCAAAGACAGGGCTGGGGAAGTCGGAGCAGATAAGGGCCATCGATCGCGATCGGAGATAAGGCCGGGCCGCCTTCAAGTGCGAGGCGCAGCGCGGGCCAGCGATCGGGACCAAAGATAAGGGCCGCACTCGGACTGAAAGGCGCGGCGGCTGCAGAAGCTCAAGGTGCGAGAGCCGCGGTGCACAGCGCGGGCTATCGATCGCACAGAAGATAAGGGCCGAGAGCCGCTTCGGTCGGGAGCCACTTCGCGATCCAGCGATCGCATCCGCTGATAAGGGCCGCACTCGGGCGATCGCAGCGAAGATAAGGGCCGCACTCGGGGGCTGAAGGGAGACGGCGTCGGGGGACGTGTGAAGACCGCCAAGCGCGGGAAAACCGCCATTTTGTGGGCGGAGGACGACGGCAAGAGCGGGAAGCCGCCATCTTTGATAACAAGTAAAGAAAATAAAATCTGAGAAATTGCAAATCTACAATGCCTAAACACGGGAATATTAGCACCTTTGATAGTGACCTCGAAGATTGGGCCATATATGTTGAAAGAGTAAAAAATTATTGTAAGGCCAATAAAATTCGTGACCAAGATAAAGCTCTAACATTATTAAATTTAATGGGTGCGAAGACATACGGGCAATTGAAACACCTGTTATCACCAGATGAACCGGCGGATAAGACGTTCGATGAGATTGTTACTGTCCTGAAAGATCATCTAAACCCCACGCCGCTGATGCTAGCGGAACGATTTAAA
Source organism: Somniosus microcephalus (assembly GCF_052327205.1). NCBI lineage: Eukaryota > Metazoa > Chordata > Chondrichthyes > Squaliformes > Somniosidae > Somniosus > Somniosus microcephalus. Next base: position 282,975,794 of record NC_140989.1, on the reverse strand, counting down.
TTTTACGACAGAAGGCAGCTACAGCGTGAAAGCAATGCTGAATATTTGCTGGAATTGCGTAAATTAGCGAAATATTGCCAGTTTGGAACGGGACTGACAGATGCACTACGAGACAAATTTGTGTGTGGTTTATTTAAACAGGATACGCAAAAGCGACTGCTCGAGGAGAATGAGCTGACGCTTGAGAAGGCGGTCACTATGGCAGCAGCACACGAAGCCGCAGCGAGAGGCACGGCAGTAATGCAGCTACGGTCACCGGAGCTCAGTGCACACAAATTGGGTGTGAGTTCTGGCAAATGTTATCGTTGTGGAAAGACAACGCATGATCAGAACCAGTGTTGGTTTAAAAACCAAGAATGTAGAACTTGTGGTAGGCTTGGACACATAGCGAGAGTATGCAGGTCAGGGAAGAGGACCAGCAACAAGAAGTCACCGCAAGGAAAATACGCAAAAGTACACAAGGTGGCCGAACAGGAGTCCGATTCAGACGCTAGCAGTAATGAACTGGCTGGCTTAAGCAGTATTGAACTGGCTAGCTTAAGGGTACTCAACGTTGGTAAGGGTGCAGACCTCCAGACAATTTGGGTCACTCTTCAGATAGAAGGAGTCCAAGTAAAACTGGAATTGGACACTGGATCGGCATTGACGGTCATAAATAAGAAAGATTATGGAAGGTTATTCCAACATATTCCCCTACAGGATACGGAGCTCATATTGAAAACATACACGGGGCAAAGAGTGTACCCCATCGGGAAAATTGAGGTCACAGTGGTCCACAAGGGCGAAGAAAGTCAAATAATGGACTTATATGTGCTATCTGAAGGAGGTCCTCCACTACTAGGACGGGAGTGGATTAGGAAAATGAATATCGACTGGCATTTCCTACAAACAATAACGAGTGAGAACTCGGTGAACATAATCAACCCAGACTCTGGAACTGATGATGGTAAGACCAACCCGTGTGCAAAAGACAAAGTTTCAGCACAGAATTCCACTGAGATAGAGAATTCTGAGTCTGTCCAGTCTACTGACATGCACATTTCTGAGGGACACCGGGCTCGAACTCAACTCCATTTCAAACTGCAACAGCAATTAGAACAAATGATTCGCCGTTTTGAGCAAGAGATGAATGCGACGAAAGAGTTCTTTGATATAGAGTGGGAACATCTGGAAAGACAACAGAAGCAGCTGCTGGAGCAAATGGAGCAGGAGCACACAAAACGTCTGATGTCAGAGGAGTTAACGGTCAGCCAACTCCTGCATATGCTGAAGGACAGGACTCTGAAATGGGAAAAACTTGAACACGAACTTCAATATTCAAACGAAAGGGGTTCGGAGCTCTCAAAGGTTATTGGAAGAGCTGAGGTGGCAACACAGACTGAGATGACTGCAACAGAGCAGCCCTTGGATGCCAAAAGTACGCTGACTCACGTCAACGTAGAACAACAGACCGCTGAAACAGCTGCTCCGGTAGAGGGATTGAATAGTCCGATCAATCAATCTCCAAAAGAAGTTGAAGTAGTAAAATCTCAAATGAGGTCATTAGTAAACGACTTGCTGAAAGCCCAGAAAAAGCTGGATGAAGAGGTACGCATGAAGAAGTCTCTTCAGGAAAGATGTCTGGACTTGGAACAAAAGCTGGCTAACGCCCAGCTGGGTATGGAGGAAATAGAAGACCCTCTCGCTGGCCTAGATCAGGACGACACCGAATATTACTATGTCCTGTCCTGCCCAACTTGTAACTTCGACTCCCACCATACAGAAATCATGGAGGAGCACCGAAAGTCTACGGAACATCGGGAGAAGGTGGCTCTACTACGGAAAAAGGAGGGAGAGAAGGAGGAACTGCGCATGCAGCTGGCAGCTGACAGTGGAGCCCAGAGAGTCTCCAAAAAGCAGAAAAGGAAAAGTCGAAACAGAAGATGACCCATCTGAACCATTATTACCTCTACCAGATCACACACGTGGTCCCTCCGAACGGAGCCAATTCAGTTCGGAAGTTCAAGCTGTTAAATTCATGGAAGGACTATTGAATGAGTCACTCCAGCAACGTGAACCGACTACACCACAGAGACTGAATCTGTGAACTATTTTCCGCAGAGATTGAATCTGTGATCTGTTTTGACATGAAGTTATATATGTATATATGTTATTACGTTATGTTAAATGGGGAGATGACTGTAAAGCTAAGAAGGGAGGAATGTTGTGTATGTAATATGTGTGCTACATTAAACCTATGGACAGGACTGCACTACTTGTAGGGCGTAGTGATGCGCAGTACCACTCCTGGCCATAGGGGTATAAATAGTACTGTGGGTACTGATCTCCCCTCAGTTCCCGCCTGTGGGCATGAAGTAAAGACCTACGTGCAGTCCCTACCTCCAACCAGTAAAGACCTGTTTGAGTTATACGTTTAAGTCTTTGTGTTAATTGTTCAATACAATACACATACTTAACAGGTACCACAGGGATTGGTCCTTGGACCCCAGCTATTCACAATATATATTAATGATCTGGACGAGGGAACTTGATGTAATATCTCCAAGTTTGCAGACGACACAAAGCTGGGTGGGCGTGTGTGCTGTGAGGAGGATGCCGAGAAACTCCAGTATGATTTGGACAGGTTGTTTGATTGGGCAGAAGCATGGCAGATGCAATATAACGTGGATAAATGCGAGGTTATCCACTTTGGTGGCAAAAACAGGAAGGCAGATTATTATCTGAACGGCAATAGATTGGGAGAAGGGGAAGTGCAACGAGACCTGGGTGTCCTTGTGCACCAGTTGCTGAAGGTAAGCATGCAGTTGCAGCAGGCGGTTAAGAAGGCAAATGGTATGTTGGCCTTCGCAGCGAGAGGGTTTGAGTACAGGAACAAGGATGTCTTGCTGCAGTTGTACAGGGCCTTGGTGAGACTACACCTTGAGTATTGTGTGCAGTTTTGGTCGCCTTATCTGAGGAAGGATGTTCTTGTCATGGAGGGAGTGCAGCGAAGATTCACCAGACGGATACCTGGGATGGCAGGAATGACGTATGAGGAGAGATTGTGTTGATTGGGCTTATACTCGCTGGAGTTTAGAAGAATGAGCGGGGATGTCATTGAAACTTATAAAATTCTAACAGGACTAGACAGACTAGATGCAGGAAGGATGTTCCCGATGGTGGGGGAGTCCAGAACCAGGGGTCACAGTCTAAAGATAAGGGGTAAGCCATTTAGGGCAGAGATGAGGAGGAATTTCTTCACCCAGAGAGTGGTGAACCTGTGGAATTCTCTACCACAGAAGGCAGTAGAGGCCAATTCGTTAAATATATCCAAGAAGGAGTTAGATATATTTCTTAAGGCTAAAGGGATCAAGGGATATGGGGAGAAAGCAGGGACAGGGTACTGAATTTGAATGATCAGCCATGATCTCAAAGAATGGCGGAGCAGGCTCGAGGGGCCGAATGGCCTACTCCTGCTCCTATCTTCTATGTTTCTATGATTGCAGTTGTCTTATTGCCAACAGGGAATGAAGAAACCCATCAATCGGAGTTGGATTCCCAAGCCACATCTCACAGATGAAAGGGCAGCATGCCAGGCTGATACACCACACAAACTTCTTCGCATGCAGTGGAAAGAATCATTAAATGAGGCATCTACTGATGGTGTTTAACCGAATGGGGTTTGACTCAAGAACCGAGGGCTGTGAGATCGTTAAATTGCTTGGTTTTGGCCTCACTTTGAGCTCGTTGTCCCCAATCCCAGTGTAGCTTATCACTACAGTAGAATCTCATGACTCAGAATTGCCAAGATCATAGCGCAACAGTAGAAAAAAAAACAGTAAACATGCCAATAAGACTAAAATTGTGAAAATAATTACCCACTAAAAAATAATGATATATGGCATCCAAACTGCAGTGCTCAGTCTTGCGAATATCAGACATTTCTATATTTTTATATATCCTCCTGGGATCACTAAAATAAACATACAATATTTATTATTCCTATTTAGCCAATTTACTGATTTTATTTGAGTTACTAACTTATTGCAATATTTTATGTACAAATTTTTATTATGATGGTATCAGATTGTACAACATCCAATACCGTATTAAAATTATTTTCCCTTCTCCAATTATCTTTCTTCTTCATCTGAAGGTGCAAACTCATAGGAACAGGACAGTTAGTCTGCTCTACTATTTAAAAAAATATTTTTAATCCGAATCCCCTGACCTTTTTCCATAACCTTTAATACCCTTACTTCCAAATATCAACCTCCCCTTTAAACACCTCAAATCTGCATCTGCTGCCTTCTGGGGCATTGTATCTTACAAACTTGTGTGTGAGGACATTTATTCTTGATTTGCTTTTACCCAAGATAAAATTGGCTTACTTCTAATTTAAAAATTGTGTCACAGTCTTCTGGATTTCCTTACTAGAGGGTAGAGACTCATGCTGGGGGGCGTATGGTTTCATGGGCATTAGCCACCCTTGTTCTGGTGGCCATTTTTTATATGAGAATCTAGACAGCAAAGGGCTTTTTTTCCGTCTTCATTGTGCTGGGAGAACACTCAGTTCCCGGGTGCAGTAATGAGGAAATGGGAGCACAGACCCGTTACATTAGGGCTCCAGCTCCACTATGCTGTCTGGGATTTTTCGGGCTTCTCCAAATGGACCTGTGCTGCCAGCAGGTGCGGGCTCAGCATAAACATGTTGATGAAGTGCGAGGGGCATTCCTGGCCTCCAGCTTCAGTTTCCTCTGTCTGTGCCTGTGGGAGGCCCAAACAGAGGGGCGCTCCAAAGAAATTGGTGGCGGGGCTTGCACAGGGACCCTCCACAAATTGCAGGGTCTGTGGGGGTTCTGGAAGCACTCTGAGGGGGAGATGTTCAAACTGCATGAAGTGGGCAGGGCATCTGCGCTTTCTGACTCAAAGCCATGGCAGGAGGTCCAAACCCTTTTCAGGTTTGGTCCTCATTTGAATTGAGATGGTGGGTCTAATGGAACTGCTGCAACCCTCGTGGTGATAATGCTTCCAGGATGGAAACAGGTAGGGAATCCCAGGGATAACAACAGAAAATGCTGGAAAAACTCAGCAGGTCAGGCAACATCCGTGGACAGAAATTTGAGTTGACGTTTTGGGTCGAACCCTGCTATCGTACTAGGGAATCCCAGGGTATTGGCCCAGTGTGTCCAAGTCAGGACAATGTGCAATTTGGAAGTGATAATATTCCCATGACATTGCTGCTCTTGACCTTCTCGATGATCCAGCTCACAGGGATGGAGTAAGCTTGGTGAGTTGCTGCAGTGCATCCTGTAGATTGTACTTACTGCAGCACTGGTGATGCACTGTGCCTGCGGTATGTATGTTCGCTGCTTTTTGCTTCCTGCATTTTGATGTGTAGGTTGCTATTTTTGCATATTTTCTTTCGTTTCTTTACCAACTTTTCCTGCAGTACGATTGATTCTTGAACTTAGCTCCCAGCCCTCATTTTCCAGGCACTGGCTGCTTATCACAATTAATGAGAGGGGCAATGTTCAGCAAGACTAGCCTTCCCCATTGCTGGCACAGATGGCAGGCACAACTCTTGAGATTCCCAACACTGCAATTTCAGGGTTTATATGTAGAGACAGCATTTATAAATAAATCAATATTTTCAGCCTTTATCTGTTAAAATCACCTTGGATTTTAATGAGGCAGCTGGGCCAGAAGAAATGCAAACAGCTCAATGTCATATCTATTATCATGTTGTCATATGGTCAAGATCAGGTGATATTTGACATTGCGGACTGTATTGTCACATCTGAGTATTTGCCAAGCAAATGAGAAATGGATTGTCAAACATTATTCGACAAAGACTATAGGGTGAAACTGGTCTTGGGCAAAAGCACAAAACAGTTCATAATGAACCAGCAGCCCATTTTACACAATGCCTGGTTTTCTTTTCCATTCTAATCATCGAGCAGGGTGTGTAACGGGCTGCCGATTCATTATCGCCCATTTTGCACTACCACCCGATTTCACCGCCAATACTCCTTCAATTAAAACTATAGCATCCAACAAACTGGTAAAAGCCCTCAGCAATATTTTTGTTGGGCATATGGTACCGATACATAATAAGAAAGAAAAACATGACATGTAAGCTAGTACACTTTGATGTAGTACAATATACTTTCAAGTAATGCAACATATTTTAAAATAGTACTAACACACTTCTTGGGGGTAATTTTAACTTTTATCATCAGACAAAAAAGGGCGATAGGAATCCAATTTTACACCTCGCCTGATTTTCTTTCAAGGGTTTCACGATCTAGGACCATACAATGGAAAATTTACCCTCACATAATTGTACTGCTGGCGGATTTTCACAGTTCAATTGGATAGTTCCAGACACAACATCACACTTTACTGAAATCCTAGTGACTGCTTAGTCCACCTCTTAAAATAAAGGTAATAGTTGTGTATACTTACTTGTCACATGACTGCTGGCAGGTAGCATGGTGCCTTCACTGAGGTAATCCCTGCAACACAAAGACAGCATCAGTTGTCTTATTGTCCATTCCACTAAGCAGCACAAAGGAACAACAAGGTGACTTATCAGTGGTTTCGTTTTTACTTATTTTTACTGAAAATCTTCCAGTTTTCCCCTTAGGCCACTTAATCTATTGTGATTTTTGACCTGATTTTGGCATTCCAGTCCAGTTCTTTCATCTACTTTACATGCTTTCAAATGGGAAATGCTGCTTCTGACTGGTTATTTTCCTTCCTGCCCTGCATTCTGATTAAGCTACAAGTCCAAGTAGAATACACTCACACAGAGGCTACACTGAGAATGAATACTCATGGCATGCACCTGCTTTTCTGATCTTTATTATAGAATTTTTTTTGCAATATTTATGACAAATTTTTTTGCCTTTTAATATTTTCCTTCACAATTTTAACAGTGTTTAACAAAGCTCCAAAATAAACGCTGATAAATCCCATCCTCAAACTGATGACCATCTTTGCCTGAGGAACACAGCACAATGACTTCAATGGCTATAACAGTTAACCACCAGTCACGGTTGTCAACGAAAATTTCGGGCTTCCAAGCTACAAAATTCACAATGGAAGATCACTGCACAGTTGACAACATGTCAGTCATAATCTCTTCAATAATTGGACTAACAAAAGAATTTTAGGCTGATCACACATTTGGCGTGATGATTCACTATTGGTAATAACCTAAAGAGGAATTTGACTCCATCTTAAATATAAGCATCCAGCAGTTTACTCACAAACAGAATCCTTAGTTCACTGTTCTGGCAAGTGAGCGTAATCCTGCTGTGGAGAAATCCAGCTTGTAACATTATGTTTATTGTTGTCATTTTAAGGGCAGCAATATTCTGGTCCGTTTCTGCATACAGGCCAAGTTCATTGTGGACAGGTTTCACAGTCAAAAATGGCCCCAGATGGGATTCATTATTTGAATTAGTGGATTGAAACAATAAATTACAACACAGTACTCATGATAGTGTGTCCCATCTGGCACGGTTTTTACTGAGAAACTTGGTCCTGCAAGCAGAGAGAGGCAAAATGTCACCATGCACATAAAGGGAAAAAATGGGAACTGTGGTACAGGGCTCATATCTCCTGTAACACAGCAGCACCTGGTTCAGAACACAGGACCAAGAGCTTCTGTAAATGACTGAAACTTATTATTTTTGGCCCCTATCTTCTTCTTTCCTCTGTCCTCTCTTAATGGTGCTTGTTTAAGCTGCTGTACAGTTCCATGAGTGCTCTCCTCTAAGCCATTATTTATATGTGGGGCTAGACTGAGTGTCCACGGCCGAGCACAATTCCTGTGCTCATCCAACAGCTACACACGGGCACTTAATGGGATGGATAGTGTTGATTAGGATCGTCTCCAAGATAATATTTTAACTCAAAAGCCTACCACTATTGGTCAATAGTGTTAAGTCCGTGAATGATTGAGACACGGGCTAGCAGGAGAGAAACAAACAGAACTTTACTGGTGAAAGGCATAAACGAATCTAACAAAACAGAGGCTCTCTAGCGCCTTTTATACAGGGGTTGTAGTGTCCGTGTGTAGATAAAGACACTGAAGACAGGAGTTGGTTCATAGGTATTTACTAAGCAAGTCTGGGGGGGGGGGGTTTCTAAAGGATATACACAATACACAGGCTTATATAGCCCAAGTGGCAATTACCGGCATTACGCACACCTGGGGCTCTTAAAGGCACATACACCATAATTGCTCTTAAAGGCACATACACCACAGGGATGGTCACTGCCGGTACTGCAGTCTGAGACCAGTTATTCTCTTAAAGGTACATACACAACAATTCCTCCCCTTTTAGATAAACAGTACATAACATTCATTTAACAACTAATGATAACGAATTACAATCACAATTACTGTTGCTAGATACATTGGTTAAGTTTAAGCAATTATAAGTTCAGTCTTTGAGGAGACTTCCTGATTCTGTCTGGATAACGCCTCTTTGGTGTATCAGGTTCTTCTGGCAATGTTGAGTCGGAATCAATGTCATTGTTTGGTTCATCTGCTTCCAACATTACCGGTTCTGCGGTAGCTGCAATTGGAACGTCGATTTCATTACCAGGTGTGTCAGATCGTGGTGTGGAGTTGACGTTTTCCAGTGACTCTAGAATCTGGTCAGCATGTCGTCTTACAATGCTCTCCCCAATGTCCACGGTATACATGAGAGGTCCTTGTCGTGTACAAATCGTTCCTGGCTGCCATTTCTCAGTGCGGTAGTCCCGGGCCAAAACTGGTTGACCTATCTTAAAACTCCTGGTCGGCCTTTCATTCATATTCTGAAACTGCCTGTTCTCCACATCTCTTCGGACGTTTGGCTTAACCAAATCCAAGCGGCATCGTAGTCTTCAATTGAAGAACATCATGGCTGGAGTTTGGTTGGTAACCGCATGTGTCGCATTCCGGTAGGCAAACAAGTTGTCCACCTTGTGTTGTAGGGGTATATCTTCATTACACATTGCCTTGATAGCCTTCTTGAATGTTTGGACAAACCTCTCGGCCAATCCATTAGTGGCTGGATGATATGGGGCAGATGTGTAATGCTTAACACCATTGTTCTTTAAGAACCTCCGGAACTCTTCGGACACAAACTGTGGTCCATTGTCAGAGCAAATCTGTTCAGGCAGCCCATTCCTGGCGAATATGGTTTGTAAAACTGTGATAGTTTTTTCCGTGGTGGTTGAGGACATTTTTATTACCTCTGGCCACTTTGAATGTGCATCCACCGCAATTAAAAACATCGAGTCCATGAAGGGACCAGCAAAATCAATGTGCACCCTTTGCCATGGAGATGAGGGCCACTCCCATGGATGCAGAGGAGCTTGTGGTGGGGCGTTTTGGACCTTCTGGCATCCTGCACAGCTCTTGGTCATCTCTTCGATTTCTCTATCGATTCCCGGCCACCACACAAACGCTCTGGCTAAGCTCTTCACTTTTACACCACCCAGATGACCCTCATGAAGCTCATTGAGCACTCTATCCGTCAACTTAGGTGGAATTACTACTCTGGATCCACACATCAAGGTTCCTCTGCACACTGACAGCTGTTCTCTTCTCGGCAAGAATGCTGGCAGCAGTGGTTCGCCATGTGCTGGCCATCCCTTCACCGTTAAATCATAGACCCGTGATAGTGTCGGGTCATTCCGTGTTTCCTTTTCTATGTTTGCATTCGTCACAGGGAGACATTCGACTATGGTCGAGTGGAATAACTCCATTGGATCCACTGCAAGGTCTTCTTCTTCCACCGTCGGCAACGGTAGACGTGACAATCCATCAGCATTTCCATGCTGTTTAGTTCCTTTGTACTCGATGTCATATTGGTGTGCCCCTAGGAAAAGGGACCATCTCTGCAGCCGTTGTGCTGTCATTATTGGTACACCCTTCTGAGGGTTGAAAATGGAGACAAGAGGTTGATGATCGGTTAGTAGAGTAAATTTTTGACCGTGCAGATAGTGATTGAACTTCTTCACCCCCCACACTAGGCTGAGGGCCTCTCTGTCAATCTGGGCGTAGTTACGCTCGGCAAAAGTTAACGAGCGTGACGCAAAAGCTATCGGCCTCTCCGAACCATCAAGGAATTTATGTGACAGTACCGCCCCAATGCCGTAGGGAGACGCATCACACGCCAGCCTGATTGGCAGTGCCGGGTTGTAGTGAGCCAATACTTCCTTTGAAGTGATTAAGTCCTTACTCTTCTGAAAAGCACGCTTACAATCATCGCTCCATTTCCATGCTACCCCTGTTCGTAGCAGGGCGTTCAGTAGGTGCAGAATTGTCGACAAATTCGGCAAAAACTTATGATAGTAATTCACCAACCCGAGGAATGACATCAGCTGCGACACATTTTCAGGTGCTGGGGCCTTAACAACCGCTTCAATTTTGTCAGGGGACTTATGTAACCCCTCTTCATCAATCACGTGGCCACAATACGATATCTGTTTCTTAAAAAATTCGCACTTGAGGCGGTTGGCTCGCAGCCCATGTTCCCGTAGTCTAGTGAGCACCTGTTCTAGGTTGTTAAGGTGTTCACTGTCATCTTCACCTGTTACAAGGATGTCGTCCAAGTAACACTGAGTCCCCGGAATCCCTTGCAGGACTTGTTCCATCGCTCTTTGCCATATCGCCGGAGCCGATGCTACTCCGAATACCAACCGATGATACTGGTAAAGACCTTTGTGAGTGTTTATCGTGAGATACTTCCTAGAGGACTCTTCAACCTCCATCTGCAAATATGCTTGTGCTAGGTCAATTTTTGTAAAACGCTTCCCTCCAGACAGCGAGGCGAAGATGTCTTCTATCCTTGGAAGAGGATATTGTACTGTGCGAAGAACAGGGTTCACCGTCACCTTGAAATCCCCACAGATGCGAATCTTCCTTGGCTCTCCGGACTTATTGCTTAACGTTTTCTTCATGACAGGAACGATGGGTGTCGCCCACTCGTTCCAGTCGACCTTAGACAACACGCCCGCCTTCTCCAGATTCTCCAGCTCTGCCTCGACGGCTGGGCGAATTGCATATGGTACCGGTCTCGCTTTGAAAAACTTGGGAACTGCATTCTCTTCTATTTTTAACGAGGCGGTTACGCCTTTAAGCGTGCCCAGTTCTTGTTGAAATACCTCTTTGGCGTTAGCTAAGATTGTTGACAATCGTCCAGGAGTGACGTCTTCATCTTTTTTACCGTCCACCGTCATTGCATGAATGGAATGCCAATCTAAGTTTATCTTCCTGATCCATTCCCGTCCCAATAACGATGGTCCACCATTTGGCAGTATGTAGAGATACAATTTCCGTATTTTCTTGCCATTGTATTCGACAGGCACCCTTATTTTTCCTCTGGGGTATACTTTTTGCCCCGTATACGTTGTCAAGACGATGGATGTCTCTCTCAAGGGTATGTGTGAAAATAGCCGCTCGTAGTCTTGTCGATTCATGACAGTTAGCGCTGATCCTGTATCCAATTCCATTTTAACTTGGGACCCTGCTATCGTGAGAGTGACCCAAATGGTTCGGTGATCCTCTTTTGCGATTACATTGTGAAGTTTGAGACAGCTTAGTCTTCTGTTTCCGGATTCACTATCGCTCATCTGGTCTTCGGAACTACTGTCCGTCATCTTTTGTACTTTCTCGTACGGTTCCTTAGTAGCCTTTTTGTTGTTGCTGGTCTTCTTCCCAGACCTACAAACTCGTGCAATGTGTCCAATCTTTCCGCATTGTCTGCATATTTTGTCTTTGGACCAGCAGTCCTTCTGGTCATGGTTAGTTCTGCTGCAGCGATAACATTTTGCAAATCCCCGTGTCATTTCGTGGGTGCCGTATTCCTGTGGTTTTTGTTGAATTTCTGCAGCTCCCCTGGCTGCTGCTTCATACGATATTGCCACGCTGAAAGCCTTATCTAGCGTCAGCTCTTTTTCTGCGAGTAACTTCTTCTGTGTTCCTTCACTCAGGAGTCCACAGACAAATTTGTCCCGTAGGGTATCTGCCAGTCCTGCTCCGAACTGGCAGTGCTTTGATAGCTTGCGTAGTTCCGTAAGATACTCAGCATTGCTCTCATCTTTGTGCTGAGTTCTCCTGTGGAATTTAAATCTTTCTGCTATCAACAGCGGTGCAGGGTTTAAGTGCTCCTGTAGAACAGCAACAATTTCGTTAAAACTCTTTGCCTTCGGTTTGGCTGGAGTAATCAGGTCCCGCAATAGGCCGTACGTTCTAGCGCCCATTAAGTTTAACAATACCGATGCCTTTTTCCCCTCCGCTATATCGTTTGCCTCGAAATATACCTCGACTCTTTCCACATACGTGGTCCAGTCCTCTAATGTATTATCAAAAGCAGTGATACAGCCAGTCTTCGGCATCTTGCAAATCTAAAATGGTGCCTCCCGCGCTTTGCCTTCTTCCCCGCTGTTGTTAGCGCTGCTTTCCACGGTTTCCTGCGCGTTAAATATTAATTCGTTTTCTTTTATTATCTTCCCGTCGTGGAGCGGACCCTCTGGGACACTTCCCTCCCTCTTCTGAGGTCCGAATGCTGCCCAGCTTTGAAACACCGGCCGCGCCCTGTATGCTCCACCCTCTCTCTCTCTCTCTCCTTGCTTCCCGACTCGCTGCCCGGCCCCGTTGCAGCCCAGGAAGGATCAGAGCACTACCTGCCACCAGCCCGATTAGCTGGGAAACCACGGACCGAGGAACCCAGCCTGGCTCTGGACAGTCTCTCCTGCAAGTTTTGAAATCGATGATTGACGGTCGACGCCCGTTTCTCGAGTTTCAATGGCCTATTTTTTTTTTTTCTTTCTTCTGGCTCCGACCTTCAACACGTCGTCGGAGCTGCTGCTGAGTTGCAGGTAAGTTCGTTTCTAACTCGTCACCAGTGTTAAGTCCGTGAATGATTGTTTCTCTCCTGCTAGTCCGTGTCTCAAACAGAACTTTACTGGTGAAAGGCATAAATGAATCTAACAAAACAGAGGCTCTCTAGCGCCTTTTATACAGGGGTGGTCACTGCCGGTACTGCAGTCTGAGACCAGTTATTCTCTTAAAAGTACATACGCAACAAATAGTTTCAAAAATAGCCAAAGAAACAGAAGGAAGATTTCTTCTATGTACTTATTGTAGCAAAATCATTATAAAGAATGGTCTATAAAGAAAGGTTTAACAGATGGAATCTGCAGAGAATAATCTTGAGTTTTAAGCCCCAATTCCTACTTCCTCAGTGCCAACCCTACCTTGTGAGCAAATATCCTGGTTTACATTGAAGGTAGAAGGGAACAACAGTTCCAGTTTCTAAACAAGGGCAATATAGACCTTGTTCAGCAGTGAAACAGGGCAGTAGCTACTGCAATCTACAGGCTTTGAAACCCAAGCTTGGCATTACCCCATCTTCTTTTCTTTTTCAACGGTACTTGTATCCTGCTCTATGCGCTTCGGGCAATTAGCGAGATTTCGCAACATGAGAAAGGATACATGCAGTCCGCCATAAACCAGGGGTTCATTGAAAACATTTAGAAGAAAAGTTATCAACTCAATGTGAAAAAGTTGTAGAATCTGGCAGTAAGGCCAGGCTACCTGTGGTCTTATTGAGCTGGAGCTCTCTATTTGGTCCATTGAGCAGCTTCTTGAGATAAAGGACAGTTTTCAGTATCTGAATAGGGACAGTTTCTACCTTTTTAAATTTTAATTCAGAACAATAGAATATTTATTACATTCTGTGAAGCCAATTTATTCGTACAGTACTTACAGGAAAGTGTACCAGTACATTGGAGTTGTCATTACAGTTGTGTACATGCTGTGAAAAGTAGCAGCTTTGGGTGGTGGGTTTTGGGGGGGGGGGGGGGGTATCATATTCATTTGATGAGTATCCAATGAGTTTTGTTCTTCTAGTTGTTTCCCATCCTGCCCTGAAGATATTGGGGTAAAATTCGACAGGCACCACACTCTCCAGTACCTCACCCACGTGATCGCTCTTCACGTGAACCTAGACAGCGTGTGTCATCAGGGTATTTGACCATGGAGTGAATCACACCTGAGCAATAGCTTGTCCTCTCCTGATGTTCAAACACACATGCTTTCCTGTAGGTGTCACTGGATACTGACCAACAACAGGAACCCTGGCTGACTTTTTCCCCATTCTTCACACAGGGGCCCCGAGGTACACTGTAGTACCTCTCACACTGTCCCAACTAAGATCCGCTACCTCTGGACAGAATAGGGCTGGAATCCAAGACCTTCTTGGTCTATATGGCTCAGTTGTATAAAGAGTAATTCATTTACCAGCTGAACGTTTCAATTTTACTTTCTTAAATGAATGGCTATAATGCCTATTGCTTTAAGGTAATGTTTTAGCCACATCTGTTTTCTGTGCACTTATAGTGCAGCTGCCCAAATTTGAAGCCAACAACACAGTCCCACATCTAGGTTAATGGTATCCTGAAGGCAATTAGTTCAAAGACCATGGCTTAGGTTTCTGCTAATGCCCTTGAAAAGGCTAAACCCTTAGTGTAGTACAGGGAGGAGATTTGCTGTTTGTTTCGTGTACTTGACAGCTGCAAATTTTCATTTACTGCACATTTTCAGCTGTTCCACATTATATCTCAACGTCAAAATGCTCAGCAGTCATTGCACCTTTTGCACAGTTGAGACCATATGGAGAATTCCACCTTCTGGAATGGAGGCTTGCAAATACTATGAATTAAATTATCTTACATTCAGGCACAATGAGCACAATAATGCCTTTCCACACAGGTCTATTTCTAACAGAAAATGCTGGAAATACTCAGCAGGTCAGGCAGCATCTGTGGAAAACAAAGTTAACTCTGTTTCTCTCTCCACAGATGCTGCCTGACCTGCTTAGTATTTCCAGCATTTTCTGTTTTTATTTTAGATTTCCAGCATCCACAGTATTTTGTTTTTATATCAGGTTTAATTCTACTTCATTCTGAGTAATTATGATCTGGATCAGACTTTTGTCATTGTAGCAGCACCCTTCACAGTTTTCTGAAGAATTGTCCTGACACCAAAGAAACCAATAAACCAGGTTAGGCAGGGTATGGTAGTATTATGGTTAGTAACCCTGTGGTAATGAGTTCAAATCTCACCATAGCAAATTGTGAAACTGAATTCAATGGGCCGGATTTTGCGATCTGCAGCGAAGTAACGGCGCTCGCTATTTGTTACGCTTACAGACTGCCCACAGACAGTTAGCTTTTGTGCAGCAACTTACTGTTACTGGAAATCCATTTCAGTGCAGAGCTCTCTACGGGTGATCTGGGACCTGTGCGAACACGCACATTCTAAACCAGGAAGTGTAAATTATAATATTTAGTTCAATGTAAAATCATATACAAAAAGCAAAATAAAGAGTGGGAAAGAAAGATGGGATTAAAAGAAAGATAAAAAGGACAGAAAGAAAAAAAGTTACAAAAAGTTATTTAATTTTTTGAAATCTTCAATGATAATTAAAATCTGAAGGAATGAGACACCACACTTGTAAAAGCAAATTTTCAGTGCCAGAGAGGTTGTTTGTTAGTAATTAAGACTTATCACACCATTAACAATTCACTTACACTTGAATGGACAAGCCCAAACATTTTCTGGCATTAGGCATGAGTTGGCTAGGATGGATTGGGCAATGTTACTTAAAGGGTTGACGGTGAATAGGCAATGGCAAACATTTAAAGATCGCATGGATGAACTACAGAATTTGTTCATCCCTGTTTGGCATAAAAATAAAACAAAAAAGGTGACTCAACATTGGCTAACAAGGGAAATTAGGGATAGCATAAGATCCAAGGAGAGGACATATAAATTGGCCAGAAAAAGCAGCAAACCTGAGGATTGGGAGCAGTTTAGGATTCAGCAAAGGAGGACAAAGGGATTAATTAAGTATATAGAACATGAGAGTAAGCTTTCAGGGAACATAAAAACTGACTGTAAAAGCTTCTATAGATATGTGAAGAGAAAAAGATTGGTAAAGTCAAGCGTAGGTCCCTTGCAGTCAGAATCAGGGGAATTTATAATGGGGAACAAAGACATGGCAGACCAATTAAATACATACTTTGGTTCGGTCTTCACAAAGGAGGACACAAATAAGCTCCCAGAGATGCCGGGGATCATAGGGTCTAATGAGAGGGAGGAACTGAATGAAATCAGTATTTGTAGGGAAATGGTGTTAAGGAAATTGACGGGATTGAAGGCCAATAAATCCCCAGGGCCTGATAATCTACATCCTAGGGTACTTAAGGAAGTGGCCCTAGAAATAGTAGATGCATTGCTGGTCATCTTCCAAAATTCGATAGACTCTGGAACAGTTCCCATGGATTGGAGGGTAGCTAATGTAACCCCACTATTTAAAAAAGGTGGTCGAGAAAAAACGGGGAATTATAGACCGGTAAGCCTGACATCGGTAGTGGGGAAAATGCTAGAGTCCATTATTAAAGATGTAATAGCAGAGCACTTGGAAAGCAGTGACAGGATCGGACAAAGTCAACATGGATTTACAAAAGGTAAATCATGCTTGACTAATCTACTGGAATTTTGAGGATGTAACTGGTGGAATAGATAAGGGAGAACCAGTAGATGTGGTGTATTTGGACGATAAGGTCCCACATAAGAGACTAGCGTGCAAAGTTAAAGCACATGGGATTGGGGGTAAGGTACTGACTTGGATAGAAAATGGGATCTCCGTTTGGCTCTTCAACCTTGTTCATCTTCACTGCTTTCAGTTTCCCTTCTTGTGTTTGATCAGGTATCTGCCAAGACTCGGTTTCACAGCCACATCATTTTCTCAGCAACTGTCTCCGGTTCTGACTTGTTCCACGTGGATTCCAACTAAACTTCCACCCTTCATGTTTTGGATCCACCCAGGATTACAAATATCTCCAAGATATTCATCGTTCCTCGAACTACTGCTCTCGCCGCATCGAGATCCACGCTCAACGCCATGCGGCGCCACATGAACACTCTCGACCTCTCTCTTCAGTAGCACCGACGCACTCCATCTCAAAGCTGTCCGGGTCCACAGTTCCATTTCATCCTTCGACTCATCCGACGCTTCAACAAAAAACTTTTTTTCTTCCTTTCCGATGTCAAGGATCACAAGCTTTATCAACTCCTGAACACCAACGCCCCTCCGGAACCTTCTTCCCCTTCACTTTCCTCTGACCCCCCTTCTCCCACTCTCACCCCCTGCCGCGTTTTCACTATCTCCTCTGACCTTCCCCTCTCTGACCCCCCAACGATCAGTCCTCAGCAAAGGCTTAAGCAACATCCCCTTACGCCTCCACCTCAATGAATTTCGAGCTCGGCACGATGCCGAGCTCTTTTTCCGCCGCCTTCATTTCCATGCCCACTTCTTTGGCCAGGAGTCTTCCCCACGCACGGCTGCCCGTTTCTCCCGCTTTCAGAATTCTCGTTCTACCTGGACCCCTCCCTCTGGCCTATTACCCTCTCTAGATCTTTTCATTGCTAACTGCCGCCGCGACATCGGCCGTCTCCATTTCTCTGCTCCCCTCACTCACTCCAACCTACCTCCCTCTGAATTTGCAGCACTCCATTCTCTCAGATCCAACCCCAACATTGTCATTAAACCTGCTGACAAGGGTGGTGCTGCTGTTGTTTGGCGAACCGACCTCTACCTAGCGGAAGCTGAACGCCAACTCTCCGACACCTCCTCCTACCTCCACTTGGACCGTGACCCCACTACCGAACATCAAACCACCGTTTCCAAGACTGTCACTGACCTCATCTCCTCTGGAGAGCTTCCCCCCCATGGCCATCAACCTCATAGACCCCAACCCCGCACAGCCCGCTTCTACCTCCTTCCCAAGATCCACAAACAGGACTGCCCTGGTAGACCCATCGTTTCAGCCTGCTCTTGCCCCATGGAACTTATCTCTTCCTATCTCGACTCTCTTTGCTCCCCTTGTCCAGTCTCTTCCCACCTGCATTTGCGAATCTTCTGATGCCCTCCGCCACTTTAACAGTTTCCAGTTTCCTGGCCCCAACCGCCTCCTTTTCACCATGGACGTACAATCCCTCTACACCTCCATCCCCCACCAGGATGACCTGAGGGCGCTCCGCTTCTTCCTTGAACAGAGGCCCAACCAGTCCCCATCCACCACCACCCTCCTCCGCCTGGCTGAACTTGTTCTCACATTGAACAACTTCTCCTTTGACTCCACTCATTTCCTCCAAATTAAAGGTGTTGCTATGGGTACCCGCATGGGTCCTAGCTATGCCTGCCTTTTCATGGGATATGTGGAACACTCTTTGTTCCAGTCCTACTCGGGTCCCCTCCCTCAACTCTTTTTCCGGTACATTGATGACTGTATCGGTGCCGTTTCCTGCTCTCGCCCCGAACTGGACAATTTCATTCACGTTGCTTCAATTTCCACTCTTCCCTCACCTTCACATGGTCCATCTCCAACTCTTCCCTTCCCTTCCCTTCCTCGACTTCTCTGGAAATAGGTTATTGACCAACATTCACTGCAAGCCACAGCTACCTGGACTACACTTCCTCCCACCCCGCCTCCTGTAAGGACTCTATTCCATTCTCCCAGTTTCTCCGTCTCCGCCACATCTGCTCCAGCGATGCCACCTCCCACACTAGCGCTTCCGACATGTCTTCCTTTTTCCTCAACCGAGGATTCCCTTCTACCGTGGTTGACATGGCCATCGACCGGATCCATTCTATCTCCCGCACTTCAGCCCTCACCCCTGTCCCTCCCTCCCAGAACCACGATAGGGTTCCCCTTGTCCTCAGCTTTCACCCCACCAGCCTCCACATTCAACGGATCATCCTCTGCCATTTCCGCCACCTCCAACATGATCCCACCACCAAACGCATCTTCCCCTCCCCTCCCCTTTCAGCATTCCGTAGGGACTGCTCTCTCCGAGACACCCTAGTCCACTCCTCTATCACCCCCAGCACCCCTTCCCCCGGCACCTTCCCGTGCAAGCGCAGGAGATGCAACACCTGCCCATATACCTCCCCCATTCCCACTGTCCAGGGCCCCAAACACCCCTTCCAGGTGAAACAGCGATTTACTTGTACTTCTTGCAATCTAGTATACTGTATTTGCTGCTCACAATGTGGTCTCCTCTACATTGGGGAGACCAAACGCAGATTGGGTGACCGCTTTGTGGAACACCTCCTTTCAGTCCGTAAGGGTGACCCCGAGCTTCCGGTCGCCTGTCATTTCAATTCACCGTTCCATTCCCACTCAGACCTCACCGTCTGCAGCCTCTTGCATTGTTCCATGGAAGCTCACCGTAAACTCGAGGAACAGCACCTCATCTTCCGATTAGGCACTTTACAGCCTTCCGGACTCAATATCGAGTTCAACAACTTCAGATCATAACCTCAGCCCCTATTATATTTTTATATTTTTTATCCACACTTTTGGTTTGTGACTTTTCTTTGTTTTTCTCTCTCTTCCACATGGCAGCTGTCTTTCACTCTGCCAGTGTATTTCACACTTCATTTAGAGCCATTGTCTGTTTCTTTATCTGTCCTATTACTATCTCATCTCACCTTGAATATCTCTTAATGTCTCTTCTTTCATCCCCTCCCCCATTTCCCAGCCCCCAAACTGCCTTTTGTTTCACTTCCTGCCTTTTCTCTCCGTTCTGTAGAAGAGTTTCGACCCGAAACGTTGACTCTATTTCTCTCTCCACGGATGTTGCCTGGACTGTTGAGTTTTTCCAGCATTTTCTGTTATTTTGGATAGAAAACTGGTTGGCAGACAGGAAGAAAAGAGTGGAAGGCAGTGACTAGTGGGGTACTGCAGGGATCGGTGCTAGCACCCCAGTTATTTACAATATATATTAATGATCTACACGAGGGAACTAGATGTAATATCTCCAAGTTTGCAGATGACACAAAGCTGGGTGAGCGTGTGTGCTGTGAGGAAGATGCAGAGAAACTCCAGTATGATTTGGACAGGTTGGGCAACTGGGCAGATGCATGGCAGATGTAGTATAATGTGGATAAATGCGAGGTTATCCACTTGGTGGCAAAAACAGGAAGACGATTATTATCTGAACGGCAATAGATTGGGAGAAGGGGAAGTGCAACGAAACCTGGGTGTCCTTGTGCACCAGTCGCTGAAGGTAAGCATGCAGGTGCAGCAGGCGGTTAAGAAGGCAAATGGTATGCTGGCCTTCATAGCGAGAGGATTCGAGTACAGGAGCAAAGATGTCTTGCTGCAGTTGTACAGGGCCTTGGTGAGACCACACCTTGAGTATTGTGTGCAGTTTCGTTCGCCTTATCTGAGGAAGGATGTTCTTCCCATGGAGGGAGTGCAGTGAAGATTCACCAGACTGATACCTGGGATGGCAGGAATGACGTATGAAGAGAGATTGGGTTGATTAGGCTTATATTCGCTAGAGTTTAGAAGAATGAGAGGGGATCTCATTGAAACGTATAAAATTCTAACAGGACTAGACAGACTAGGTGCAGGTAGGTTATTCCCTATGGCAGGGGAGTCCAGAACCAGGGGTCACAGTCTAAGGATAAGGGGTAAGCCATTTAGGACAGAAATGAGGAGGAATTTCTTCACCCAGAGAGTGGTGAACCTGTGGAATTCTCTACCACAGAAGGCAGTTGAGGCCAATTCATTAAATATATTCAAGGAGGAGTTAGATATATTTCTTAAGGCTAAGGGGATCAAGGGATATGGGGAGAAAGCAGGGACAGGGTACTGAATTTGGATGATCAGCCATGATCGCATTGAATGGCGGAGCAGGCTCGAGGGGCCAAATGGCCTACTCCTGCTCCTATTTTCTATGTTTCGTTTATAAGTATAGCAACTTCACAGCCTTCATGTGTTTTAATGCCAAATCTCTCGGTGAGGGACCAGTGTAGTGAAGCTTGTGGAGGAGCAGGGAAACTCTAACAGCAACTTTCTGATTTCCGCATTTAACTGCACATGTGCGGACACTGGAAGTTGCTGTCCGTGTTACTCCACAATAACAGTATATAATTAAGAATACGCACAAAAGTTTCCAATTCTGCACTCTGGAGGTGTGTGTCAAAAAATTGCATGTTATTTTCCATTAATTAATTTTATGCAGCAGGAAACTTGTTGGGAACCTGAGGGCACAAAAGGTGATGTGGACGGATTGAGGGAGGAGGCTGATGAATGGGAACATGTGGGGGACTGAGTCCTGATGGTTTAAATGGGGCCAATTCCTCAACAAGCCTATTGGACTCGGTTTCCCACAATACTGGCAGATCCCAACAACCAAAATCAAAATCCCTTCCCCAGTCCTGCTGGATCCTCTGTCCAGACTTCCCCCTGTATTCCCAGATCCTGTGACCCCCTCTCATTGCTCACAAAGCCGTAGACTGTATTTGTAGTGTTACCCGATCCTGGAAAAGCCTCCAATCATTCCAGATCTTGAGATCTCCCACCCCAGTACCCCAAGATCCAAGAATTCTCTCTAGTAATCCTAGAGCCCAGAATCTGCCCCAGTATTCCTCGAACCTCCCTCACCAGGCTTCCCGGAACTCCAGAAACCCTTCCTGGTATTCCCAGACCCTGGGTGCCCCCCTCAAAATACTGTTAGACCCTGAAAGCCCATCTCAGTAGCCCGGATCCAAGGGCTAATCCAATACCGATAAGTCAGTGTTCTTGGTAATACTAGTCAGCATAAAACCCTGTTCTTATAAAGCCTCAAATTCACCATGAGCAACACCACAGGAGATTTGATTATAGATTCCACAAATGCAGAATAAAAGCACCAAAAAAATACCGTGAGGCATAGTGCTGACAACATCCAAACCACCACCGAGGGACACAAAATCATCAGCAACCAAACTGACAGCGATATTGTACCACACGCCTCAGACTGTGGTGATACAGTACCAGAGAGCGCAGGCTGTGGTGATACTGTAACGAGAGCTCAGACTGTGGTGATACAGTACCAGAGAGTGCAGACTGTGGCGATACTGTACTGAGAGCTCAGACTGTGGTGATACAGTACCAGAGAGCGCAGACTGTGGTGATACTGTACCGAGAGCGCAGACTGTGGTGATACTGTACCGAGAGCTCAGACTGTGGTGATACTGCACCGAGAGCTCAGACTGTGGCTTTACTGTACTGAGAGCGCAGGCTGTGGTGATACAGTACCAGAGAGCGCAGACTGTGGTGATACTGTTCCCGAGAGTGCAGACTGTGGAGATACTGTTCCAGAGGTGGCAGACTGTGGTGATCCTGTACCGAGAGCTCAGACTGAGATACTGTACCGGAGAGCTCAGACTGTGGAGGTACTGTACCAGAGAGGCCAGACTGCGGTGATACTGTACCAGAGACCGCAGGATGCGGTGATATATAGTACCAGAGAGTGCAGGCTGCGGTGATACTGTTCCAGAGGGGGCAGACTGTGGTGATACTGTTCCAGAGGGGGCAGACTGTGGAGATACTGTACCGAGAGTGCAGGCTGCGGTGATACTGTACCGAGAGCTCAGACTGTGGTGATACTGTATCAAGAGCTCAGACTGTGATGATACTGTACCGAGAGCTCATACTGTGGTGATACTGTACCAAAGACCTCAGACTGTGGTGATACTGTTCCAGAGGGGGCAGACTGTGGAGATACTGTACCGAGAGCGCAGACTGTGGTGATCCTGTACCGAGAGCTCAGACTGTGGAGATACTATCTTCTTCTTAGGCAGTCTCTCGGAACCGAGGATGACTTGCTTCCACATTAAAAATGAGCTCGCATGTGACGGATTAGTCCAATGCTGGACCTACAATCTCCGTCACAGGTGGGGCAGACGGTGGTTGAAGGGGCGGATGGGTGGGGTGCTTGGGTTGACGTGCGCTCCTTGCGCTGCCTGCACTTGGCTTCCGCTTGCTCCCGGCGAAGAGACTCGAGGTGTTAGGCGTCTTCCCGGATGCTTCTCCTCCACTTTGTGCGGTCTTGGGCCAGGGATTCCCAGGTGTCGGTGGGGATGTTACACTTTTTCAAGGAAGATTTGAGGGTGTCCTTGAAGCGTTTCCTCTGCCCACCTGGGGCTCTCTTGCCGTGCCGGAGCTCCGAATAGAGCGCTTGTTTTTGGGAGTCTTGTATCGGGCATGCGGACAATGTGACCTGTCCATCGGCGCTGATCGAGCGTGGTCAGAGCTTCAATGCTGGGGATGTTGGCCTGAGCAAGAACACTGACGTTGGTACGCCTATCCTGCCAATGGACTTGCAGGATCTTGCGGAGGCAGCGTTGGTGATACCTCTCCAGTGCTTTGAGGTGCCTGCTGTACATGGTCCATGTCTCTGAGGCATACAGCAGGGTAGGTATCACTGCTGCCCTGTAGACCGTGAGCTTAGTGCCGGGTTTGAGGTCCTGGTCTTCAAACACTCTCTTCCTCAGGCGACCGAAGGCTGCGCTGGCACATTGAAGGCGGTGTTGGACTTCGTCGTCGACGTCTGCCCTTGTTGACAGTAGGCTCCTGAGGTATGGAAAGTGGTTCACGTTGTCCAAGGCCTTGTTGTGGATTTTGATAATCGGGGGGCAGCACTGTGTGGCGGGGGCAGGTTGGTAGAGGACCTTTGTCTTACGGATGTTTAGTGTAAGGCCTATGCTCTCATATGCTTCGGTGAAGGTGTTTACGATTGTTTGGAGTTCGACCTCCGAGTGAGCGCAGACGCAAGCATCGTCTGCATACTGTAATTCGATGACAGTGGATGGGACGACCTTGGATCTGGACTGGAGGCAACGGAGGTTGAACAGTTTCCCGTTTGTTCTGTAAATTAGCTCCACTCCAGTGGGGAGCTTACTGAGGGTGAGATGGAGCATTGCAGCAAGGAAGATTGAGAAGAGCGTTGGTGTGATGACACAGCCTTGCTTGACCCCGGTTCGTACGTGAATTGGGTCTGTGGTGGAACTGTTGGTCAGGATCACGGCTTGCATGTCGTCGTGAAGCAGGCGGAGGATAGTGACAAACTTTTGAGGGCAGCCGAATTTGAGGAGGACATTCCATAATCCCTCACGGTTGACAGTGTTGAAGGCCTTTGTGCGATCAAAGAAGGCCATGTACAGTGGTTGGTGCTGTTCCCTGCATTTCTCTTGTAATTGACGTGCGGTGAAGATCATATCCATTGTGCCCCTTAGTGGGCGGAATCCGCATTGCGACTCTGGGAGGAGCTCTTCGGCCACTGGGAGAAGGCGATTGAGGAGGATTCTTGCGATGACATTCCCTGTGGCAGATAGCAGGGAAACTCCTCTGTAATTACTGCAATCGGACTTGTCACCTTTCTTGAAGATGGTCACAATTATGGCGTCTCTGAGATCCCCTGGCATGCTCTCCTCCTTCCAGATAAGAGAAATGAGTTCATGAATTCGCGCCAGTAGTGCTTCTCCGCTATGCTTTAGTGCCTCGGCAGGGATTCCATCTGCTCCTGAGGCCTTGCTGTTCTTCAGTTGTCGGATGGCCTTTTCAACCTCATGCCGGGCCGGGGTTGTGCTGAGATGGTGGTGGGTAGCATGCTGTGGGATGGAGTTGAGGACACTCGTGTCGAAGACAGAGTCGTGGTTAAGGAGATCTTCGAAGTGCTCCTTCCAGCGGGCACTGACTGCTTCCCTGTCCTTGATGGGTACCTCTCCGTTCTTGGCCCGCAGTGGGGAAGGGCCTTGGGTGCTTGGGCCGTAGATGGTCTTGACTGCGCTAAAGAATGCACGCACGTCGTGTTGTCAGCTAGCTGCTGGATCTCCTGCGCTTTCTCCACCCACCATCTGTTCTTTAGGTCGCGAGTTTTTTGTTGGACCTTGGCCTTCAGGCTTCTGTAGAGCTGCTTTCTTGCTCTCGAGTGCTGTTGCTGTTTCCAGATCAGGAATGCCTTGCGCTTGCGGCTTATTTAACCAGGAGATCCAGTAGCTTTCTCGTCGAACCAGTCTTGGTGTTTCCCGGTTGAGTGACCGAGCGTCTCTTCACAGGTGCTGATTATGGAAGCCTTGCGTGCAGACCAGACGCTGTGGACACTCTGTGTCTCTGCATCACTGGGAGTCGTCAGGTTGTTTGTGAGGCGCAGGCTGAATAGGGCTTTCTTAGCGGGGTCTTTGAGTGCTCCAGCGTTAATTTTCCTGCGGCATTGTTTCTGTTGTCGCCGCTGTTTTGGGGCTACATTGATGGAGATGACAGAGCGGATTAGGCGGTGGTCTGTCCAGCAGTCATCAGCTCCTGTCATGACGCGGGTGATGCGGACGTCTTTGTGGTCCCTCACTCGGACGATGACGTAGTCCAGCAGATGCCAGTGCTTGGAAAGAGGGTGCTGCCATGAAGCCTTGTACTTGTCTCTCTGACGGAACAAGGTGTTGGTTATGACGAGGCCATGTTCTAAGCACTTCGACAGGAGGAGGGTACCGGTGGAGTTGGCTTTCCCTACCCCCTCTCTGCCGATCACACCTCTCCAGAGGTCTGTGTCCTTTCCAACTCTGGCGTTGAGATACTATAATGGTATTGGCGCAGGCTGTGGTGATACTGTACCAAGAGCTCAGATTGTGGAGATACTGTACCAGAGAGCGCAGACTGTGGTGATACTGTACTGAAAGTGCAGACTTAGTGATACTGTTCCAGAGAGGGCAGACTGCGGCGATACTGTACCGAGAGTGCAGACTGTGGAGATACTGTACCATGCATTCAGATTGCCATGACAAAGTAGTAAGACGGTTGCCACAATGAGCACAAAATTCCCACAAACCTATGAAAGATAATTTTATGGTTGCACTCCCAGTAGGAAGCATCACCCGCAGGGAGCAAATAGTTTTAATAGTGCAAAAATCTTGCGGAGCCTGAATTTCCAATATACATTCATGGCACGTGAAGCTCTTTGCTGAGAGCACAGACTCTTAAAATTACTCCTATAACAAATCTAATATATAAACAAGCTTCTTTCTTCCTTGGTCTATGATGAGTGTGTCAACATACCATCCCACATCCTATTATCATGCGAGCCTAGGCCACAATGGTGAGCTACTGAGTTCAACTGGAGCATCAAGGGGCAATGCCAAGAAAGTAATGGTGCCATGAGAAATTGGTGTGCAAGCAACTCCAAACTGCTCTGCTGAAACCTTCGAGAGAATCAATGATGCCACCTGGAAAGACTGATATCATTTATTTAAAGACCAACATATTAAATATTTGGTATGTTTAAAAGGAGCCATATGACTTATTTAATTTGTGTTTTTTTTTTTAAATGCAGCAATTTTATGTCTCCCTCATTTCTCAACAGGGCACTAATTTAAACCCAAACCATTATTTTTATTTTATATAATTAAAGAACAGATTTGAACTCCAGCTGTTCCAGGCTTGCTCCAACTTGCCTCGGGGTCAGGTAGTATGGCAGAAGTGAGGAGGAGCTAGTCGACGGTTGTCATCAGTCCTGGTGACACATAGTACAAAGTAAGGACACAGGCAAGAGAGGCGGTCATGCAGTTAGAGGCTACTTAGTTTGCCAATATGCAAATTGTCAAGCTTGACAGCATAGCAGACATTCTTCTCTGCATATAATTAATAATAAATAACATTTAATATGTATTGTGTATTTTTAAAGGAAAACAGTTGGTGACAAAACCACTGTATTTGGAATTTCACCATCCACCAGGCTATTAAATAGCCTGCAAACCTTTCAACGGCCCAACAAATTTATGTAATTATAAAATACGGGGGGAGGTGCTGTGTCGTCACATGTTGAGCTTAGACATTTCAATTAATTAAAAGTTTTTCAGGATATCCCATTGACTTCAGACATCACCTCTTGCAGCTTGACCCACATCTAATGTGCACAGCAGTGACTCCACTCACAGGAGCAGCCAGGCTCAGGATCCTAATTAAAGTGTTCCACCAATTGAATATATGCTTCAGAATGACTCACTGCAGATTCTGCAGCTTTATGCTTCACAAGAGAATGTACTCACGAATCCTGGTGATTTTCTGGGGGTGTCTATCACCTCATTTTAATAAGGTTGTTTTTATTCTGCTCTGTATTTGTAATTCAGACTGGAATTTCTACCCTATAATGTGTTTGTAATTGTGGTCAAATTATGGCATTTAACAGATTAGGAATCTGTCGCTTCAGCCTATAGCAGGCAACTTGGGATCATTTTATCCACAACTTTTCTCTCTTACTAACCACAAAACCCAGGAATTCTGGAAGTTTCTCAGCTATTAAAGACAGAAATAGTCAGAGGAGGGGAAGCACAGACAACAAATGCATTGCAAACATCAATGACTGCACAAGAAACCCCTTCACCAGTAACATTGAACATCTCCAATCTTATTGACTAAAGTTTAGTTACAGGATCGAAGATCCTTTCTTAAAATTACTTAAGTTTAAATGGCAGGCTCAAAAGTTGACTTTCATACAGTAACAATTATAGTATTACAACAACAATTTATATTTATATGAATGTCAGCTGTGGCTCAGTGGGTAACACACTTTGCCTCTGAGTCAGAAGGTTGTGGGTTCAAGTCCCACCCCAAGGACTTGAGCGCTGCATTGTCGGAGGTGCCGTCTTTTGGATGAGACGTTAAACCGAGGCCCCGTCTACTCTCTCAGGTGGACGTAAAAGATCCCAAGGCACTATTTCAAAGAAGAGCAGGGGAGTTATCCCCGGTGTCCTGGCCAATATTTATCCCTCAATCAACATAACAAAAACAGATTATCTGGTCATTATCACATTGCTGTTTGTGGGCGCTTGCTGTGCGCAAATTGGCTGCCACGTTTCCCACATAACAACAGTAACTACACTTCAAAAGTACTTAATTAGCTGTAAAGCGCTTTGAGATGTACAGTGGTCGTGAAAGGTGCTATATAAATGCAAGTCTGTCTTTCTATTTCTATTTATATAGCGCCTTTAACATAGTAAAACATCCTAAGGTGCTTCACAGGAGTGTTATCAAAACCGAGCCATATAAGGAGATGTTAGGGCAGATAACCAAAAGCTTGGTCGAAGAGGTAGGTTTTAAGAAGCGTCTTAAAGGAGGAGAGGTAGTGAGGTGGACAGGTTTAGGCAGGGAATTTCAGAGCTTAGAACCATAGGCATGACCATCAATGGTGGAGCATTTAATATCGGGGATGTTCAAAAGACCAGAATAGGTGGAGAGCAGAGGTCTAGGGGGATTATAGGGCTGGAGGAAATTACAGAGATAAGGAGGGGCGATGCCATGGAGGAATTTGAAAACAAGCATGACAATTTTAAAACTGAGGTATTGCTTAACTGGGAGCCAATGTAGGTCAGGAAGCATAGGGGAGATGGGTGAGCGTGACTTGGGGTGCACACAGGCGGCAGAGTTTTAGATGAGCTCAAGTTTATGTAGGGTAGAACTAGGGAGGCCGGTCAGGAGTGCATTGTAATAGTCAAGTCTAGAGGTGATAAAGGCATGGATGAGGTTTCGGCAGCAGATAAGCTGAGAGAAGGGCAGAGACGGGCAATATTACGAAGGTAGAAATGGGCGGTCTTAGTGATAGAATGGATATGAGATAGGAAGCTCAATTCATGATCAAATATGACACCAAGGTTGCGAACAGACTTGGTCAGCCTCAGACAGTTGCCGGGGAGAAGGATTGAATCAGTGGAAAGGGAACGGAGTTTGTGGCGTGAACCAAAGACAATGGCTTCGGTCTTCCCAATATATTGGAGGAAATTTCTACTCATCCAGTGCTGGGATGTCGGACAAGCAGTCTGATAGTATAGAAACAGTGGAGGGTTCGAGAAAGGTGGAGGAGAGGTAGAACTGGGTATCATCAGCGTACATGTGAAAACTCAGGCTGTGTTGCTGGAGGATGGAGAAATACCAAGGGGCAGAAAACGTTAGTGGGAATGGTATATAGACCTCCAAACAGTAATGCGGAGGTTGGGGACGGCATTAAAAGGGAAATTAGAGAAGCGTGCAATAAGGGCACAGCAGTCATCATGGGTGACTTTAATCTACATATAGATTGGGCTAACCAAATTAGTAACAATACCGTGGAAGAGGAATTCCTGGAGTGTTTAAGGGATGGTTTCCTGGACCAATATGTTGAGGAACCAACCAGAGATCAGGCCATCTTAGACTGGGTATTATGTAATGAGAAAGGATTAATTAGCAATCTTGTTGTACGAGGCCCCTTGGGTCGGAGCGATCATAATATGATCGAATTCTTCATTAAGATGGAGAATGAAGTAGTTGACTCAGAGATTAGGGTCCTAAATTTAAATAAAGGAAACTACGATGGTCTGAGGTGCGAGTTGGGTAGACTTGATTGGGGAATGTCACTCAAAGGGTTGATGGTGGATAGGCAATGGCAAACATTCAAAGATCACATGGATGAACGACAGAATTTGTTCATCCCAGTTTGGCATGAAAATAAAACAAAAAAGGTGACTCAACCGTGGCTAACAAGGGAAATTAGGGATAGCATAAGATCCAAGGAGAGGACATATAAATTGGCCAGAAAAAGCAGTAAACTTGAGGATTGGGAGCAGTTTAGGATTCAACAAAGGAGGACAAAGGGATTAATTAAGAAAGGGAAAATAGAATATGAGAGTAAGCTTGCAGGGAACATAAAAACTGACTGTAAAAGCTTCTATAGATATGTGAAGAGAAAAAGATTGGTGAAGACAAGCGTAGGACCCTTGCAGTCAGAATCAGGGGAATTTATAATGGGGAACAAAGAAATGGCAGACCAATTAAATACATATTTTGGTTCTGTCTTCACAAAGGAGGACACAAATAACCTCCCAGAGATGTCGGGGAACATAGGGTCTGATGAAAGGGAGGAACTGAAAGAAATCAGTATTTGTAGGGAAATGGTGTTAGGGAAATTGATGTGATTGAAGGCTGATAAATCCCCAGGGCTGGATAATCTACATCCTAGGGTACTTAAGGAAGTGACCCCAGAAATAGTTGATGCTTTGCTGATCATCTTCCAGCATTCGATTGAATCTGGAACAGTACCCATGGATTGGAGGGTAGCTCATGTTACCCCACTATTCAAAAAAGGTGGTAGAGAGAAAATGGGGAATTACAGACCGGTAAGCCTGACATCGGTAGTGGGGAAAATGCTAGAGTCCATTATAAAAGATGTAATAGCAGAGCACTTGGAAAACAGTGACAGGATCGGACAAAGTCAACATGGATTTACAAAAGGTAAATCGTGCTTGACTAATCTACTGGAATTTTTTGCGGATGTAACTGGTAAAATAGATAAGGGAGAACCAGTGGATGTGGTGTATTTGGACTTTCAGAAGGCTTTTGATAAGGTCCCGCATAAGACATTAGCATGTAAAGTTAAGACACATGGGATTGGGGGCAAGGTATTGACTTGGATAGAGAACTGGTTGGCAGACAGAAAGCAAAGAGTTGGAATAAACGGGTCTTTTTCCGAGTGACAAGCAGTGACTAGTAGGGTACCGCAGGGATCGATCCTTGGGCCCCAGCTATTCACAATATATATTAATGATCCAGACAAAGGAACTAGATGTAATATCTCCAAATTTGCAGACGACACAAAGCTGGGTGGGCGTGTGTGCGGTGAGGAGGATGCCGAGAAACTCCAGGATGATTTGGACAGGTTGGGTGATTGGGCAAAAGCATGGCAGGTGCAATATAACGTGGATAAATGTGAGGTTATCCACTTTGGTGGCAAAAAACAGGAAGGCAGATTATTATCTGAATGGCAATAGATTGGGAGAAGGGGAAGTGCAACGAGACCTGGGTGTCCTTGTGCACCAGTCGCTGAAGGTAAGCATGCAGGTGCAGCAGGCGGTTAAGGCGGCAAATGGCATGTTGGCCTTTGTAGCGAGAGGGTTTGAGTACAGGAACAAGGATGTCTTGCTGCAGTTGTACAGGGCCTTGGTGAGACCACATCTTGAGTATTGTGTGCAGTTTTGGTCACCTTATCTGAGGAAGGATGTTGTTGCCATGGAAGGAGTTCAGCAAAGATTCACCAGGCTGATACCTGGGATGGCAGGAATGACGTATGAGGAGAGATTGGGTCAATTGGGCTTGTACTCGCTGGAGTTTAGAATGAGGGGATCTCATTGAAACTTATAAAATTCTGACAGGACTGGACAGACCAGATGCAGGAAGGATGTTCCCGATGGTGGGGGAGTCCAGAACCAGGGGTCACAGTCTAAGGATAAGGAGTAGGCCATTTAGGACAGAAATGAGGAGGAATTTCTTCACCCAGAAAGTGGTGAACCTGTGGAATTCTCTACCACAGAAGGCAGTAGAGGCCAATACCTTAAATATATTCAAGAAGGAGTTGGATATATTTCTTAAGGCTAAAGGGATCAAGGGGTATGGGGAGAAAGCAGGGACCGGGTACCGAATTTCGATGATTAGCCATGATCGCATTGAATGGCGGGGCAGGCTTGAGGGGCCGAATGGCCTACTCCTGCTCCTATCTTCTATGTTTCTATGATGTCACCGAGGGGCAGCATGTAGATGAGAAATAGGAGGGAGCCAAGGATAGATCCTTAGGGGAAGCCAGAGGTGACAGTGTGGGACCAGGAAGAGAAGCCATTGCAGGTGATTCTATAGTTATGGCTGAAAAGATAGGAATGAAACCAGGAGAGTGCAGAATTAGTACTATTATTACAGAACATAATTTGAGAGGTTTTCAAAGTGGGGTGTGAAATTCAAGAAGTTGATTGGGCGGAGTAACTGTAGCAGAAAGTGAGGCTTTAAATTTTTTTTATGTGCTTTAAACATTTGTGATCGCAAGGACACTGCTAAAAGCAGCAACATTAAAATGGGGAATTGGTGGGAAATGGAGCAGGAAATGGAGCCATTCCATTTTAATGGCTCCAGTTCCGCCAAACAGGGAGAGTGACTCCTAGGGCTCGATGTTAATAGCCCCGAGGAGGTAGGTCAGCTGCGAAAATCGGAAAAAATGGCTTCAGACACCCATCCCGCCCCCACACGATTTTAGTGAGTGTCTGTTCAGCTGCTCCCAAACTGACCCGACTCCAACCGGTGGGACAGGCAGTTAAGATCCTGTTAACTGCCTTAATAATCCTATTTTGATAGAGGTTTTCCATTTTTGTGCCTCTGGCTCCTGTTTCCCGTCTTGTCAGAAACAGTCCTGCTGCAAGGAGACGAGTTGGTGGAGGACATGATCTGTAGTCATTATTGGTGCAGAACTTTAAAAGCACTCCTGTAACATGGCTGGCATTCAAATGCAACAACTGTGTCATTGGAGGTTTGGGATAAGATTTTGCAAATCTACTGACCTTGTGACTGCTCAAGCTGACACCCATCTGCTGTGTGAACTGATTGGCATAATTTCAGGCCACTTTGAGTGTGCATTTGGAAGCTTCTTGCCTCAACTGAAATCTATAACAACGGGATGGGAACCATTTACATCCCGTCATCCTGGTCGTCAGATTCGGAGGGAGAGCAGCGCGGCTTAGTGCTGCCGGATGAACAAGTGGCTCAGAACACAGCCTCCTTGGAGGAAAATGAAGAGGACGAGGAAGAGGACAAGGAGGAGGATGAGGAGTGATGCCTTGCGAGGCCGGATGTGGCCAATCCAGCAGCAGACGACCACACTGATGGCCGTCAGGCAAGGGATGCACTCATCCATGCCAGATTCGTGTAAGCTCTCTCTCTCTTAGGCAGTCCCTCGGAACCAAGGATAACTTGCTTCCACATTAAAAATGAGTTTGCAGGTGACTGATGAGTCCAATATGGGACCTACAGTCTCTGTCACAGGTGGGACAGACGGTGGTTGAAGGGGTAGGTGGGTTGGGTGCTTGGGTTGATGTGCGCTCCTTGCACTGCCTGCGCTTGGCTTCCGTTTGCTCCCGGCGAAGGGACTCGAGGTGTTCGGCTCCTTCCCGGATGCTTCTCCTCCACTTTGTGCGGTCTTGGGCCAGGGATTCCCAGGTGTTGGTGGGGACATTAAACTTTTTCAAGGAGGCTTAGAGGGTGTCCTTGAAGCGTTTCCTCTGCCCACCTGGGGCTCTCTTGCCGTGCCGGAGCTCTGAGTAGAGCGCTTGTTTTGGGAGTTTCGTATCGGGCATGCGGACAATGTGACCTGTCCAGCGGAGCTGATCGAGCGTGGTCAAAGCTTCGATGCTGGGGATGTTGGCCTGGGCTAACGCTTTAACCACAGGTGGCTGGCACATGGAGATGAATACAAGTCCGACAGTCTCAAACTCCAGGCATCATCTGTCCAATAAATGGTGGTTTGCGCTCAGTGTCACCACCATCATTCTACATGGAAATTGCCCTGAGCCCTCACTCTTGAACTTCCATGTCCCATAACACAGAGGCCACACTTTAGGTGATCTCAGCAGATCATTAAATCTTTTTTGACACTAAACCCATTTGCATCTGCACACAGACCTCGCACTCACCTCCTCAGCAATTTGCAGCCAAGCTGCCTTGGTTTGCTGAGGAGGCCTTCTCGTTCCGTTTCCAGGGAAGAGGAGCTCTTGACATCCTCTAAATCCCTCAACAAGAGCATGGAGAAAGCCCTCATTGAACCTGGCTGCTGACTTAGTTTTTGGGGCTGCCATTCCTGCACCTTTAAGAGAAAAAAGCATTGATATTACTAAGCAAATGATTGGAACACATCTGGCATCTTTTTCATTTCACTGTCAGATAATAAAGTCATATATCAAAAAATCATGAATCTCTTTCTGGAATAATATGACCAGCAATATCATTCATTAAATTTTGCTCAGAACAGACACTGTCACCTCCCCTTTCTAGATAATACAGCATCAAGCCATCCCAATGACATTCGTATGCAAAGGGAACATGGCCTATTTAAATTTTCAAACAAACAACACGTCATCAGACGCGAGAAACTGACATGCTCCAAGCAATTGCCTGGAGGGACCCGCACATCGGCCATAACAAGGCCAATGATGCCAAAATCGGAAGTGGTGGGAGGCAGCAGCCGGGTACGGGTCTGAAAGCTGCTGAGCAGTAGTCCCGTCCTCAATCCGCCTCCATTAATAAAATCGAGCCCATAGAGTCCGAGCTTCTCTAATCTTTGTTCATCATAGCAGATCCCCTTTACAGTTGACATCAGTCGTGTTGCATGGATTTTTCTTTTTACCGTGGTGAACAGTATTAAACACAGCACTCCAAGTGCGACCGTATCTCCTCGGCTCTTCAATGCTTGAAAATTTATTTGATTTATTTTTTGTTTTCTGCTTTCTGTGGATGTGCCCCCATGCCACACATCAGCCCCTACTTGGGAGGGTAGGCAAGCAGATTCTTGGTCACAATCAATCACTTAGATCCTTGCTGTCCAATTTCTTATTGCTGCCAATGTGTTTTAGCCATCATCCCTTCAAAATTAGATTTTAAATTTTCTTCCCTCCTGTGCTGGAAGCAGTGACTGGATTCAGTTCCATGGGTGACAGCGGATGTCTGGTACTTCAGCCAAATAGCCAATTTTTCAAATGTGAGCTTGGACATTAGGCCACGAGTGACATCACAGCCAAGCCCAACCCTGCCCTCAACAGGTGTCTACAGGCACACATTTTCCAGCAGAAGTCACTAAACAGTGATCAGGAATGGAAACCCCAGCCAAACAGAAATTCGGGTCCCAACGCATGAGTACACACAGGGTACTCACGCGTAGGCCCAACGAAAGTGCCGGTTTCGTGCATGCAATGCACATGCATGGGAAACCGGCACTTCCGTTCCTCTGAAAGAAGGGGTTGACAAGTGGAACGCGTGCGCCGGAGAGGCAGCGCGTGCACATCGAACTTACGTTTCTTTTTGCAGGTTTCTCCGGGAGGGTAGTCTCCAGCAGTTACACTTTTAAAAAGCAGGCGCAAGGCCTGCTTTTAACAAGGTAAGTGGTGAATTAATTAAAATTAAAACATTTTTTCCACAGGTTTATTTTTAAATACTTTAAAGGTAAGTTTATTTTTAGCCCCATTAGAAAATGTAATTACTTTTTTCAAAAATTTAAATTGTCTAAAATAGTTATTTCATGTAATTTATAGTTATTTTAAAAATGTGATTTTTAAAAAAAGAATTATTTGAAGTTTTAGTGATGTTTTGGGGCTTATAGTATTTATAGGTTTGACAGCTCTTCCTGTCAAACTTATGAATGAAGCATTCCCTGCTACGATTGGCTCTCCATGGCCCACGTGATCCCAGGGGACGCATCGAACTAACTGCGCCCCTGGGATACGCAAGCACTGTGCGCCGGCAGTTGGAGGAGGCCCAGGATCGGAATCCCACGCGGGACCACAGCTCAACGGCTGGCGCGCTAGGTAAGTGCAGGTCGGGGGCTTGCACCCGCGGGAAGCCTCCGACCCAAATTTCTGGGCCATTATCTCGAATAATGTAGCCCTGGAATGAGGTAGGAGTTGTTGTTTAATCCCAGGGCCCAGAAGAGATTAGTAAGCCATTTGGGATTTGTTCTTATGGTTTATAACAACATTTGAATCCTGCTTTCAATTAATAACAATAAGAAACAGTTAGCAACTTTCAGAAGTCTTAAATCTTGTAGATTGTTAGCAGCAGAAACATATTATTACTAGCAAACCCTGCCAGAGGCCTCACATAATTAGAAAGGAGTGGACTGAAGTACCCTGTAGGGTGGGTGAAGTGGTTGGTGGAATGAGTGAAATGAGTTCATGGGATATGAGTGACCCCGGCAAAGCCGCATTTATTGCCAAACCCTTGTTGCCCTTAAGAGATGGTGGTCCTTCTTAAACTGCTGCAGATCTTGTGGTGATGGCGCTCCCACACTTGTGCTAATGGAATGATAATGAGGACAACTGTGGTCACAAGCTCAATTCCACACTTGTTCATGGAGAACTGCAGAGATTGAATGTGTTGCAGCTTGATGTGGAACTGCTGGAAGTCTAGCCCTACAACCCCTCTCCTTTAGCAGTGAGTCTGCTTACTGCTCTCTCAGTGGACAATAGATGAACAGTGTAGGGGTGGCCTACCACCAAGGCAGTAAATGGTTGCACAGTGTTGCAACTCTGTTCCCTTATCCCTCTTTCCTTCAACTATCTATCTATCTTAAATATTGACATGGTCTCTGCTTCAATCACTAAGCAGAGAGTGCATTTTACAGCTTTGTGTGTGTAAAAATATTTCTCCTGCCCTCCATCCTAAATCTCTTGCACTTAATCTTACATCTGTCCATTCCTTCTAGACCTCTCAATGACTCAAGTCTGTTCCCATCTACCCTGTCTCATCCCTTCGTAAATTTAAACATCTGTCAAAACACCCTCTATTCTAACAAAAAACAGCCCCGATTTTCCAAATCTTACATCTTATTTGTATTTCTCATACCAGACAGCATCCCAGTGAATCGGCGCTGTATCCTTGCTATTGCCTCAACGTCCTTCCTATAGTATGGAACCCAAAACTGCACGCACTACTCCAACTGTGGTCTTACTGAAGTTTTATATAAATTTATAATTGTATCTTGACATTTATACCTCTTGCCATAAAATCCAGTATTCCATTAGCTATTTTATAACCTTATCTACTTGAGATGTTGCTTTTAATGTCTTGTGGAAGAGCAGATGGGTTCAGGTTCACATCACCCAACCTTTCCCCCAAAGTATAATTGTTGTTTTATTTTAAACCAAATGTGCCACCTCACATTTACTGACATTGAATTCCATCGTGGAAATATAGAAACGTAGAAGATAGGAGCAGGAGTAGGACATTCGGCCCCGCGAGCCTATTCTGCCATTTAATGAGATCATGGCTGATCATCCAAATTCAGTTCCCTGTCCCTGCTTTCTCCCCATACCCCTTGATCCCTTTAGCCTTAAGAAATATATCTAACTCCTTCTTGAATATATTTAATGAATTGGCCTCAACTGCCTTCTGTGGTAGAGAATTCCACAGGTTCACCACTCTCTGGGTGAAGAAATTCCTCCTCATCTCAGTCCTAAATGGCTTACCCCTTATCCTTAGACTATGACCCCTGGTTCTGGACTCCCCCGCCATCGGGTACATCCTTGCTGCATCTAGTCTGTCTAGTCCTGTTAGAATTTTATAAGTTTCAATGAGATTCGCTCTCATTCTTCTAAACTCTAGCAAATATAGGCCTAATCGACCCAATCTCTCTTCATATGTCATTCCTGCCATCCCAGGTATCAGTCTGGTGAATCTTTGCTGCACTCCCTCCATGGCAAGAACATCCTTCCTCAGATAAGGCAACCAAAACTGCACACAATACTCAAGGTGTGGTCTCACCAAGGCCCTGTACAACTGCAGCAAGACATCCTTGCTCCTGTACTCGAATCCTCTCGCTACAAAGGCCAACATACCATTTGCCTTCTTAACCACCTGCTGCACCTGCATGCCTACCTTCAGCGACTGGTGCACAAGGGTACCCAGGTCTTGTTGCACTTCCCCTTTTCCCAATCTATTGCCGTTCAGATAATAATCTGTCTTCCTGTTTTTGCCACCAAAGTGGATAACCTCACATTTATCCACATTATACTGCATCTGTTTTGCATCTGCCCAATCACCCAACCTGTCCAAATCATACTGGAGTTTCTCTGCATCCTCCTCACAGCACACACGCCCACCCAGCTTTGTATTGTCTGCAAACTTGGAGATATTATATCTAGTTCCCTCGTCTAGATCATTAATATATATTGTGAATAGCTGGGGTCCTAGCACCGATCCCTGCGGTACCCCACTAGTCACTGCCTGCCACTCGGAAAAAGACCCATTTATTCCAACTCTTTGCTTCCTGTCTGCCAACCAGTTCTCTATCCAAGTCAGTACCTTACCCCCAATCCCATGTGCTTTAACTTTACACGCTAATCTCTTATGCGGGACCTTATCGAAAGCCTTCTGAAAGTCCAAATACACCACATCCACTGGTTCTCCCTTATCTATTCTACCAGTTACATCCTCAAAAAATTCCAGTAGATTAGTCAAGCACGATTTACCTTTTGTAAATCCATGTTGATTTTGTCCGATCCTGTCACTGTTTTCCAAGTGCTCTGCTATTAAATCTTTTATAATGGACTGTAGCATTTTCCCCACTACCGATGTCAGGCTTACCGGTCTGTAATTCCTCATTTTCTCTCTACCACCTTTTTTAAATAGTGGGGTTACATTAGCTACCCTCCAATCCATGGGAACTATTCCAGAGTCTATAAAATTTTGGAAGATGACCAGCAATGCATCTACTATTTCTAGGGCCACTTCCTTAAGTACCCAGGATGTAGATTATCAGCCCCTGGGGATTTATCGGCCTTCAATGCCATCAATTTCCCTAACACCATTTCCCCACAAACACTGATTTCATTCAATTCCTTCCTCTTATTAGACCCTATGTTCCCCGACATCTCTGAGAGGTTATTTGTGTCCTCCTTTGTGAAGACAGAACCAAAGTATGTATTTAATTGGTCTGCCATTTCTTTGTTCCCCATTATAAATTCCTCTGATTCTGACTGCAAGGGACCTACGCTTGACTTCACCGATCTTTTTCTCTTCACATATCTATAGCCACTTTTTTTTTGCCCATTTCATCATCTCCTTGAAGCTTTCTTTGGTCCTCAGAATGATTTACTCTGCCTCCTATTTTAGTATCAATTACAAAACTGGACACAACTCAGTCTAGCTCTTTGTCCAAATCATTGCTATACAGAGTGACCAGAAGTGGTTCCAGGACAGAGCCCTGGGGGACATCACTGCTACCTATTTTCAACTACTCTGAGAAACTACCCTTAACTCTTACTCTCTGTTTCCCCTCTTCTAACCAGTTTTTAATTAATTTTCTACCCTACCCCTAAAAATCTTCTCCTTTAGTCTCTTGTCTGGAAGTCTTCACATCCACTGCTTTTCCCCCATCCACCATATCTTTTACCTCCTCAAAAGGTCTTAATCAGGTTTGTCAAGCACGATCTTCCTTTCTGAAATCCATGTTGGCTGCTTCTAATTATTTTCTCAATCTAGATATTTAGTCATTTCATGTTTAATTACGTATTAGAATTTTTTCCTACCACAGATGTTAAACGAACTGGCCTGTAATTACTTGGGTTAGCTCTGTCTCCCTTTTAGTATTACACGAGACAGCCTCTAATCCTCCGTTACACACCCACTCTCAATTGAACCCTGAAATATAGGCCCAGAACTTGGTGTCGGGGGCTTGCCACGCGTGCAAGCCCCCGATGTGCACTTACCCGGCGCGCCGACATCTGAAACCTGGCCCGCAGTGGATTTCCTGTCCCTGGCCCGGTTCTGATGTCGGTGCGCTGTGCTAACCTGACCC
The DNA here is from genome assembly GCF_052327205.1 of Somniosus microcephalus. Lineage (NCBI taxonomy): Eukaryota > Metazoa > Chordata > Chondrichthyes > Squaliformes > Somniosidae > Somniosus > Somniosus microcephalus. The sequence continues at coordinate 282,936,562 of NC_140989.1, read as the reverse complement.
AGTGGCGTAGTTAGTGCGATGTGCTGGCTGGGATCAGGTGAGCACTGTTCAGCCAATCAGGGGAGGGGAAACTTCATTCATAAGTTTGAGAGTAAGAACTGTCAAACTCATGAAAAGTACTGCACTCCAAAACACTACTTAAACTTTAAATAAAATTTAAAAAAACATCCCAATCATTAAATTAAGTATAAATAAGTTTTAAAAAATTTAAACAATAATTTTTTTTTTTGAAAAAAATAAATTTTTAATAAAAAGGGTCTAAAACTAAACTTACCTTATTGTAGATTCTTTAAAATAATAAACCTGTGGAAATTTTTTTTCTAAATTGCATTAAAACACCACTTACCTGTAAAAATAAATACTTACGTGTGCTTTTTACAAGCGTAAATACTGGAGGCCTTTACACATGCGTAAATCCCCCAAAACAGAGGAAATCCAAGACGCACGCACTGCCCCCTACAGCGCACGCGCTAGCCTCTTCACCTCTTGGGTTAGAGGAGAGGAAATGCTGGTTTTCAGCGCATGCGCTGTGCATGCTGAAAACCGGCATTTCCTCCGGCCAGACGCGTGAGTACCCCTTCCGTACTCACGCGTTTGGGGAGGAATTACTGCCCCATAATTTCTAGGGCCTCCACTATTTCTTCCCCCATTTCCCTCAGGACTTTACCCAATCAGTTCCCAGCACTTTGTCCTCCTTTAGCTTAATGAATGTTTTTAATACTTTCCTTTTATTTATTATATCTCTCATCTTGCTTTTAACTAATTCAGTATTCACCATCTCCCCAATATCCTTCTCTTTTGTAAACACTGATGCGATGTAGTTGGTAAGTATCTCTGCCAATTACCATTTATCTTCTTCTAACTCACTATCCCCTCAGCGATCCCACCTCACACTTAGCAATTTTTTTTTACTGATATCTTTATAGAATACTTTAAAAAACTAACTTTTTTTGAGATTCTCTCCTCATATTCAATTGCTTTTTCTTCCTCTCAACCTTTTTAAAAATATCCCATTGTTGATCTACAGTGCTGTGTGCCAATTTCTCTTTCCATCTCACCTCAGCGAGCTCACTCAACTTTCTAACATCTGCCCTATTCCATACTCGTAACCTTGTTTCTGTACTAACTTTTTCCCTTTCTATTTGGACCTTAAGCCTTATATTATGGTCACTATTCCCAAGGAGCTCTCCCACACTTAATTTATCTACCTGATTAATTTCATTACGCATAACTAGAATTAGTGATACCGCTAACCTCGTAGGCATATAAACATACTGCATGAGGAATGAGTCTTGCACACTTAGGAATTTTATTCACTTTTCTCCATTTACTCCCACCTTGTCCAGATCAGTGAGTGGGTAACTAAAATATTCTAGAACAATAATTTTTGTTACTTCTACTCATCTCTCTGATCTGTTAACCGGGTTCCTCAGCCAGTGGCTTCGTTGGTAACACTCTCGCCTCTGAGTCAGAAGGTTGTGTGTTCAAGTCCCACTCCAGAGACTCCAGTGCAGTATGGAGATGGTGCTGCATTGTCGGAGGTGCCGTCTTTCAGATGGGACGTTAAACCGAGGCCCCGCCAACTCTCTCAAGTGGACGTAAAAGATCCCATGGCACTATTTCGAAGAAGAGCAAGGGAGTTATCCCCGGTATCCTGGCCAATATTGATCCCTCAATCAACATCACTAAAACAGAAGATCTGGTCATTATTACATTACTGTTTGTGGGAGCATGCCATGCACAAATTGGCTGCCGCGTTTACTACATTACAACAGTGACTACACTTCAAAAAGTACTTCAATGGCTGTAAAGCGTTTTGGGATGTCCAGTGGTCATGAAGATCAGGCCATCTTAGACTGGGTATTATGTAACGAGAAAGGATTAATTAGCAATCTTGTTGTACGAGGCCCCTTGGGTCGGAGCGATCATAGTATGATAGAATTCTTCATTAAGATGGAGAATGAAGTAGTTGACTGAGAGACTAGGGTCCTGAATTTAAATAAAGGAAACTACGATGGTCTGAGGCGCGAGTTGGGTAGGATTGATTGGGGAATGTCACTCAAAGGGTTGACGGTGGATAGGCAATGGCAAACATTCAAAGACCGCATGGATGAACTACAGAATTTGTTCATCCCAGTTTGGCATAAAAATAAAACAAAAAAGGTGACTCAACCGTGGCTAACAAGGGAAATTAGGGATAGCATAAGATCCAAGGAGAGGACATATAAATTGGCCAGAAAAAGCAGTGAACCTGAGCAGTTTAGGATTCAACAAAGGAGGACAAAGGGATTAATTAAGAAGGAGAAAATAGAATGTAAGAGTAAGCTTGCACGGAACATAAAAACTGACTAAAAGCTTTTATAGATATGTGAAGAGAAAAAGATTGGTGAAGTCAAGCATAGGTCCCCTGCAGTCAGAATCAGGGGAATTTATAATGGGGAACAAAGAAATGGCAGACCAATTAAATACATATTTTGGTTCTGTCTTCACAAAGGAGGACACAAATAACCTCCCAGAGATGTCGGGGAACATAGGGTCTGATGAAAGGGAGGAACCGAATGAAATCAGTATTTGTAGGGAAATGGTGTTAGGGAAATTGATGGGATTGAAGGCCAATAAATCCCCAGGGCCTGATAATCTATATCCTAGGGTACTTAAGGAAGTGGCCCTAGAAATAGTAGATGCATTGCTGACCATCTTCCAACATTCGATGGAATCTGGAACAGTACCCATGGATTGGAGGGTAGCTAATGTTACCCCACTATTCAAAAAAGGTGGTAGAGAGAAAATGGGGAATTACAGACCGGTAAGCCTGACATCGGTAGTGGGGAAAATGCTACAGTCCATTATAAAAGATGTAATAGCAGAGCACTTGGAAAACAGTGACAGGATCAGACAAAGTCAACATGGATTTACAAAAGGTAAATCGTGCTTGACTAATCTACTGGAATTTTTTGAGGATGTAACTGGTAAAATAGATAAGGGAGAACCAGTGGATGTGGTGTATTTGGACTTTCAGAAGGCTTTCGATAAAGTCCCGCATAAGAGATTAGCGTGTAAAGTTAAGGCACATGGGATTGGGGGCAAGGTATTGACTTGGACAGAGAACTGGTTGGCAGACAGAAAGCAAAGAGTTGGAATAAACAGGTCTTTTTCCGAGTGGCAGGCAGTGACTAGTGGGGTACTGCAGGGATCAGTCCTTGGACCCCAGCTATTCACAATATATATTAATGATCTAGACAAGGGAACTAGATGTAATATCTCCAAATTTGCAGATGACACAAAGCTGGGTGGGCGTGTGTGCTGTGAGGAGGATTCTCAGAAACTCCAGTATGATTTGGACAGGTTGGGTGATTGGGCAGAAGCATGGCAGATGCAATATAACGTGGATAAATGCGAGGTTATCCACTTTGGTAACAAAAACAGGAAGGCAGATTATTATCTGAATGGCAATAGATTGGGAGAAGGGGAAGTGCAACGAGACCTGGGTGTCCTTGTGCTCCAGTCGCTGAAGGTAAGCATGCAGGTGCAGCAGGCGGTTAAGAATGCAAATGGTATGTTGGCCTTTGTAGCGAGAGGGTTTGAGTACAGGAACAAGGATGTCTTGCTGCAGTTGTACAGGGCCTTGGTGAGACCACATCTTGAGTATTGTGTGCAGTTTTGGTCGCCTTATCTGAGGAAGGATGTTCTTACCATGGAAGGAATTCAGCGAAGATTCACCAGGCTGATACCTGGGATGGCAGGAATGACGTATGAGGAGAGATTGGGTCGATTGGGCTTGTACTCGCTGGAGTTTAGAAGAATGGGAGGGGATCTCATTGAAACTTATAAAATTCTGACAGGACTGGACAGACTAGATGCAGGAAGGATGTTCCCGATGGTTGGGGAGTCCAGAACCAGGGGTCACAGTCTAAGGATAAGGGATAGGCCATTTAGGACAGAAATGAGGAGGAATTTCTTCACCCAGAGAGTGGTGAACCTGTGGAATTCTCTACTACAGAAGGCAGTAGAGGCCAATTCATTAAATATATTCAAGAAGGAGTTGGATATATTTCTTAAGGCTAAAAGGATCAAGGGGTATGGGGAGAAAGCAGGGACCGGGTACTGAATTTGGATGATCAGCCATGATGGCATTGAATGGCGGAGCAGGATCAAGGGCCGAATTGCCTACTCCTGCTCCTATCTTCTATGTTTCTATGAAAGGCGCTATATAAATGCAAGTCTTTCTTTCTTCTATTTCCCTTCCACAATTATCAGGTCTGTGGCACAACTCTAACTTAACAATTACTATTTTATCTTTAAAAATATTGGGGGAGAAATTCGGTTGTTAGTACCACCGATTAACGCCTAAAGAGGCTGAGAAGTGGGGCGCTAGCCAATTTCCGGGTGGGCGCAAGGCGCCTCGCCCCATACTGAGCATGCATTTAGCGCCGGCGCTAAATCTTAGCGCCCGCTCATGGGCGCAGGCTGATTATGACATCATTTGAGTGTGCAACACCTTTTGGGCGCCCTGGACCGGAAATTCAGTGGCGCCCCCCTCCGTAGTGCCTGGCGCTAATAGTGACAGCTTACCTGGACCTTACCAAGTCGCTCTTGGGGTGGAGGAGCATTATTTAAAGGGGACTGGTGTGGTTTAAAAGCGGCAGCCATTTTTGGAGCACAACTTCCTCGAGAGCTACAAAGAGTTGCTGAGCTGCACACTGAGAGCCATTTGACCACTGATCTTCAGCCTTCTGACCATCACCTTGCTGTTGGTGAGCCTTGACAACGGGGAACCTCCCTGTGGGCACTTATTATGGGGGCTGCATTGGAGGGGAACGTCCTGCTGCTGAATCATCTGGAAAGGGCACTGAGACGCTGGGAGAGGGGGGCGGGCATGGCCAGACAGAGGAGGGCCAACAGACGTCGCCACAGCAGACCTTACGCTGGCCGGGTTTTCTGACAGCAGTTTTCCTACATGAACATGCCGGAGGAGCAGTGTGTCAGAAGGCTGCGATTTAGAAAGGAGGTAGTGACTGAGCTGTGCCAGCTGCTTCAGCCAGATCTGCAGCCTCAGATAAGGTGCAGGACATCTCTGTCAGTGGCTGAGAAGATGCCTGCTGGCCTGAACTTCTACGTGAGCGGCTCTTCTCAGGCTGCGCGTCAGAGGCTGATCAGAAGTAGCTTCTAGGCCCCTCTCACGGAATGCTTGCTGCCATTCCAAGAACAGGAATGGAACCGGTCTGATACCCCCAAGCCTGTGAAGGGCAAGATGCATGTAAATAGCAGGCATGGCCATTGTAAATGAAGAAAGTGTTTCATTACACAAAATGTGGTTCCTTCAAACATGAGAAAGCTATGGCAACAGAAAGCAAAACTAATACACTGACACATAACTGCCTCTCACACCCGGGAGACTGTCCAAAACATAAATCACATTCCGACCATCTTCCTTGGCCTTGATTCCACTGCGCCAACCAAAGCATCCAATGCCCCATCAGCGAGGCGTTCCGCCCTCTGCCTCACCCTTTCCATGTCTTGCTAGGCTGATGCGCCACAGGTAGGCTCCCACCGCTTTGAAGGCCTACAAGGCAGTGAGTGTGTCTGGTGATGCCAATTGACCTGCCCCTTTAAGAGCTGGCCGGTGCCAGTGTGTCTCAGGGAAAGTGATTATTGACAGCACCCTTGCTGTGCCCCGCCGCCGCGAAATTGGGTTGCGCCGCCGGGTTTGTGCCTTAAGATTAGCGTGCAGCGCCTGATTTAGCGCCGCAATCACCTTTAGGGGCGCTGCAACCCAATATCGCACTAGGTGGCGCTAAATTGCACCTGGCGCTAAACTTTGCGCATCGCCAGGACTAGCGCCCCAAATGCGGCTATACCGAATTTCTAGGCCATTGGCTCTTTTTGTGTACATCAGTTCTCTCTATAGCATGTAGTCCCCCTCCTTCACTAACATTGCCACTCCTCCTCCTCTGTTACCTAATCTATCCCTCCAAAAAATATTATAACCAGATATGTTTTATTCAAACTCCTTCCCAGTTTGCAGCCAAGTTTCTGTTAGATCTATTGATCTTCCTGTGACTCAATTGCTTCTAATTCCCTCACTTTCTCACACGCTGGGCATTCCAATACAGGCATGTTATCCTTTGTAAATGTTTCCCTTTGTCCAATCTAAAACCTCATTCCCTGGTTAATTTCATTTTCTTCCTTTTATTCCTTCTGTATGCTACCCCTTTTGTTGAATTCTTTTAAACTTGTATCTCATCTTTCTGATTGCTTTTATTTTCCTTGCCCCCCTACCTTTCTAGTTTAAATGACTCTTCACTTCCCTATTTATCTGTTTTGATGGTTTATTACCTCACTTCTTGTTCAGATGTAGCCTATCCTTGAGGAATAGCTCCCATCTTCCCCAGCATTAGTGCCAAAGACCCAGAAACACTCTTCCTGACACCACTACTTTGGCCACATGTTGAACTCCAGAATCTTCCCATCCTTCCCTATTCCAGCTCGTGTCTAGGAAGTAATCTGGAGATTACCACCCTTGAAATCCCGCTCCTAAATCAGCTTCCTAATCTCAAACTCCTTTTATAGGATTGAAGATATTTTCTTTCCTACAATCGTTGGTTCCCACTTGGACCTTGATGACTCCCCTTCCATGATCTTTCCAGTATGTCCCTTACCCTAGCACCTGGGAGGCAACAGAGCATCTGTCTGAATTACAAAAGAAAGAGAGTGCTCAGCCCTACAACTATTGAGTCTCCTATTACTACTGCAATCCTAACTGAATTGCTGATTCCTTCCTTCTCCCCCCCCCACCCCCCATCAAGCCATCTCATGCTTTTTAGTGCCATTGTCATCCATTTGATGGTCCTGCACAGAGACATCACCCTTCTCAAAAGAAACCAGTGTTTTCAAACTTGTTAGAGAGGATAATTTGGTATGGGCATTCTTGCTCTAGTCTGTCTCTCCTCACTTTCCCTGACCTGTGGATAGTCAGCACTCCTTCTTTTATCATTGCCAGCTCCCTTTCATTCAGGGGGATGACTACCCTCAGAAACTCTTGCTCCAAAACTGCTCTCTCTCCCTGATGTGTCAGATTGTCTCCAATTCCATCTCAAGTTCTGAGATACTGAGCTCAATAATTTCACTTCAAGGTCAGAAAGTAGTGGATTCAAGCCCGACTCCAGAGACTTGAGCACATAATGTAGGCTGACATTTCAGTGCAGCACTGAGGGGGTCCTGCACTGTTGGACTTTCAGATGCGGCGTTAAACGAAGACTCTGTCTGCCCTCTCAAGTGGATGTAAAACATCCCAAGGCACTATTCGAGAACAGCAGGGAAGCTCTACTGGTGTCCTGGCCAATATTTATCCTTCAATAAACATCACTTAAAAAAAAATCTGGTCATTTATCTCATTGCGGTTTGTGAGACCTTGCTGTGTGTAAATTGGTTGCTATATTTCCCTAAGATTACAACAATGACTGCACTTCAAAGTTACTTCCCTTGTGCCACACAGCAGTTCCCACTTGGGATTTTGGGTAGGTAGCCAATCGGCCACAATTAGTCACTTTGATTGTTCTCATCCATGCTACTGTGTACCTCAATGTCTTGGCCACAATCCAGTAATAAATGAGACATTACCTGTTTTTTCCCCCTCCTGTTCCAGAGGCAGGAGGGTGAGCAGGCAGCAGAACAGCTATGGTGGAAATGTGCTCGGAGCCAGGCCACTAATCCAACTCCCAAATTATACTGCCAATTTTGCATTGATTAAAAGTGGGAATGATTCAGAGCAAAATAAAAGTAGTAGAATAACTGCACTGTAAGTTAAATACTAACTGATCAAGGGAGACATCAAAGAGTTCTACTCCAGAACACCTGGTCTAAATGTAATGGTGTGTCTCTCTCACAGTATCATCTGTCTGTTTGTATTTGTATTCATGTCTGGACAGGTAGAGTGTGAGTAATAGTTATGTTTCAGTATCCTTTTCAGCTAGATAGAGCAGATCTTGCCTTTGTTTGACATTTTATTGGAGGACAAGCAGTACAGGATGGAAGAAAAGAGGGTGAGGTAGCTTTTGAGGTGACTGTGCCCTACAAGATACTGCCCCATCCCCAAAAATATTCCAGGCCACGCTGATACTATGAAGTCCTTAGTGAGCCACTCTGTGAGAAGAGTGCGATTCACCAAAGAGGTTCTAGGAGATCTGTGCTACCTTTGGCATGAAGGCATGCAGCCAAGATCATCTGCAATAGAGTAGAATTTTATCAAGTTCCTGGGGTTCCCAAAGTGCAATAGAGGAAGCGCATGCAGTCATGTGAGCTCCAATAGTAGAAACTTATTGAATGTACCAATCATGTGCCACCAGTTGCGAAGAATTCTGCATGTCAATGCCAGATTTGCTGGAAGTTCCCATGATGCTATTGTCCTCAGGAACTCTGCCTTCCCTGATCTCTCAAAGGAAGAATCTGAAGTAACCAGACAAAGCGTACCCGCCACCCGCCCCACTGCAATAGATCATGAGCCCTCGGAGTTCAAGAACAGCAACTGTGGAGGCGCATGCTTGTATAAGGATTCTAATTGAGAAAACTATACAGGTTGTAAAGAGGCGCTGTTGCAACCTCAATTGATCTGGAGGGGGTTTTGCAATATGCTCCTGAGGATATATTTTGCATAGCTTGTTATTCCCTGCACAACTTTGCAGTTTAAAAAGGTTTAGACATGGAAATTCTTGGGGCAGTGGCCCCAGAGGTTTTGGTAGAAGAAGATTATGGAGTGAAGCACAATGAAGACTGACATTTATTGGATTCTTCATGACAGCTTCATCAGAACTCAACTATCAATGAAATGTTCTCATCTGTTTAACAGGTTTCCTTTTGTAAGTACTCCCTTTACTCCATTTCCCAATGCTTTAATGCAAGTTCCAATTCCTCTAATGCATCCTAGAATCTCACAGCACTTCAAACATCTTTGGCCCTATATGACCATGCCAGTCTTTATTATCTTCATGAATAACTGGGAACAAAATAAGTGCATCCTCTCTCTTATTACAAGCAATTCAAAAATGACATCCTACTCCTTCCTCACACCGTGCTTCCCCTGGATGTCTAAATATGCATTTTTTCCCTCATATTTTAGCGTTTCCCCCAGTGCAACCCAAGGGCTGATTTAGAGGTAGTTGACTGCTCCTGTGGTACAAAAGGCCCAAGGGACTGTGGTGGTCATTTTCTTACAGCAGCTTGGTCCTAGGAAGGAGGCATTGCTGGTCTCACACCTCCTCTGTGCCACTAGCGTGGTGCTCTGAGGCAAAGACCTGATGCCTGGCACATTACTGTCCGGAGAAACAGCAGTCTTGAGCAACTTCATTCCAGCCACATTGAACTGGGTCATGGATTTGTTTGCGGATGGTTTAATGGCTGCTATCAGATCCTGAAACCGTGACATAAAGCTGCCTGCATCCCGGCCCTGAGTGTTTAAATGCCAGTGTGCAATGTGCTATCTAATCTGTCCCCAACTACCACTAAAACAGCAGGCTGTGCTTTCGTGGAAGAGGAAGCATTGACAGATCCTGGGCCCCTTGTGAGGTGAAGGACTGTCACAGATATCCCTTGAACATCTTTCTTTTCAGGCGAGTACCCATGAGATCTTGGTTCTATGTTTACCAATGTCCTATATCTACCTCCGCTGGGAATCTAGCAAATCTTCACCCACTCCCCATTCCTCCAGCTGCCTCATGCTCTGTGAATAACCTGGTGGCACATACTCACTATCCAAAACTGCCCAAGTGAAGGTAGCTGAGCTGGTGCATGGGAGTGAGAAAGCAAGTGACGCAGGGGATGATATCGAGGGGGTTGGAGCAGAGAAACACGGTTCAGGGCCTTGTTGACCTGATCCTCATCATCATTGTCTACCAGGAAGAAATTTCTAGTCTCTTCTGTCTCATCATCATCGTCTTCATCCACATTGTCTTTCGCTAACCCCTACTCCTTGCTGTGATGGACCTGCACGAGAGGAGGCATTAGCTAAGAATGGATGAGCATAACCCCTTTAGATGGAGACAGTGAAGGTGAGGACTGCTGTTTTACAAGGATGTCATGGGTGCACGTGTAGTTCTGCACCCACTAACCTACAGCCTACACTGTCCTATCAACATCTCCCATGACATGACTGGAGTGCGTTCCCACCAGCTCACTGGCCTGCTTCTCAGAGGGTCACTCTGATAGCCTCTGGTTCCCTGTCTTTCACGAGCATTGTGTGCAAGTTTACCCTGTAACAAGATTAAGTGCATTAAGTGAAAGCTAGCATGTGAAGGATGCCTCCCAAGTGGCATCAGATAGCGGAGATTATAGATTGGTTGGTATTACCCTGTTAAGATGGAGGAAAAAGTTTTAAGCTTGTGCATGCAATTAATTCCTTTTAGTGAACCCCTGAACCATGGTGCAGTGTGAAAGGTGACTTGATTTGTTTCGTCATTTTAAAGGTTGAACAGTGTGATAGTGGCAAGGAAAAAAGGGCGAGTGGTTGGTCTGCTTCCTTGCCTATCTTCACCTAGTCATTGAGCTCTTTTCTGACACTGGTCTGCAGTTCTAAGGGTGAGAGAGATGTCACTGCCAACACCCAGCAGCCTTTCTCTCTTTTGCTGCATTTCATCCAGGAGTGTTTGGACCACAGTTTCATTACAATTTTGTGCTCTTCTTTTCTGCCTCCTTCCAAAGCCTTGCTCTCTTCTTTGGTTGCCTCTGCCTGCTGCTCTAGTACTGTACAAAACATTCTCGAGAGGTGCCATAAAATCTCACATGAGCATCTATTGCGACATCCTGACGTTCAACTCAGTCTTGCAAAAAGTTTACTACTTACCTATACCTACCTCAGGCTTCTGCTTCAATTTTCAACTATTTCTTACTTAAAGGCTGGACCAGTAGTTGGGCACCTCCCCCACCCCCCCAAAAAGTTTGACTCCCATCTTGTACGGAAGTCACACTACATAAATGCTAGAGAGTAATTAAATGAGCTACCACCACGTTTTTCAACAGGCAGAAGTCCCGCCTCGGGAACGTAACACCAGAGTTAATGGTCCTGTGCATTTTAAGGGCCACCGTTTCTATTACACACCATACCCATATCATAGCACTGGTGATTTTAACATTGTCTCTGTTGTACTTTACACTCATTATCTGGCTCTCAGTTACAATACAGTTATAATACAGTGCCCCAATTAGAAAGCTCTGGTTATATACTGTCATTAAGAGACCGATAAGACAAGTAGAAGCGCCCGAAGTGTAGTGATGCTTCAGTTGGGGAGCTATCGGACGCTGAGGCCTGATGTCTACTACTCATCTGTTTTGTTCAGTGCATTCCTATGCCATGTAGTACACCAGGAGCCAGCCCACAGCCGTGCACCAGGCTTATATGCAAATTAGAGGATTTCTCCATAATATGGTACTTTAGTGGAGGTCTACATTGTCTGAGAGGCAGCAGGTCCACCAGTTTTGTATCATGGTCACATTATCTATCCGAAGAGCTGCCTTGGATGACAACAGAGCTCCATCAACTAAAAGTGGTTTTAAGTTGATTATACATTTTACAGAATTTCTCCAGCTTGACTTTCATTCTTTTAAAAAAAAGTGGGGGGTGGGGTGGGTCATGCCTGAGGAGGAACTATTGCATTTATAATATCAGCTAGCCTGGGAGGTGGGAAGGAAAGTTGGGTGATTAGCAGTTTAGTGGGAATGGGGTCAAAAGAGCAGGAGATTGGTCTCATGTACAAGATGAGCTTGGGAAGGGCATGGGAGGAGATGGGTGAGAAACGAGAGAGATACACGGGTTCAGGGCTAGGTTACGGCGAGCCGGGGGAAAGGTTTGGCTTGGTGGGCAAGGTTAAGGAGGGGAAGCAGCAGAGGCAGCTGAATAGATTATCTCTATCTTAGTGACAAAGAAATCTATGATCTCCTCACACTTGTTGTTAGAGGTGACAGGATTAAGGAGGTGGTTGTTAGTAAAGAAAAGAAACAGAGGACTATTTTTACCCTCCAGAATGATCCCAGGAGTAGGGGATGCTAAAGGAAACTGAAGCCCAGTACACTGTGACGTGCTCCAGCCAGGTCTGGCAATGGATGGCCAAGCCAACTGTGTGTTAGATTGTATCTGTTGGTCTTGGAGAAGCAGAGATGGGGGCCATACCATAAGAATGACTAGGATGGGAGACAGTGAAGGTTTTGCTGGGGACGAGGATTAAAAGTGGAAGTGAGACAGTAGTTGAGCAAATCAACAGCTGTAGAAGTGGTGCAGTGAATGGAGGGCCAAAGGCTAGACTGTGTTGAGAGTTTGAAAATGCAGTTGTAAGCGACTTAGGGGACAGTTTTTTCCCCGAGGGCAGACGCAGAAGGAAATGGTGTTGGAAAAGGGTACCAGTATGTGTTAACGTAGCTAATCTCAGCTGGGGTTGTAGTGAGGGCAGTACAGTAGTTGCAGCATCCCTGGGCTTGGGAGGTGGGTTTCACACTCCTGATGCTACCTAGTGACTTCTGCCTGAAATTGCCAGTGCGTGAATGGGATCAGACGATGACAGGATCGGGTTGAGCTGTGAGGAAAGATCATGTTCAACTATAATGCCCTCTCTGTGTTTGAATAGCTTGTCAACACCCTCTGTCTAAGCTCACGTGAAAGACGGCTGCTTTGGTACAAGGCACTTGTGTTTGCCCGATATGAAATGCACACTCTCTCCCTATAGGGATACAACTCTGAGGACTTGCTTGCTGCTGGCGAGAGCCAGGATTTAGTAATCCCTAAGCCTGCACAGAGATATTGCTGGATTTTAACCAGTTAAAACAATTCGGCTTACCAGCTGTCTAACTAGGACCACCCCTGTTATTAGGGAATGATAATTAACCGAAACCATTACACGCTACCTTGCACTAACAGACACTTGCTAGTAGGTTTCCTGCTCAGCTTCTTGGTAAAAGGAACCATTATTGGTGTAGGGAATGGGAAGAAAATAACTTGCTCGACCTTGGTACTAATAGCGGGGGGGAGGGAAAGGGAGCAATTAGGAGATGTTTTTCGATGTTCACAAATCTTAGAGACCTAAGATACTGTGACATCATTATTTTATAGCCTGAAGGTTAAACCAGTTTACTGAGTATATCCCATCACTCAGGAGACATTTCAGATAGATATCAAGATTAAAAGCAGTGTATGTTACTGCATAGGCTGTAATCATACAGGGGAACTACTGTAAAATCTAACAGATAAGTTGCACTCAGATGGCATATTTTATAGCTGCCATTTTAATCAAAACTGTAATGTATATACCTTTAAAGGGGGAACTACTTTTTACAGCTCATGTATACTGTAGTACCAGCAGTGACCACACCTGTATATAGCACTGAGTAGTAATCTGTACAGTTCAGTTCCAGAGTGAGCCACGTTGAGTAAACACCTGTTGTACCGTTCTCCTGCAGTCTTGTGTCTCACTACTGACAGACACAACATTGGCGACGAGGCAAATTCGATCCTACTTGCAACTCTGCATCACCTCCCAGGGATTCGTTCCTGGAGACCAGTAGATTGGAGGTCAAGGCCAGAGACACGGGCGTCGACCACGGGCAACCGCCCAGTCATCCAGCAGAGACTCGAGAATTGCGGGGGAGGCTGTTGAGAGCCATGCTTGGCTTTCCAGTCGCAGTGGTCCAGCGAAACGGGCTGGCAACAGGTAGTGCGCAGACCCTTCCCGGACAGCGGCCGGCTAGAGCCCGACCGAGCGGCACAGCAAAGGGCCAAGCAGCGTCGACGGGAGAGAGAGAGAGAGAGAGAGAGAGAGAGAGAGAGGGCAGAGCGCACAGGGCGCAGCCGGTGTTCAGGGGCCGAGCAGCGTCGAGGAGAGGGAGAGGGACGCGCTGAAACCCGCAAGACGCCGCCATTGCCACGAGGACCGCCGAGAGCAGCGTTGGCAGCAGCGCAGGAGAAGCGCGCGAAACCTACAGGGTGCCGCCATTGCCATGAGCGGCATTGGCAGCAGCGGGGGAGGAAGGAAAGCGCGGGAGGCGCCATTTTAAGCCACACCCAAAATGCCGAAGAGTGGCAGTATCACCGCATTTGACAATGAAGTCGAAGATTGGACTACATATGTCGAACGAATAGAGGTATACTGCAAGGCAAATGAGGTGTCAGATGACAAGAAAGCGCCGGTATTGTTAAATTTAATGGGTGCAAAGACGTATGGCTTATTACGAAATCTAGTAACTGCAGCGAAGCCAGTGGAAGAGAGTTTTGGAGACATAGTGACGATACTACAGGAACATTTAAACCCCACACCGCTGCTGATAGCAGAAAGATTCAAGTTTCACAAACGGAACCAGCATAAGGATGAAAGCAATGCTGAATATTTAACAGAACTGCGCAAACTATCGAAACACTGCCAGTTTGGAACGGGACTGGCAGATACCTTAAGGGACAAGTTTGTGTGTGGGCTTCAAAGTGAAGGAACCCAGAAATGGCTTTCATCTGAAAAGGACCTTACGCTGGACAAGGCTTTCAGCATTGCGGCATCATATGAAGCAGCAGCACGGGGCGCTGCAGAGATACAACAGAGACCGCAAGGATATGGCACAAACGAAATGTCATACAGAACAGAGAAGTGCTATCGCTGCGGCAGAACAACACATGACCACAATGATTGCTGGTTCAAAGACAAAGTGTGCAGACAGTGTGGAAAAGTAGGACACATAGCACGAGTCTGCAGGTCGGGAAAGAAAACCAGCAATAAGAAATCTCCAAAAGAAAAGTACAAGAAGGTACATAAGGTGACGGAGAATGGTTCAGACGAACAAAAGAGTGATACCGACTCCGAAAGCAGGGAGCTGAGTTGTCTGAAACTACATAATGTGATCAAAACGGAGGATCACCGAACCATTTGGGTCACTCTCAAGATAGCAGGAGTCCAGGTAAAAATGGAATTGGACACAGGATCAGCCCTAACAGTCATAAACCGACGAGACTATGAGCGGCTATTCTCACACATACCCTTGAGAGACACAAAAATTATTTTGAAAACGTACACGGGGCAAAAAGTCTACCCCAAAGGAAAAATAAGGGTGACTGTTATATAGAACGGTAAGGAAACACCAAAACTAGACCTGTATGTATTGCAAGATGGAGGACCACCATTACTGGGACGTGAATGGATCCGGAAAATACAGCTGGATTGGCATTCCATACAGGCACAGACTGTGGCTGCCAAAAAGGATGACGACGTCACACCTGGGCGACTGTCAAAGATCCTAACCGACGCAAAAGAAGTGTTCCAGCAAGGACTCGGAACACTAAAAGCATGACAGCAACAATTAAAATCGAAGAAAACGCAAGCCCAAAATTTTTTAAGGCCAGACTGGTACCTTATGCGATCTGCCCAGCTGTCGAAGCAGAGCTGGAGAGTTTGGAACGTTCAGGAGTACTGTCCAAGGTAGACTGGAGCGAGTGGGCTACACCCATTGTCCCGGTGATGAAAAAGTCGTTGAGCAGCACGCCTGGGGAACCAAGGAAGGTTCGCATCTGTGGGGACTTTAAGGTAACAGTGAACCCAGTCCTTCACACCGTGCAATATCCACTTCCGCGGATTGAAGATATTTTCGCCTCGCTATCTGGAGGGAAACGGTTCACTAAGATTGATCTGGCCCAGGCGTATCTGCAAATGGAGGTAGAAGCAGCATCAAAAAAAATACCTCAGAATCAACACCCATAAAGGTCTCTACCAATACAACTGGCTGGTATTCGGGGTAGCATCAGCTCCGGCTATTTGGCAAAGGGCAATGGAACAAGTCCTGCAAGGGATCCCAGGGACCCAATGTTATTTGGATGACATCCTGGTCACGGGCGAAAATGACAGTGATCACCAGGCCAACCTGGAGCAGGTGCTCACTAGATTGACGGAATATGGGCTCCGAGCTAGCCGCCCCAAATGCGAGCTTTTAAAAAAAACAGATCTCGCATTGTGGCCACGTTATCGATAAAGAGGGGTTACATAAGTCCCCAGAAAAGATTGAGGCAGTAGTCAAGGCTCCAGCAGCAGAAAACGTGTCACAACTGAGGTCGTTCATCGGGCTGGTAAACTACTACCATAAGTTCTTGCCAAATTTGTCTGCAATACTACACCCACTGAACACCCTACTGCAAACTGGAGTGCCAAGGAAGTGGAGTGACGAATGTAAACGAGCTTTCCAGAAGAGCAAACACTAATCACATCGAAAGAGGTATTGGCCCATTTCAACCCAGCACTACCAATTCGGTTGGCGTGTGATGCGTCACCCTACGGCATTGGAGCGGTGCTGTCGCACAAATTCTCGGACGGTTCAGAGAGGCCAATAGCCTTTGCATCACAATCACTAACCTCAGCCGAGCGTAACTACGCCCAGATTGACAGGGAGGCCCTCAGCCTAGTGTGGGGAGTGAAAAAGTTCAATCACTATCTGCACGGGCAGAAATTCACCTTGCTGACTGACCACCAGCCTCTTGTCTCCATTTTTAATCCGAAGAAGGGCGTTCCGGTGATGACTGCACAACGACTACAAAGATGGTCACTCTTTCTAGGGGCGCACCACTATGAGATTGAATATAAGGGCACGAAACAGCATGGAAATGCTGATGGGCTATCACACCTGCCACTGCCTACTGCGGAGGAAGCACCAGCAGTGGATCCTGTCAAAATATTTCATTCGACTATAGTTGAATACCTACCGGTAACTAACGCTCGTATAGAAAAGGTGACCCGAAATGACCCGACACACTCTCGGGTCTATGATTTGACGGTGAAGGGATGGCCAGCACATGGCGACTCACTGTTGCCAGCATTCTCGACAAGAAGAGAACAGCTGTCAGTGTGCCGGGGGACCTTGATGTGTGGATCCCGACTGGTAATTCCACCCAAGTTAAGGGATAGAGTGCTCAATGAGCTTCATGAGGGTCATCTGGGAGGGATAAAAATGAAAAGCCTTGTGGTGGCCGGGAATCGATAAACAAATCGAGGACCTGACCAAGAGCTGCTCAGCATGCCAGAAAGTCCAAAATGCACCACCACATGCCCCTCTACACCCATGGGAGTGGCCCTCATCTCCATGGCAACGGGTGCATATTGATTTTGCTGGTCCATTCATGGACTCAATGTTTTTAATAGCCGTGGATGCGCACTCGAAATGGCCTGAGGTCATCAAAATGTCCTCCACGGAGAAAACTATTGCAGTCCTACGGACCATTTTTGCCAGGAACGGCTTGCCAGAACAGATTTGCTCCGATAACGGACCACAGTTTGTGTCCGAAGAGTTCCGGAGGTTTATGCAGAAGAATGGGGTAAGGCATTACACAGCCGCCCCCTATCATCCAGCCACAAATGGATTGGCCGAGAGGTTCGTACAAACCTTTAAGGCGGCAATAAAGGCGATGTACAATGACAACATTCCGCTGCAGCATAAGGTGGACAATTTCCTGTTCGCCTACCGGAATGCGACACATGCAGTCACCAACCAGGCCCCGGCCATGATGTTCTTTAACCGAAGGTTAAGATCGTGCCTGGATTTGCTCAGACTAAACGTACGAAGAGATGTTGAGAGTAAACAATTCCAGCACATCCATGAGAAGCCAACAAGGAGCTTCAATGTAGGGCAACCAGTCTTGGCCCGCGACTACTGAACAGAAAAATGGCAGCCAGGAATGATATGCACACGGCAGGGCCCACTAATGTACACAGTGGACGTTGGGGAGAACATCGTGAGACGCCATGCTGACCAGATCCTAGAGTCACAGGAAGAAGTCGACCCCATGCCTCGCCCATACATACCTGGTGAGGAACCCGACGTACAGGTCGCATCTACCCCAGAAACAGTAGCATCGGAAGCTGATGACCCAACCGACGACAGGGTGCCAGAATCGCCTCTGCACCAAGAGCGAGACACTCGGGAAAGGCGCTATCCAGAAAGGATCAGAAAGCCTCCCCAAAGACTGAATATATAAACGGACTATTTTCAGCTAACGTTGTATGTTAAAAAAGTGTTAATTGTAATTAGTTTGATATTTAATTGTTAAATGAGTGTTATGGTACTGTTAATCTAAAAGGGGAGGAATTGTAATGTATATACCTTTAAGGGGGGGGGAACTACTTTTTACAGACCTGTAGTACCAGCAGTGACCACACCTGTATATAGCACTGAGTAGTAATCTGTACAGTTCAGTTCCAGAGTGAGCCACGTTGAGTAAACACCTGTTGTACCATTCTCCTGCAGTCTTGTGTCTTACTACTGACAGACACAACAAAAACCATATGAGACACAGCATTTTAAATTTTCCCACCTATATTTCCAGAGTTATAAAAACATGCATAAAGGTGGGACTTATACAGTGGATTTTGTAGAGGATTTAGTAAGTTAAGCTTGGTAGTTAGAACTCAGTCAACATTTGGTAATTCAATTTTCAATTTTATAGAAAATAACAATCATATATGCCCAGTTTTCTCCCATCCTCTCTAAGGACTTGTCTGATGCTAGAGTATATTTAAATGAGCAGTGGACACCCTCTAGCACCTTGGCCAAATTGCAAATGTGAATCTAGACAGTGAGTGGTGGCAGGCTACTTGACCTTGGGAGGTTACGTGGCCATATCATATCCTATCCTCAACCAACACCCAAATGCATGTATTTTTCAGTAAGTGTCACTGGATAGTAGTCAGGAGCAGGAATCCTGGCTGATTCCTCCCTTCCTCTATCCAAGAGGCCTCTGGGGCCAATTGTAGCACTGTACTCCACCACAACTGAGATCAACTAACTCAGTACGGACCGAGAATCAAATCTGGAACCTTCCTGGGCTGTGTGGCTAAGTTCCACACCAGGCGGCTAACATGCCAACTGCACCATCAAGGATGCGTAACCACTGCATGTAAACAATGTAATCTTCCTTGGGCGTTTGTTCCACGCATGTCTATTGTCTATGTGTGTATATGTTTGCATTAGTGTGTAGGGACTGCCCATGAGGATGTGTATTCTTGGTAAGAAAGAACATGCATTATCACAGTATGCGCAGGTTGCCCCAAAGCACTTGACAACCAATGAATTACATTTGAAGTAGAGTCAGTGTTATTATATAGCTAGATATGGTATCCTACAGGTTATGGTACTGGACTAGCAATCCAGAGTTTGAGAGTTCAAATCCCATCCAGAAAAATGGCTATGAAAGCTGTTGGATTGCTGTAAACACCCAACAAGCTCACTAATGTCCTTCAGACGAGGGAACCTACCACCCCTATCTGGTCTGGCCTACATGTGACTCTAGTCCCACATGATATGGTTGACTCTTCGGGGTCAATTTTAACTCAGGTGCGGGGAATTGTCAGGTTCCCCGAATTTAGTGTTTCCCACACGAATCTAAATGGGTCTGAGATTGATGCAATTTTAACTCAATTGGCTAAATGATTTTCAACGTGTGGGAACCCTTGGCAATTGAGTATTTCCAGTCAGATAGTCGCAGAATATGACGTCATCATTGCTGCTGCATTGAGGGTCTGCAACAAGCCTTGCTTCTTCTGCAGGCTGCCAACCTTTTGGGATTTGCTGATACACTGAGCTGGAAGCAGAATGGCAAGAGAAAGACCGAGGTCTGCACCCCGTTTTGACGACGTTGCCCTGCAGGCTTTAGTGGAGGGAGCAAGAGCTCACAAGGAGGTGCTCTTCCCTTCATCAGGAAGGAAGATGCCTCCCCAGCAAAGGCTGCGTGGCTGCAAGTGGCAGAGGAGGTCAACTCCTTATCGGCTACCCGCAGAACTTGGATACAGTGCAGGAAGAGATTTCATGACCTTCAGCAGACTGGAAAAGTGAGTATGAAGTTCCCATCACTCTCAATCTGATCTCCATTGCCTCTCCTCACCAGCACTCAGCTTTAGCAATCTCTTCCTCCACATCCCACTTGACACTGACATCCATGCACCCTTACCCATTCCCTCTCACTCTATGCTCACATTCACCTAACTATTCGACTATGCAGCCTTCACACTCCCTATCACTCTGATGCTATGAAAACAACTGACAACACACAGGGAGGGCCCTTGGTCTTGCCACCTCACTCCATCTTTGTCTCCTTCTAAGCATCTATGCTATGTATTCTCTACACGCACTCCTTCATTCTCATTCAAACTCCACTTGTCTCCCTCATTGCAGGTAAAGAGAGCTCACAATAAAAGATAATGAGCGAAAACAGGAGGAGGGCCACCATCAGTAGCCCACCTCACCCCCTGGGAGGAGGCGGTCCTGGAGATCGTAGGACTGGAGGATGAGGCGCAAGTGGGGGACGGACAGATGGGTGCATCACAGCAAGCTGGTGACAGAATAGTTTTCCATCTCTCTCATTGACATTGCATGAGTCGCTAATAATGATTCTGAAGCTATAACAGATGGACCCATGATCATCTGCAATATGCAATGTGCATGTAACCTTGACCTCACATCTCTAACTCTTTCCTTTACTCCCCCACAGGACCATCGAGAGCCCCCGTCCCCACTGTCCAGGAGGAAGAGCCTGAGCTTCCAGACTCCTCAGAGGAATCTGCAACCTCTGAGGGCGCAGCGTCAGCAGAATTCAGCGCACCCAGCACCAGCGCAGACACTCACACCTCGGTGGGACCTTCGGGACATAGAGTAGTGTTGTCACCTGGTGTATCACAGCTCACAAGTGAGCATCAGCAGATTGTGGAGACAGGGACAGCAGTGGAGAGTGCTAGTCAGAGGGCGCAGGACTCTGCCAGCTCGACTCAGCTGCATGTCGACCCTCTGTCTCTGGGTCCATCCATAAGATCAGCGGGGCTGGAACTCCAGGATCAGATGCAGGAGTCTCTGGCAGGTTTTGTCTCCAGGGTCGATGTGAGTGTGGAGCAAATGGAGGAGTCCATAGCGAACATGAGTAGAGCCTTTGTGGAGTCATTGGCGCATGAACGCATCACCATGGAAAGGATGGCAACCTCCATGGAGGAGATAAGTCGCCAGGGTATGGAAAACATGGTGAGTGTTCATAATAGAATGACATCTCTTGAGGAGCGATGGGCATCTATTGAACAGAGAAACCAGACCTTCATGGAAGTCCTTCTGAGTAGGACTGCCAGTGCAGATACGGGTCCCCATGGCCCCCTGATGTGCAGCAAGGTGCTCTCAAGCCACTTCCAAGCGCTGGCCCCAGAAGGTGGGTGAGTAGCAGCCTGGCGCTCCTGTTGCTGCTGCTGTTGTTCCTGGTTCTTCTGGTGTTCGAGCTCATCTAATGCCCAGAAGGGAAGGAAATAAATGGCTCCCATGCTTCTGGTATATGCCTCCGTTGAGGAAGCGCTGAGTGAAGGTGGCGAGCGGGGTTTCCCAGGAGGTCACACTGGAGATGTGCGTGAGGCTCCAACCTTCCACAGGTGTGGTTAAGCCTGGTAAAAGTTGCCCCAGGCCTGAAACAACAAAGTCCTGCCACCTGCAAATGATGACTGATCAAATCTCCTCTTTAATGGTTGACCTGCAGCTGATAGTCAGCAAGCCAATAGTGCTCACGCCAGGTTTCACAGGCGTGATCCCCACCAGGCGTGTTTTACGTGGGAAAAGGGTTAAACAGGCAAGGGCCTGTTAAAATGGGATTATAAAGGCCAATTAGCGCTGTTTAAGGGCCCTAAAGACCAGTCCCACCTGTTGCAGGCGGGACTGATTCGGGACCATCAGAGACACCTGGGTTAAAATGGCTCGGGGTCGGGAACCAGGCGGTGGGGGGGTCCCGACCCCCAGTTTTTGGCGATTTTAACCCCCCACACACCTCAAAGCCCGTCTCGCGGCTGAGTTAAAATCGACCCCTTAATGTCCTCACTCCAGTACCACCCCCGCAACAAGAACAAGAACAATTTTTTTGAAGAATGTGCTAACTATGACATAAGTAAAATTTTAAATATCTGGTGGTGCAGCCCTTAATTCTCCCTTGCTGTCTGTAATACTGCATTGATGCTCGATGCACAGGAAGCAATTAGGGAAAGTGCTCACATTGCTTCTGGTCAGGAAAGCCGCATTATAATAATGGGTTTAAAATGCAAGTTAAGGTCATTCATTGCTGTAATACTACAAAGTACAATAAATGTCAGTTCATTTCTAGAAAACTGAATCTTCTTTGGTCAAATTAATTTATCCTTTGATCTGGGAAAAAAAATGGCTGATTTTTTTGGGTGTTCATTAAAATGAGGATTGCCAGGAATACTTTTCCAATTTTAGCGCCTATAGAGTAATTTTACAATCCGCCTGCTGCCAGCGCAAATCGTAAATTCAGGCCCAAACTGCCGACGATATTCCAAGCATTAAAGCAAATCATCAGATAACTGTGGGCACTGCCTGCCATCATTTCCAGTTTGTGCAATCAGCAGGCAAGGCTTCCGATGGATTTTTAAAATTTCCCTGCAAGTGTCAGCAGTTTCAGATCAGGTGCAGAGTAACAGTCCCTCAGCCCTATCCCAACAACATGCTTGAATCTAAAATGCTGAACTGAACACCCCCCCCCCCCCACTGCACTAGGGTGGCATTCTTAGTTCCCAACCAAACCATTCTTAAGGTCTCTTTTAAGAAGACTAAATAATAATTTAGAGTACTGAAGGGCAGGGTTTTTTTTGCTATTCACTCGTGTCTAGAGAGAACAGGTTTGAAACAGAGAAGAAGAATTTCAGTCAGAACCCTTACAGTCAGCACAGAGAGGAGGTGAAGCAAAGATGCCAACTGCCATGAACTGCAGCTTCATATCACACCTGCCCAACAAGGGCTTTCTCTTTAAGTTCTTTACATTTACTGCAATGCACTCCATCATTGCAGTAAATGTAAAGAACTTAAAAGAGAAATTTACAATGGCCTAGAAATTGGGTTTTGGCTTAGCCAGGGCTTTAGCGCCGGAAGTTAGTGCCGGCGCTAAGTCCCCTGCGCGCGCCAAAAATTCAGTGGCGCTGCGCCCAAACGGCTGCCGGCGCTACTGAAGGGTCTTTGCGGCGGTACATCGGCGCTAACTGCCATTTCGCGCCGCAATTCCGGCGCTGCGGCACCCGATGCGGTGCGGCAGGCTGGGGACGTGCAGGCCTCCTCCTCCCGTTAAGGAGGAGCTGCCTGCACCCGGCCGCGGCCCGCGCAAATCAGCTTAAAAATGAGCCCGGCACCTCGGACAAGTGCCGGGCTTGCATCTGTTCCGGGGTTGGGGGGGGGGGGGGGGGGGAGAAGTCCGGGGAGGGAGCTGCGGGCAGGCGGCCGGCGGGAAAGTGGCCGGCCGCCGCGGGGCCTTTAATGCGCCGGCGCAAACTGAAGTAAGGCACCTCTGCCAGAACGTTGCTTGCGGCTGCCACGGGCGAGGCGGCCGCAACTCAATTTCGGAGTTCGGGCGGGTTACCACGGCAACCGGGACGCTGCGCACACCGATGACGTCATCGGTGCCGGCGCAGCGCTACCGGTGCAACGCCGATTTAGGGCCCCAGGGAATTTTTAAACTGGCCATAACTCTGCCGCTAGTCCCTCTAGCGCCTCAAAAGCGGCGCTAAGGCTAGTGAATTTCTAGGCCAATAGGTTTGAGTGTTCTCTGTAAGAAACTGCAAATCCAATAACTGGAATACAGAATGGACAGGCAGCTGATGGCTTATTTTAGAGAAAAGGTTGAGAAGTGAGCTCAATGGAGGTATATAAAGTCTTAAACAGCATAAATAAGATGAACCTAGAGTATTACCTACAGATCAGTCACTGCAACAGTACATAAATTTAAAGTGAAAATGAATTTAAAACACATCTTCGAAAAAATGATTTACTCAAAGGATGATAAATAGTGGAAATGATCCTGGAGGTAAAGCAATAGAGTCAAAGAGGTTAGGGGAGTTTAAGATGCACCAAGATGCTAGGCTGAGTGGGTGAAATATGAGAAGGATAAGCTCAAAGAGCTGCATGGTCTTTTCTCTTCCTTGATTTTTATTATTTTCTTATGAGTTTCATCTTATCAGTGTGGGATGGGTTCAAAACCCAGACTCCAAAGAGAGCATGCGAACTCACTGGAAGATCCAGTACCCCCTCCTTTGCAATTTTAATCAATTTTTTTGATACTCTTTCATGGTTTAGGTATACCCCTTCACAGCTAATTGGCTAAAACAGAGGTTTCGATGGGGGGGAACCCATACTTGTGTCACACCACTTAATAGCCTCAATGGGTTGCAGCGCCCCATTATGATTTTCATGATTTAGCATAATGTAAAGTTAACAAAATGCACACAGTGACAGAATATTTATTGCTTCTTAAAACAGCAAAAACAGATAAAAGAATCAGTACCGGCTGTATTTTTCATCTGGAGGATGCAGAACTAGGATTAGTTTAAAAAACTTACAACCCACATTAACCAAAATTTCATGCAATGATGGCTATTCTTATTTTTTACTTTTATATTTTATTGACAAATGTGTCTAGACTGGTTGTGAAAGTTACCTATTGTTGGATGTGAGTGTTTAATGCTATAATTTATTATTTACTTGGGCAATATAACACCAATGTGGAATCTGACATCAACTCTAAATTGCTTTGAAAATCATTTAATTGGAACCAGCTTTAATCTGTTTATTTAGCAGTGACACGTTGACCCCTTGTGCTATTTGTAATAAATGTCCTTGCATCACACAGCTGTTACAAAGTTGTTGAAGGTAATGCTCTCAGAGCAGGGGTTTCACACACTCTTGAAATGATCTATTTATGGTTGGCAGTGCTTCATTTAAGCTCTGCTTCAGTCCTCTGCCCTATTCAACTTCAGAAATCAAAGCAGTTTGTAGCATTTTTATACTCTATTAATATTGCATCCTTGCCGTCGGAGATAGGCTATATAAATGAGACAGCCTACTTGCCTCCAGAGGTAAGGAACTGCACCTCATGAATGAGCTGGTTTTGTCCTTCCCACCAGAGGCATGGGCTGTTGTTGCCAATACTTACCATTGATTCTGCCAGTAAGCAGGTGGGAGCTCTGAATCCAGTTTCCCCATTCTGGCTTGTACATACTTGTTGCTGACACTGGGGAAGGTTTGTGGCCACAATGGTAAAATTATAAATATGACTTTGTAGTAACTCCATGTGCACAATCCTGTCCACCCCGCAGTATAAAGGGGCCAAATGTGGCACAACAGAAACTGGTTATATTCTACACATAGGTTATGGTTACCATCATCACATTAGCTGTGATATACAGTACTACAACCTGTCTCCCAGCACTTTTGTCTGTGTTCACAGCAAAAAGACAGTTCCCATTAGCAGAGTGAGTCTCCTATCAAATTAAATCCTTATACATGCTGCGAGGGATAGAGTGCCCAGGATTAACAATTACTCTTTTAATTTTCATATTGGCTATTGTATAACACGTGCGATGCCTATTACTTTCTTCTTACTCCTTCACAAGCCAGAAAACACATTCAGATCAAAGTGTATCGGCTAAAGATTTACAGAAAATCAATTTTGTCATTATCTAAAGTATGTTTAAGAGTTTATGGCCTAGAAATTCATTGTAGCCACTTTTGGGGCGGTGAAGTGGGGCGGCCGCTAAAGTTTGCGCCCGCCGCCAAATCGAGGCCACTTCTCCGATATTCATTAGCTTCGCCCTAAGAGTTCGCTCGAGCACTAAAACTGGTGTTGGACGCCTCTGTTTGGGCGCTAAGCCGGAGGTGCTGATCAATAGCGCCGAGGCCGGGCGCAGCGCAGGTGCGGCCATCTCGTGATTGACAGCAGACACCCTGGCGCCGGCCAGCTCTTAAGGGGGAAGGGTCGACTGTGTCTGCTGCCACGCCCTGGATAGTGGAGCCCTGCAGCTAGGCCTGAACACTGCTGCTGGACCCAAATAGCGCCTGAAGCCATGGAGAAGGCCCGTGAACGTGCGCAGCGCTTCTCAGAGCGTGATCTGAGTGTGCTGGTTGGTGCTGTGGAGAAGAGGCGCCATGTTTTGTACCCGCACAATGGCAAGAGGGCGCCGTTCCGCGTCTACAGGAGAGCCTGGAGGCATGTCGCCAGCAAGCTGTCAGCCAACAGCGAGGTCCCCAGGAGCGGTGTCCAATGCCGCAAAAAGTTTAATGACCTCACGCGGATTGTCAGGGTGAGTACCCTTTCCAGTGACCTCCTCATCCTTGCATGTGCACCTCACATTATGGGCAAAGGGACCTGAAAGCCCTAATGGCCAGCAGCGATGGGACAGGCATGAACATCAATTGCACAATCTGCACTTAACACACTGGCCAGGCTATTCCACCATGGGAGGCAGTGCACACAAGATCAGGGCGACACACTGTACTTAGAGGCCATCCTTTCTCTTGCAGGCCAAGCTGGCAAATAATCGGAAGAGCCGGACTGCGACCGGGGGAGGCCGACCCCAGATCCAGCCGCTCACCGAGCTTCAACATCGCGTGGAGCGCATCATGGGTGCCCGGGTGATTGGCCCTCTTGCATGTGGAGATGCCGACCCTGTTCTGGCCACCAATGGTAAGGACATCCACGTTTGGACCTCTCTCGTCCCACTTGCGCATCAGATCTACATCCTTTGCCACTGTCCGACCAATGCGCTGAATGCCACCACTCATGCATCCCTTGCTGACGCCCTCTCCTCAGTCTAAAGCTACTCTTGTGCCTTCCTGCTTTCAGATGGTGAGGAGGAGGTCCCTGAACTTGCCAGTGACAGCCCCTCAGAAGAGGAGCAGGAGGAGGAGCAAGAGGAAGGCGGCTCATCAGGGGAACCCTCAGCCGCGGCCACCCAGGCCAATGTAGGGGACACGTCTTCCCTGGAGGGGAGCGTGGCGGAAGTTTCGAAGGGGAGGGGAGCTCA
This sequence comes from Somniosus microcephalus, assembly GCF_052327205.1. Taxonomy (NCBI): domain Eukaryota; kingdom Metazoa; phylum Chordata; class Chondrichthyes; order Squaliformes; family Somniosidae; genus Somniosus; species Somniosus microcephalus. The sequence goes on along the minus strand of NC_140989.1, from coordinate 282,909,740 downwards.
TGGGACCTGCGGCCTGCAGAAACGCGGGAGGGGGGTGGAAGCTCGGCGGCCTTCTCCCCAGAGGGAGAGTCCGGCCCCCAGTCCGGAGATGGTCTTCGCCGAGGAGATGGAACGCCTCGAGGACTTGTCCGCGGACTCGGAGCGCCGGCACACGGAGCTCATGGCGGCAGTGGCACGGTTGCCTGAGGCCATCGAGTCCCTCTCTCGGAGTGTGACCGAGTTCGGGCCCTCAGAGGCCATCAGTCGGGCGGAATTCCGGGCAGATCAGGCAGCGAGTCGGGCGGAATTCGGGGCAGATCAGGCAGTGAGTCGGGCGGAATTCGGGGCAGCTCTGGCAGCGACTGGCCAGGTGATCAGTGGTGCCGTCCAGTCAATGGCTGCTCTGATGCAGTCAGTGAACAGGTCAACACGGGCACTCACTGCTGCCACACTCGCTGTGTCAGCTAGGCATCGCCAGGGCACCCGGCGCGCTGCAGCAGCACAGCGGTCTGTCCCTCGGCAGATTGGTGCGCATGCTGCAGTGCTGGCCCGGGCGAGTGCCAGTGTCTCAGGTGACCAGCGAGCGCCAGCCATCCGCCAGCTTGCCCGCATTCCTCCAGCCGCCACTGCCACTCCCCCAGTGGAGCTGGCAGGAGCTACTGCAGCGACTGATGCTGGCCAGCCACAGCTGCAGCATTCAACAGCCGACCGCTCGACGGCCAGACCTCGACTAGGCCGACCCCCAAGGGCATCTGCCGTCACGACATGTGCCCCTCAGGCACCTGCCCCCAGCCTTGCAGCAGCCAATGGCCTTACTTTGAGGAGGAGCAGCAGGGCGGGCAGGGGCCACACAAAGATGGCCAAGGCATCGCCCTAGCAGGCCAAATAGTCGAATGCGTGGCCAGTTGTGTTTGTTTTTTGAGGCCGAGATTTGCATGTTTGTTTATTGAAGGCCGATGATGTGATGTTTGATTTTTACGAAGGCCAAGAATGACGGCCATTTTAGTGGCACTATTTTGTTAATCCTCTCCAGGTTGTGGGAGCGAGTAATTTGTTTGAGTGTTTTTTGGGGGTTTCGTCTGTTTTTGGTTTTCATGTGGGAAGGGACCTGAGTTTGAACAATAAAGCATTTTATTTATTAACATTGTCCATGTTTGATCTTTGAAGTGTTTGTTGCCTTAACCGGCTGAGGGCTTGCGGAGCGGCTGCAATCATGTTCTTTCATTGGCACATGCCATTCCCTGACAGGGGGCCTAGAAGTGACGTTCAATAAGCCGCCGACGGGCGGCCCTTGGACCTGGTGCCTCCCTCCTGGGCTGGTACTCCTCGTCCTCCTCCTCCTCATGCTCCTCCTCCTGAGGTGGTGGTCCAACGTGAGGTGGCAGTGCCGGAGTCCTGCGGATAGCCAGGTTGTGCAGCATGCAGCAAACGAAGACGAATTGGGAGACTCGATCCTGCGAATACTGGAGGGCTCCCCCGGAGCGATCGAGACAGTGGAACCGTTGCTTGAGGACGCCGATTGTTTGTTCTATGATGTTCCTAGTCGCTTGATGGCTCTCGTTGTATGCCTCTTCAGCAGGGGTCGTGGGCGCGCGGAGCGGGGTCATGAGCCAGGTACACAAAGGATAGCCTTTGTCCCCGATAAGCCATCCTCTTGGGGGAGGCTGTGCCTGGAACATGTCAGCCACAGTTGTCTGTCGCAGGATAAAGGCATCGTGGCTGCTGCCTGGAAAGCGGGCATTGACAGCTAGGATGCGCTGCCTGTGGTCACACACCAGCTGTACATTGAGGGAATGGTAGCCCTTCCGGTTGCGGTAATCCTCGGCATGCTCAAGAGGTGCCCGTAAAGCCACATGCGTGCAGTCAATGGCGCCCTGCACCATGGGGAAGCCCGCTATTCTTGCAAATCCCACTGCACGCTGCTGCTGCTTGTCCAGGGTCATGGGGAAGGAGATGAATTGATGTCTCCTTGTGAAAAGGGCTTCTGTCACCTGGCGGATGCAGCAATGCACGGCGAACTGGGAGATGTTAGCGATGTCCCCAGCAGCGGATTAGAAGGAGCCGGTGGCATAGAAGTTGAGAGCCACCGTCACCTTCACTGCCACCGACAGACGTCCTGCGCATCAGCTGTGGCTGCAGATCTCTGTGAAGCAGCTGGCAGATGTCTGCAACGACCTCCCTTCTGAATCGCAGCCTCCTAACACACATTGCGGCAGACATGGTCAGATAGGAAGACTGCTGGCGGTATACCCTGGATGGGTAAGGCCTCAGTTGGCGACGCCTGTTGCCCCCTCTGCGTCTAGCCAGGGCTGCCACTCTCACGGCGTCTGTAAGCCCTTCTGGCATAAGGCTGAAAGTCAGCGTTGGCACCCAATGCAGCCCCCATTATATGCTGGCAAACACTGAGCTCTCAATGAAGGCAAAGATAATTGCTAAGCTCTGGCCTGAGCCAAAAATACCTGTCCTAGTGTTGGTCCAAACCAGTAAGCTCTCCTCCTTGGTCTCTGTCCAAAAAACCATGGCACAAGAGTGAATGCTGCAAAATGGCTGGCCTTTATAGTGCAGGGTAAGTGCTCTTTAATTAGCGCTCCCCGCGGCCCGGCTCGGCTGTGTACCGTTCCACTTCACAGTCGTTAGGGCCGCCCGGCGCACAATGGGCCGGCGCGAGTGAAGTTCCGGTTTGGGGCGCACAAAGGGCGCTGCACTATTAAATGACGTCATGATCTGCGTGCGCAGCAGGGTGCGCGCTAAGACTTTGCGCCGGCGCTAAATGTGTCCTGAAGTTGGGGAGAGGCGCAGATCGCGCTGCGCCCGGGCGATAAGCGCCTAGCGCTCGAGATCTACTCCTCCTAAGGCGCTAATGGCTGGTGCGCCCAACTGAATTTCTAGGCCTATGTCTACATCATGATAAATAAAGCACCACCCATGACAGGAGCGCAAGATCCAGGACAATACCACAGCAGAGAATAGCATGTTGAATGCTCATCACCAAAGTGGGCAACTTATAAATTACTAGGCCTGAGTGAGTAACATCCACTTAGATAACAAAGGAAATTAGGAAAGATAAATCAGAAGTCAAGATTCACGCAGAAAGGAAATTGGAAAAGAAATTCGACAAAGCAATCCCATCACTTATTGGACACTGATATTCACAACACGTTGTACATACTGTGTAACTGATACACAGACACATTAGACCATTCATTAGGCAGCCACTGCCTCTCTGGGGGCTCATCCCTTGGCAGCCAGCCATGGTCTAAGATTTCTGTCATAGAAATCAAAATCAATCACCAAAAAAACTAACTGCTCATCTTCTTGTTGACCTCACATGCATAACCAATGTAAATAGGCATATTCTGCACTGCAGTTCTGATCAAAATGAATATGTGGACTAAGGCAGGCAAGCTAACTTATTCGTTAGGTTACCTCCATCTGCAATGTATGTGAAGAATTTTTGCAAGGTATCACTTGCTTCTTCTGTGTGTGCACTGTAGCAGAGCTCCCCCGGAAGCATGCTATTTAAGTGCAGGGAGCTCCCTGGATAATGAACACTTAGCACACGTCATTGAGGATATAGGAAACCCCTGAGGGGGTTGGGAGGTCAGAAAAATCGCAGTATCACTTTCCCTTGACTTTGTAAGTCTGTACTCACATCAATATCAGTCTTTTCCCTTCCTTTTGTCTGATGTTAATAATTCAAATTTCAGACATCAATAGTCCACTTATTTGTACCATTCAGAAGCTCCTGCTCATTAAAAATTACACACTGCAGAATAGTTTAATGCTCATCATGTTTGTTGTGCACCTGCTTGTCTTTGTTATATTTTCCTACTAGTGTCTTTGCAGAACACAAGAATATAATGCAAGCGAGGAACATCACAGGTCAGAAGGAAACGGAAATGTAATGTACTTAAAGCAAAAAACTGCAGATGCTGGAAATCCAAAACAAAAAAAACAGAAAACACTGGAAAAACTCAGCAGGTCAGGCAATGTCTGTGGATAGAACAGACGAGTTAACTTTTTGGGTGTGGACACTTCTTCAAAACAAAAGTGTCTGCACTCAAAACGTTAACTAATCTGGTCTCTCCACAGATGCTGCACAACCTGCTAAGAAATTCCAGCATTTACTGTTTTTGTGTAATGCACTAATCTAAAGGTAACGCTGATCATTCCCAATATTTTCTCCTACAATAAAGAGCCCTTTAAATGTGACACATTTTAACATTCCTGAATTTGCTAATTTTAACAATAAAAAGTTGATGGAGTAAAAGATGGTGGAAAGCATAAATTTGTCTGTGGTCATTCTGTTCTGAGGATTCATGTCCCTCCAAAAATGAAGGGATATAAATCTTCCCTCAACCAACAGATCATTCATCAACCTGCTGAATCTGGGTTCTTGTGTACACAATAGCTGTTGCGTTTGCCTCTATAACAACAGTTACTGAATCTCAAAGTAATTAATTTTATCTGAAGTGCTTCAAGGTGTTTCTGAAATGCAATATGGTGTTAATTAAATGAAAGATGAACTCATGCAGCATTCTGCAACTGCACAATCAAATCAAAACCTGAGTACTTCATTTGAGGTCAGGCTTGGTGTTAATGAAGTTTACAAAATGATTTTTTTTGAAGTATCAGCAGTAACAGAACTGAATAGTACATAGGGAATTTTTGTTAGAGAGCATGGGTTTAGGCTCTATTGGCAGGAATATCCCAGTGGAGGAGGAGAGGGTGGCCTGGGAGCGCACAGGACAAAGAGGGTCTACAGCTTGCAGCAGGAGCTAAAGCTGAGAGTGTCCTGCAATACAGTAAACTACATGGGCATGATGAAGGAGCAGGCTCAAGCTCAGTAGACAGGCTCTGACTGAGGTGTGCCATCTGGCATTGTAATGAAATAAATAAACCTATGAACGAAAGGAAGAATTCAAACAGATTCATCACAGGAGTGTTTTTAATATTGACCACTGGTTTTAGAACTTGATACTAAAGATACAGAGTGTGATACCAAATATGAGCTGTCATGTTGCTTGACACAGCATGTGATAGAGCATAAGGGGGTGGTCGGTGGGTGGGAGTGGAGTTTAGATGTCAATGGAAATGGAGGAAAACATTGCAGTAAAGAAACACCTACTCTATTCCATATTATGTTACGTATTCACTGCTGCACCGACTTCTAAAAAAGCCAAGATACGTTCAGAATATCACTGCATTACATGATGCGTTCAGTGCCATTCACAACTCCTCAGATAATGAAGCAGTCCATGCCCGCATGCAACAAGACCTGGACGACATTCAGGTTTGAGCTGATAAGTGGCAGGTAACATTCGCACCACACAAGTGCCAGGCAGCAACTATCTTCAACAAGCAAGAGTCTAACCACCTCTTCTTGACATTCAATGGCATTACCATCGCCGAATCCCCCACCATCAACATCCTGGGGGTTACCACTGACCAGAAACTTAACTGGACCAGCCACATAAATACTGGGGCAACAAGAGCAGGTCAAGAGGCTGGGTATTCTACGGTGAGTGTCTCACCTCCTGACTCCCCAAAGCCTTTCCACCATCTACAAGGCACAAGTAAGGAGTGTGATGGAATACTCTCCACTTGCCTGGATGAGTGCAGCTCCAACAACATTCAAGAAGCTCGACACCATCCAGGACAAAGCAGCCCGCTTGATTGGCACCCCATCCACCACATTTAAACACCCCTCCACCACTGGCGTACCGTGGCTGCAGTGTGTACCATCTAAAAGATGCACTGCAGCAACTTGCCAAAGATTCTTCGGCAGCAACTCCCAAACCTGCAACCTCTACCACCTAGAAGGACAAGGGCAGCAGGCGCATGGGAACACCACCACCTCCAATACAAAAAGAAAATACTGCAGATGCTGGAAATCTGAAATAAAAACAGAAAATGCTGGAGAAACTCAGCAGGTCAGGCAGCATCTGTGAAGAGAGAAAGAGAGTTTCAGGTCGATGACCTTTCATCAGAACTGGAAAAAAAGCAGGAAATGGAACAGATTTTTAAGCAGGTGAAGAGGCTGGGAAAGGGGGGAGGGGATGAAAGAACAAATGGGAAGGTCTGTGATAGGATGGAAGGCGGAAGAGGTTAAGAGATATTCAAGGCAAAAGGAGATGGTAATGGGACAGGTTAAGAAACAAAGGATGGCTCTAGATGAAGTGTAAATTGCGCTGGCAGAATGAAAGACAGCTGCCATGTGGGAGAGAAGAAAAAAAGACAGACAAAGAGTGTGGATAAAAAAAAATCTATCTATCTATATATATATATATAGGGGCCGAGGTTATGATCTGAAATTGTTAAACTCTATGTTGAGTCCAGAGGGCCGTAGAGTGCCTAATCGAAAGAGGAGGTGCTGTTCCTCGAGCTTACGCTGAGCTTCCGTGGAACAATGCAAGAGGCCGAGGACGGTGAGGTCTGAGTGGGAGTGGAGCAGGGAATTAAAGTGACAGGCCACTGGGAGCTCGGGGTCCCCTTTAGGGACTGAACGGAGGTGTTCCGCAAAGTGGTCACCCAATCTGCGTTCAGTCTCCCCAGTGTAGAGGAGACCACATCGTGAGCAGCAAATACAGTATACTAAATTGCAAGAAGTACAAGTAAATCGCTGTTTCACCTGGAAGGGGTGTTTGGGGCCCTGGACAGTTGGAAGGGGGGAGGTATAAGGGCATGTGTTGCATCTCCTGCGCTTGCACGGGAAGGTGCCGGGTGAAGGGGAAGGGGTGTTGGGGGTGATAGAGGAGTGGACTAGGGTGTCGCGGAGGGAGCGGTCCCTACGGAATGCTGAAAGGGGAGGTGAGGGGAAGATGCATTTGGTGGTGGGATCACGCTGGAGGTGGCAGAAATGGCGGAGGATGATCAGTTGAATGTGGAGGCTGGTGGGGTGAAAGGCGAGGACAAGGGGAACACTGTCGTGGTTCCGGGAGGGAGGGGCAGGGGTGAGCGCAGAAGTGCGGGAGATAGAACGGACACGGTCAAGGGCCGTGTCAACCACTGTAGAGGGGAATCCTCGCTTGAGGAAAAAGGGAGACATGTCAAAAGCACTGGTATGGAAGGTGGCATCGTCAGAGCAGATGCGGCGGAGACAGAGAAACTGGGAGAATGGAATAGAGTCCTTACAGGAGGCGGGGCGGGAGGAAGTGTGGTCCCGGTAGCTGTGGGAGTCAGTGGACTTGTAGTGAATGTTTGTCAATAACCTATCCCCAGAGATGGAGACGGAGAAGTCAAGGAAGGGAAGGGAAGAGTCAGAGATAGACCAAATGAAACCTCAGCCCCTATCATATATATATATTTTTTATCCACACTCCGTCCGTCTTTTTTTCTCCTCCCCTACATGTCAGCGCAATTTACACTTCATCTACTTAACCTGTCCCATTACCATCTCCTTTTGCCTTGAATATCTCTTAATGTCTCTTAACCTCTTCCGCCTTCAATCCTATCACAGACCTTCCCTTTTGTTCTTTCATCCCCTCCCCCCTTTCCCAGCCTCTTCACTTGCTTAAAAATCTGTTCCATTTCCTGCTTTTTTCCAGTTCTGATGAAAGGTCATCGACCTGAAACGTTAACTCTGTTTCTCTCTTCACTGAGTTTCTCCAGCACTTTTTGTTTTTATACCACCACCTCCAAGTTCCCCTCCAAGTCACACACCATCCTGACTTGGAAGCATATCGCCGTTCCTTCATCGTCGCTGGGTCAAAATCCTGGAACTCCCTCCCTAACAGTACTGTGGGAGTACCTTCACCACACGGACTGCAGCGGTTCAAGATGGCAGCTCACCACCACCTTCTTGAGGGCAATTAGGGATGGGCAATAAATGCTGGCCTTGCCAGCGACACCCACATCCCATGAACGAATAAAAAAAAACCTAATAAACCAAACACTTCCAATCCTGTAAAGTCAGGAATGCTCCCTGAAGGGATCAGTTCACTAAAGCACCACACAGTATGATACTGAACACTTACAGTCAAGAAGGTCTCAGGTCCAATCTCCAAACTGCAATGAGTTATCTGATTTCATCTGAGGCTGCAGTAAGAGTGCTAAAATTGATCCCAGTGTCCTGGGCTAAGGAAAAAAACTATCATCCAGGGTTTCAAAGAACCTTCCAATGACCTCCTTTCTCCGACCCCGCTGGAAAGCATATTGGGCAAGAACAGGATCGGCCTCAAAAGCAAAGCCATTCGTAATCGAATTGCCTGCCAACACTTACTCGCACATGAAGAGTGGTCACTTGGGTGGATGGCATCTGTGAAATCATAACTTGGTAATAGTTAGTGCCTTCAGGAAAGGAGGCAAGATGGGAGGAGAAAAATGGAAACAAAAAGCCCAGAAGTTGTTTGATCTGCCATCATTCCTTTATGTGCTTAATGATTTATTTGTTTTTTGTTTTCTTCAACTACTCAGAAGCTGGTTATTTAACATTGTGACCATCAGCACAGTAGAATGCTGCCAGGTCAGAGACAGTGGGGTCGGTAATGTGCAAAATAGGCATGAGGAAAGTTGTAGCACCAGTAATAAGCAATTAAGTTAAAAAAAAAGAGAACTTGTGTGGGGAAAACCGTGCCACAGGATACTATTCTTTTGTGTGAAGCACTTAGCTTGCACACAATTAGCATATCCCATCACAGTTTAATTTCTCCTGACTTTCCATCATTGTGGTAAACAGCTGCTCAAGCCAGTTCTCCATGGTCCTAAGGCCCTCCTATTAGGATCTATTTAGGACCCATTTATAGGAATTTCCTGTATAGTTGCATCCAGAGACATGAGTAATTGGGGCTTAAAGCAATTACCCAGCATAAAAGATCGAGCAAATTCGGGCACTCATAATTACACTACGGGTGTATTTCCTCGATCTTTTATGCCCATCTATTGATCCTTACACCCAAATGCCTTTTGGATCATTATAATGGCTCCGCCCCCAGTCTAAAGAGCTATGCACACGAATGCCTTGCAATTATACTGGTTCAAAACGGGTGCAAAATTTAGCCCAGAATTTTAGGCGCAGCAGGAAACAGTCATTTTTCTGGTGTTTTATCACAATTTTTGAGCATTTTTTACTGTTTATTCTGATGAGGCCTACTTGCTCTGTATTTTCTGTTTATTTCAATGCTTTTTTTTACAGCTTCAGGATGAGTCACATTACAAATTGAAATTCTTCCACGATTGCATGTTCTTAAACATGTTGTGCTTAAAATGCATGAATGATGGTTAGATGGCTTGAAACTTTAAATTTTAATATTTAAGGAAGGAATATATGGTATGAGTTCTGCACTTTCCTCAGGCCCCGATTGTTTATGCTGATTTCCACTTGCTTATGCCAAATTTTATGTTGCACTGTATGCTAATGAGATTGGCAGCAAATTTAGGTGTAAATTGAAACGGGCAAAATGGGCACAGGGGTGGTGGTAAATTCGGGTGTAACTTTCCAATTATGCCCCACAGGAAATTTCACCCCACAGTCTGCATGGGAGTTATTAAGAGAGAGCTACATATTTACCCAAACAGGAGTGTAAAATGATCTGGCAGCATGTTTGGTCTCTTTTCAATTTTAAAATGTTCTCCTGTAAAGGCACTCAAACACACGAATACAGTTCTACAAGTACCCATAGTTCTCTAGTCATTTGCCCAAGTAGCCATTTTTCACATGTGAAGCAAGGCAGTGACTGTTGGCAGGCTGCTCGGTCATGGGGGTTATTACAGCTGTGTTCCTCCCTAGGCCAGGGGTGCAGCGGCCAATTGTAGCACACCTGCTGCAGTCCCATCGGAGGTCAACAAAAACAGCACAGACCAGGGATGGAACCTAGGATTTTTGGTCTGTTCGGCTCAGTATCACATCAAGCCGTGCATTCACCAACTGAGCAATTCGAGAGCCTTGTTGATGTTATTTTGGATAAAGGGATAAGTGAGATTGTCTCACAGTAAATATTTGAATTTGTATATAAGGAGCACACACTTCATGCATCCAGCATCCTTATTTAGAGTTCCTAATATAATCATATAGAAAATACACCAGGAAAGGATCTTAAAAAGACACCTTGCAATATGTGAGTCACATGATTGGTTGATCCCTCAGTGACAATGCCACATAGGGTTTGTGATACTTTTCAGTTAGTGTCCATTGAAGGTGCTTCTGAATGACATTAAGGGAACAGAGAGGACTGAATTTTGCCGGCGCTCAAAGTGCGGGTTTGGAGGTGGGTCCCGCTGTCAAAATCAAAATGATTGTCAGTGGGTTGGGAACCTGCTCCGAACCCGCCTCCATGTAAGTTTCCAAAGTGTTGGGTCTGCGATTTCAGAACAGACCCGACACCAAGCAGCGGGGGAGGCATTTAAGATAGTTAAATGCCTGTTAACTACTATTTTGCCAGCCTTTTTCTATTTATCCACTTTTTTAATGAGGTTCCCGACGTTCAGAGATCTCTATGTCTCCCCATTGCTGTGAATAGGTGACAGCTGCAAAAGTGGTATGAAAGATAACATTTCACAGCTACTCACTTTCCAATGTCAGAAGCTTTCAGGATTTGGAAGACACTTTTGAGCTGTATGCAGTTTGGAAGTGTTTGGAGTAAACTCTCTATCCACTGTCACCTCCTTGGAGCAAGCTCTCACCATTAACAGATTGCTTCTGTCATCTCAACTTCAGCTGCCATCTATTCCAGCAACATCGGTGCCCTTGAAAAAAATCTCACCTTGCTCCTCTGAATCCCTTCACGATTAGCCCCAACACCAACATCACCAACCTTCTCCGCATTCACCTGATGCTGCACAGAACACAGGGCATCAGCACCCGACAACATTGCTGCCTGGGAGGCCAGCAATGGCCTCACCATGGCCAGATTTACTTCATTTGACACTGTACACCCTGGCTGCCACATGATGCGCCAGGTTAACACCACCCCACACCAGCACCATAAAGCATCCCGACAATGTCGAAGCCATTCATTTCACACTCATCACAATTTGGGGGGGGGGGGGGGTGATGGGGAAGTTATGTCTCAACATTCACTGCAACTCAACTCACTAAGACACTTCCAAAGGTGAGCACAGATCCTTCCAATAAGGTAAAGTGTTGAAAATATAGATTTCAATGTTTGACAACACATTACAAGAAAATTTACATGAACATTGCATAAAACACCCAAGTGCCTACCCTTGTGTGTTGTTAGTTCGTATGCTTGCAGTAGGATGAGGGTGAGTGTGAGGGGTGGCTAGTGAGATGGGGAAGTGATAATGTAGATAGAGAAGGATGGGTGGAGGTGCAAGATAAGTTAGTGTGAGTAGGATAGGGAAGGCAGAGTGATGGGGATGTGATGAGTGGCACAGCAGGATGAGGTTGGGTGTGGATTTGCAGTAACGTTTCGTGATCTATTGAGATCACAGAAACCCCACAGTGCAGATAGAGGCCATTTCGGCCCATCGAGCCTGCACCAACACATATCCAACCCGATCCCCGTAACCCCTACACCAACACATATCCCACCCTATCCCTGTAACCCCACGTATTTAATCCCCCTAACACTAAGGGTCAATTTATCATAGCCAATCAACCTAACCCGCACATCTTTGGACTGTGGGAGGAAACCGGAGCACCTGGAGGAAACCCACGCAAACACGGGGAGAATGTGCAAACTCCACACAGACAGTCACCCGAGGCCGGACTCGACCCTGGGTCCCTGGCGCTGTGAAGCAACAGTGCCACTGCAGGCAGGTCCTCCTGACCACACCCCTGCTTGTGCCCTCCTGTGCAATGTGTAACCAGGCTGCGTTGATCTCCTGGGGAGGTCTCTTCTGCCCTTGGAAGGGAAGAGAATCTCCCTGCATGCTGTGACTCCCTCCATAAGCATATGGAGGGAGTCATGCGAAAGCCTGGGTGCAGCCGTACACCTTTGTGCAGTGCTCGTCAGTGTTTGCAGCACCTCAATGCTGTAGAACACCGACAGCACAACTGTCAAAATGAATGTGGCCATGATCCCTTTAAGGAAACCTGCTGACGACGCTTCCCTTTAATTGGCCGGCAAATGCGCAGGGCGGGCTTAACAAGCCCAATCAGGGGAAAATCCTTTTCACAGAGTGGCTGGTGCCGGGAGCGGAACCGGGACCCGCCAACGACCTCTCCCACCGCGATCCCGTCTCGGCTGGCAAAATCACAGAGTCTCTAACCCTAAGAAAAATACAAAATGTTTTCTTCCCTCATGGACTACACTGTTAACCTTCACCTCTTTAATGTTATATCTGTTATAATGGGTAATGTTTCCTATGGGTAGGCATGCGATTTGTTGTGGGCTGATCAATCGAATTTCTACACTTACCTGATTTGCTGCCTAAGTGCTGCTATTTTGCACAAAAAATCTGGAGGCAGTGAAAATACTGGTTTCCTAGTGCAGCTCAGTGATTTAAAAAAAAATCACTTGCTGTAACAAATCACGTGTCCTATCTATGGGTCCCACATTATTAAGAGAACATTAACTATATGTGTTATATAACACCCTACATTTATTTAACGCCTGATATGTCAAAATGTATCAAAGTGCTTTCTGCAGTGAATTCCTTTTTGAGATGTTATGTTATCAGTGATTAAAGCATATCTAGCAATGCCAGCCCATAATACTGTAATTACTGCAACTACATGTATGCAAATTATTCATGGGACAAGGGGCAATACCATCCCCTTCCCCCACAAAGTTGTAAGAAAAGCTCTTTTATGAATACATAACATAATGACTTAATTTAGAAATATCACAGACACCCAAGGAAAGCCATCATATTGCTTGTGCATGACACCAAATTGACATAAATGAGGTTAGCTCTTCTGGAGTTGAGTGATTGAAATCTCTCCCTACACTCTGACAAGTCCCTTTAAGTGATGTCTTTAAACAATACCTCTTTAATATTTTCACAATGACAAAGTTCAGACGCATTTGATTATAATCTCACAAGTGTGATGCTTGTACCAAAAACTTTTTACAGAGTCTAAGGCTTAGTAACAAAACTAAGATCCAAGTGATTGGAAAAATACTAAAAACTAGTATAAGTTGTCTACAGACCACCTGACAGTAGTGATATAGTCTGGGGTGGGGGTAATAAATACAGAGATCAGGAAAGCATGTAGCAAAAACAATGTAGTTATAATGGGAGATTTACATTTCCACATGGACTGGGAGAAGCAGAACTGCTCAAATCATAAAGCCAATGAATTTCTAGAATGTTTCCAGGACATTTTCCTAGAACAATGTGTTTTAGAACTGACAAGGGAACAGGCCATACTGGATTTAGTGATGAGTAACGAACCAGAATGAATTAACAATCTGACGGTAGGGGAGCGTCTTCCAAACAATAACCACGCGATTGAATTTAATATTAAGTTTGAGAGGGAGAGTCATAAACCAGGGTTTTGAATTTATGTAAGGCAAGTTTTGAAGGGATAAGAAATAAATTAACCACAGTATATTGGACTGAGCTGTTAATGGGTAAACCTACAGACAAACAGTGGGAAGTATTCAAAGAAGTATTTGGTATGATACAAAACCAATACATACCCCTAAGAGGAAAAGGCTCCTCTTGTGCAGTTAAGCAACCATGGTTAACAAACGCAGTAAGAGACAGTAACAAGTTGAAGGAAAAGGGTTACACAAATGCAAGGAAAAGCATAAAACCAGCAAACTTAGAGAGCTATAAAAAACAACAAAGGGAATACAAAGAAAGTAGAAGAGGTGCAAAAAGAGAATATCAAAAAATAACTTGCAAGGGATATCAAAGCTAACAGAAAAAGGTTTTATAAATGTACTAAAAAAGAGAGGTAAAGGGGAAGGTGGGCCCTTTAAAGATGGATGTAGGTGAGACTATAATGGATCATAAGGAAATGGCAGGCTTGTTAAATGAGCACTTTGGAAGAGGACAAAATAACAGTAGTACAAGGGAACCTAAAAATAAGTCAATGGGAGGAACTTAGTGGATTTAATACCAGTAAAAAAATGGTAATGGAGAAAATAATGAGACTTAGGATAGACAAATCTCCAAGACCTGATGGTTTTCACCCCAGGGCATTAAGAGAAGTAGGTGAGGAAATTGCAGATGCATTTGTCATAATTTTCCAAAAATCTCTAAATTCAGAAATTGTGCCTTAGGATTGCAAAATTGCAAATATCACTCCATGATTTAAGAAGGGAGGGAGGGAGCAAGCAAGTAACTACAGACCTGTTAGATTCCAGTAGCTTCCCCACAATTAATGGTAAACTATCATCAGAGACAGAGTGACTGCGCACTTGGACAAGTATGAGCTAATCAAAGCGAATCAGCATGAATTTGTGAAGGGTAGGTCATGTCTGACTAATCTAGTTGATTTTTTTGAGGAGGTCACTGACAATGTGGATAGAAGAGTGTCTATGGACTTCCAGAAAGCATTTGATAGGTGATGATTAGCAAAAATGAGAGCACATGCAACTGGAGGGAACCTTGTGATATAGGTTGGGAATTGGTTAGGAGATAGGCAACAGAGTAGGGATAAAGGGTTCATTCTCTGATTAGTGGGATGTAACAAGTGGTGCTCCCCGGGATCTGTACTGGGTCTCAGCTTTTCATCATATATATTAATGACTTGAATGAAGGGAGAGCTGTGTATCAAAGTTTGCAGATAACACTAAGTTAGGAGTAAGTTGTGTGGATAGGAGCACAAAGTTACAAAGGTACATAGACAGACTAAGCGAGTGGACAAAACTACGGCAGATGGAGTTCAATGTGGGGAAGTGTGAGATCATCCACTTTGGAACTGAGAAAAACAAAGATCTGAGAAAGACAAATGGGAATATTCTCTTAATGAGGAAAGACTAGAAGCTGTGGAGGAGCAAAGTGATTTAAGTATCCATGTACATAAATCACTAAAAGCTAGTGCACAGATACAAAAATGAATCAAAAAGGTTAATGCAATATTGGCTTTTATCTTAAAGGGGTTGGAATTCAAAAGTGAGGAAGTAATGCTTCAGTTGTACCATGCCTTGGTCAGTCCCCATCTGGAGGAACGTGTTCAGTTTTGGTCGCTGAACCTCAGGAAAGATATATTGGCTTTGGAGGGGCTACAGTGCAGATTCACCAGAATGATACAAAAACATAAAGAGTTAAATTATGAATACAGGTTGCAAAAACTTAATTAGTATTCCCTTGGAGTACAGAAAGGAAAATTGTGTTTGACAAACCGAAGCTCTTTGAAGTGGTAACAGATATGGTGGATGGGGAAATGCACTGGCTGTGGTATACATGGACTTTCAGAAAATCTTTGACAAGGTACTACACAGGACACTATTGAAGAAAACTGAAGTGTATGGAATTAGAGGGGAGGAATTAGAGTTCTATGAATTAGAGGGTAGCAAATACATTTAAAAACTGGTTTGAGGGGAAGAAACAGTGAACAGGAGTTATGGGCAGTTTCTCAGGGTGGTTGGTCATGGGTAGCAGTGACCCCCAGGGTTCTGTTCTGTAACTGTTTCTATTCACTGTGCCTAGCAGTCATTTGGATAAAGAGCTAGAGGGAGTGATGTCCAAATTTGCAGATAATACTCAAATAGGAGACAGAGTAAATAATTCTGAGGACCAAAGGAAGCTGCAAAGTGACATTAATAAGATGGTGGAATGGTCAAAAAAGTGGCAGATGGAATTCCATGTCAGTAAATGTGAGATTGCACATTTTGGTAAAACAAAAGGAATAATTATACTTTAAATGGAGGAAGAGTGGATGATATGAAAGAGCAGAAGGATTCAGGGGTTCAGGTTCATACGACATTAAAAGCAGAACCACAAATGGATAAGGCTAATGGAATAACTGTTCATGTGGAGGATAAACACCAACACGGACTGGTTGGACTGAATGGCCTGTTTCCATGTTGTAAGTTCTATGTAATTCTATTGATTTCAATAGAAATGAAAATTGGGTGGTTTCTATAACTGGCACCCAATCTGCAATGCCAGTTTTATGCAGGGACAGCAAGTTGAAAATCTACCCCATTATGTTTCCTGGCCTGGAATTTCCAGCCCTGGAAATTGAGAGACTCCTTTGGGAGTGAATTCAAAAAGTTAAAACTTATTATAAATCTTTTTTGAAATTAAGGATGGGGTACAGATAGGATATTTCCAGTGACTATTTGAGGATGAGCCTATTGGAAGTCCTATCATGGAATATTGCCTTAAATAAATACTTACATTGAATCACTAAGTCATATTTATAACAGGATTGAATTACTCAGTTAAGCAGGATGGCTCCTTTACGGAGAAAAACAAAGAAAGAAATATTGTTGTGAATCAGTCATTCCTAAATATGTTTAAATGAAAGCAGTCAGCGTTCTTTTTACTGGAAACAGCACAAAACTTGTTTATGCAACACATCACGTATTTCTGTTACTCTTTGTTAGCTTCGGTGTCCCCACCATATTCTGTCCAGATACATCGGAAAGGGTTAGGACCAATTAAATGGCAAGAAGTCTATGGTAATGGAAAGTGCTTAAAGTGGTTGATTAGAGGAAGGGAGTCAGTCAAGTGGCCGACCTCAGGCCCAAATTGAGAATGGCGCAGTACCATCACTATGCCACCAATCTGTTGTTGAAATCCAAGGGGCTCTCTTTTGCAGTGGGATGCGTTTAAATAACAAGATCTTTTTATTCCATAATAATCTATATAAATGGAACATGGGTGGAAGAGAGGGCTTTGCTTTGCCTGCCATGTCCTCACCACTGCTGACCAGGAAAAATGTAAGAGCAGCATGAAAACAAAATGATGCAGTCATTACACTATTCAGAACCAACCAGCCTACACCGAATACAAAATCAGCACCATGGTACATATGCTTGTCTTTAAGAACATAAGATTTAGGAGCAGGAGTCGGCCATACGGCCCTTCGCGCCTGCGCCGCCATTCAATAAGATCATGGCTGATCTTCAACCTCAACTCCACTTTCCCGCCTGATCTCCATATCCCTTGATTCCCCTAGAGTCCAAAAATCTATCTATCTCAGCCTTGCATATACTCAACGATTCAGCATCCACAGCCCTTTGGGGCAGAAAATTCCAAAGATTCACAACCCCGAGTGAAGAAATTCCACCTCATCTCAGTCTTAAATGGCCGACCCCTTATCCTGAGACTATGCCCCCTAGTTCTAGATTCTACAGCCAGGGGAAACAACCTCTCAGTTTCTACCCCATCAATCCCCCTCAGAATCTTGTATTTTTCAATGAGATCATCTCTCATTCTTCTAAACTCCAAAAGAGTATAGGCCCAATCTACGCAATCTCTCTTCATAGGACAACCCTCTCGTCCCAGGGATCAATCTAGTGAACCTTTGTTGCACCGCCTCCAAGGCATGTATGTCCTTTCTCAGATAAGGAGACTAAAATAGTGCACAGTACTCCAGGTGTGGTCTCACCAAAGCCCTGTACAATTGCAGCAAGACTTCCTTACTCTTGTACTCCAACGCCTTGCAATAAAGGCCAACATGCCATTTGCCTTCCTAATGGCTTGCTGTACCTGCATGCTAACTCTTTGTGTTTCCTGTACAAGGGCACCTAAATCTCTCTGACACCAACATTTAATAGTTTCTCACCATTTAAATTATTCTGTTTTTCTATTCTTCCTACCAAAGTGAATAACCTCACATTTTCTTACATTATACGCCATCTGCTACCTTACTGCCCACTCATTTAACCTGTCTACATCCCTTTGCAGGCTCTTTGTGCCCAACTCACAGCTTACTTTCCCACCTAGCTTTGTATCATCAGCAAACTTGGATACATTGCACTGGGCCCCTTCATCCAAGTCATTAATATAAATTTTAAATGGCTAAGGCTCAAGCACTGATCCTTGCAGCACCCCACTAGTTACAGTCTGCGAACTGGAAAATGATCCGTTTATCCTTACTCTCTGTTTTCTCTGTTAACCAATCCTGTCACACTGCTCCCTCTTAATAGCAAGTATTGAGTTGAGTCCAGGATTTTCAGAGAACAGCTAAACGTTATACTGCAGTCATTTTTGCATACTGTGTTGAAATCAAGACTCATTCTGCAATCTCCTATTCTAGCTTGTTTTTCCCCCATGACATCAAAATTGTATGACTCCTTTCCATCATCATTCTTTCCTTCCTTCTACAATCTTCAGGCTTGGTATCATTTTATCACTACTTCCTGATTTACATTGTCTTCTCTTTCACTCTTTTCAACCTTGATAGTGTCCTGCACCATGGGTTTTGATTCTTCACCTTGGTTTCTCAACAAAACATGCTCACACATCCAAGCTAGCCTTAAAAAAAGGTTGACCAATTCTTTTATTTCGTCCTATCAAATTGCTTTATAAAATAAAACACACTTTTTTGCCCTGTTTTACGACCCTTAGGATAAACTGGATAAAGTGGAAAAAAATAATCTCTACAGGAAGTACTCCTGCAGGTTTCCTTCCAGGTGTAACACACTTTTTAAACCCCCCTTCTCCCTTCTAAGGCCTGTGAATATTACTCTGTAGAGAGTAATAGTACCAAATATTAAAGACATTACTTATTGAGAAGGCCCTTCAACTGCTTCAAATGTTCAGGTTTGATTTGACCTGTAATGACATTCTATTATAAATCAATTATGATTCCCTCTAGCACTTCTATGATACTCGAATGAGTGGAAGGCACAAGTGGTCGCTTGACTTGTGTGATGATCAATTTAACACAGTCGGGTACCTTTCACCAGTGTTGTACCATATACATATGTATTTATTTTTTAATTGTATCCGGGGGCTTTAGGACCCAGAGGTAATCTTTTCATCGAAGACAAGACTTTCTGGAGACAAGCTGCCGCATGTATCCTCCGAGAGAGAGAAAAATCCTCCACAGGAATGAATAGCGAAGGACTGCAGCAAAAACCATTGAACTGCTGCCGAAATCACAATTTGGAAATTCAAACCACAAGGAGCATGGTCATCATTCCAGTGACCATCAATCACCAAGGGCTGGATTGGAGACAGCGTCCAATCCCAGCAAAGTCAAACGCAATTCGTGTCAAACATTCCGACTGCGCCGTCGCTTTATTTCCCAGCAATGTGCTTACTTACCTTCCTGCGCTGCATTTCCAAGTTTCATCCTTTTCCCAACCCCAATCCATTCCCCGGGCTGTCTGCGTGGAATGGTTTCTCGCGCGGCATCCAGAGAGTGGAGGTGCGTTAATCCATCTGGTCCCTTTGGTGGAGCCTGAGATGAGGAGACTGCATGGCTGGGCACGGGTAGAGGGGGGTCAGAGGCACGGTGTATATGTGTGTGGGTGTGCAGCTGTCAAAGCGGCTGATGAGAGAGGCGCGCGCGCGCACACGCACAGGGCTCTCACTGACAGTCCTCGCGCTCCAGGCTCCAGCCTCCCACTGCTCATTATGCAGCCGGCGCAGCTGCTTGCTTGCCCAGGAATGTCAATGCCAGGTAGGCTGTGAAATATCGCCACTGTCCCGCTGAAGGGGTGGAGATTACCCCACCTCGGGGGCATCTGGCCAATAAGGATTTAAAGTCCCCAAAATAAAAAAAAATAATTCGAGGGAAAGTGTCCAAATCCTTTTCATGTCTGCGGGGTTGTCAGGCTGTAAACAAAAATAATTTCTTTGAAAAGTTCCTTAAAATTTACTGTAACTAGAAGGGCTTTAAACATTGCAGGATATCTGATGCTGACATGGCTTTCCTAGTTGACCTTTGAACTTTGTGATGGTGCTTATTTAAAGGAGTTCTATTGTCTTATTTTTTTAATTAAAGGTCCTTGTCAACAGGAGTATAAGTTGGCGCTGTCATGTAGAAATTATGTTACATCGCCTGTGCTGGTTGACACACGCATTTGAACAACACAGCGTCAAAAAGCTAAATAAAAACAAAATGCTGGAAACACTCAAGCAGGTCAGGTAGCGTCTGCAGAGAGAACAAAATTGACGTTTTCGGTGTAGACCCTTTGTCAAAAAGAAATGTCTCAGAGCCTGGAAAAAAGTGGATATTAAGCAGGAATAGGCAAGAGAATTAAGAGAGAGGAGTACTGTGTTCAATGTTGGGCACCACACCGCAGGAAGGATATACTGACATTGAAAGGAGTGCAGCCGAGATTCACCAGAATGATACTGGGGCTTAGAGGGTTAAATTATGAGGACAGGTTGCATAAACCTGGCCTGTATTCCCTTGAGTATAGGAGACTGAGGGGTGATCTAATAGAGGTGTTTAAATGTTAAAAGGATTCGATAGGGTAGATATGGAGAATCTATTTCCTCTGGTGGTGGAATCAAGAACAAGGGGACATAATCTTAAAATTAGTGTTAGATCATTCAGGAGTGAAATCAGGAAGCACTTATTTGCACACGAAGGGTAGTAGAAATCTGGAATTCTCTCCCCCAAAAGGCTGTGGATGCTGGGACAATTGGAACTTTCCAGACTGTGATCGATAGATTGTTGTTTGGTAAGGGTATTAAGGGATATGGAGCTATGGCAGGTAAATGGGGTTGTGGTACAGCTCAGCCATGATCTAACTGAATGGCGGAGCAGGCTCGAGGGGCTGAATGGCCTACTCCTGTGCCTATGTTCCTATGTTTGGGGGACCAAATTCAAGGTAAAGAGAAGGGTTTTTTGAGAGCCTTCTGAAAAAAGAGGTTCAAACTTAATAGATTTTTAAAAAATTGTTCAAAAATGTTGTAAGTACAACAGATATAGAACATGGAACATTTTCTGTTATCACTGTTGGCAACATTGAATTGTTCGCCACTGCCACCTGTCTGACTTTTTGAATGGACTGCCTGGAAATCTCTAGTGTAAACCTAACTTCCAAAGCCTGTGTTTTTACTTCTGTGCTTTGTGACATGGAGGGTCAGTTATTAAGTTTTTGCCTCCCATGCAAACTCCTGTTACTGTGAGGAATAATTGTATAAATCATCAGTAGTTAAAGAGGCTCATCTCCTGATCACAAAAGGAAAAGACACAAAGATGGACAGAATGTGTTTACTGATTTTCAGGCCCCTTGCCCAGTAAAAGACTTTTTGTAATTTTTTTGACTGACAGAAATATGGAGGGGTATCTTAGTATTACCTTTACTGCCCAGTCATACTAATGCCACCTTGCCAAGGCTTAGGCAACTATGAAACATTAGTGGAATACTGTGGTTGGCTCCCCCAATTGGGGAGGGCTCCTGCTTGTGAACACTGTACAATGACCCCTCCAGGAAAGTGCATATCGGTGTGGAAATTGGGTGACCACAGGCTTGGGTTTTCTTGTATCATATTTAAAAAATTGAGTTACTACTTGGGGTGGTCAGATATAGGTTGCATTGCTCTGTTTTATAAGGGTAATTTACTGTGGTACATTCATGGTCAGTGTAAGATTACATTACAGGGCTGTGCACTATTATTTCCTTGACTGAATGCAACCGCCATACCTCCATGTGTTATTAAATATTGTAAGATGGTTTTGCTTTATCTCCAACTAGAAGCCATTTTGTTTTTTATTGTGGGTTTCTTCTGACTATGCTAAAAATTAACTCGCCAAAACCTCACAAAATGCAGTGACACAAACACCATTTTACCATTCCAAGTTTGTGTTCAGTCCTGTGTAGTAGGTCTTCCTCCCCTCCACCTTCTCATGCATGGTTCTCTGTTTGAGTGGGCAGGCTGGCAAACTGTTCACAGGTTGCTGCCTGTGCTGCTCTTAACCAACTCATAGGATCTGCACAGGAACACATGGGCTGACTCACCTTCCAACTTCAGTCTCCTTCCTTCAAGGTAACTGATGCTTTGCAGCAACTCATACATGATTTGAAACTATGGAGTTAGCTTTTGAATTCTTTTGCAATATTTTCTACAGTATTTAAATACATTTTAGGATTTTTGGTCATTAAATCTGTGTCTTTGTCCCTGCTTCCTTCATATCTTCATCTATTAGGAAGTACACTATACACTAACATGTCTCCATCTCACACCCAATGGGTGACTTACATTTTGTTCACCAAGTCCTGTGACTGCAACTTCACTCTTTTTCCCACTATTAATGATACCTGACTTGCTGCTAAAATGCCCCTGTCTGAGTATCACTGTGTTGTGTAACTTATCTCAAAGTAGATAACAGATTACAAATCAGGTAGTTATTTGGGTTATTTTGGCTTATTTAGAATAAAGGATAATCTTCTTAATTCTGTTAAAAATTGTTCTCAGAGCACAGAATTAATACTGACACATACACTAGAGCAATATGTCTCAACACAGTTCATGATCATTGTGCTGTGCTTCCACACTTAGCCAACTTCCTGCACAGGCTTGTTACAAGCACATAATCTGCCACTGGCTTTGATAACCAATGGTTCAGTAACCTTAATTCTGAAGCATAGCACTGTGGTTAACATGGGCAGAGAAAGAGCTGTTGATAAATTAAAGAGGCTGCGACAAAAATGAAGCACTTTTATCTTTGTTAGAAGATTGCATTCTTTCTTGATGCTCACGACACACGGGTTATGATTGGCTACTGCTAGCTGTTTCTGCAAGTTACAAGAATGTACATTACAGTCTAGGATGCAAAAGGTCTGTTTACAGGAATAGCTGGTGATACTGAAACCAAGTAGAATACCTACCTAAAGATCCAAAAATGTAACAAGAAATTGGGGTAGCTTGGAACAGTTCTTAAGCAAGTTTCATTTGTGGAAAAACTAAAAATTGCCTCTGTTTCAGAGCACTGGTCTGTGCTGTTACTGCAGATATTTCCATGGGTTCTACAAGTGCAGGGCCATGATTGACTGAATAGTTGCGAATCAGGTAGTGTGAAAAAGACTATTGTCATCTCTAACCTTCCCCTGGTTGAGCATCTTCCTCACAAACTCTCTTTGAAACTCCAGCTCAGAAGTGATTAAATCAGTGGCTTAGTGAATAAATGCTGACTTGATATGGAACTGAGCAATACACAGCAAGTTTGTTCCCCAGTCTGTGCTATGTTAGCTGGTCTCAACTGGGGTGAGGCAGCAGTGGTGGTACAGTTGGCATTAGACAGGGGAAAGAATCAGCCAAAGATCCCATTCTGATCAATACCCAATGATCCCTGCTAGAAAATTCATGTGTGTGGACATTGGCAGAGCCACTGGGGGTGGTGGTGGAGTGGGGTCATGACCCTCCCAATCACTTTGAGGTCTGCCAATTTTGTACGTCAGGGCTTGTCCAGAACTGACTGCAAATAATTTACTCGCTTAACTTTTAAACTCCCGATCACAATTGTGTTGCCACTTTGAGTCTGATGTGAATGGCAACGCAGCATTGGAAGACACTGGCGTGGCTGTACAGTGCCAAGTCGGACAAATCTGGACTTAGATCCCCTAATCCATCGACCTTAGCTCCGCCTCTGTGTGTGTGGACATTAGATGAAGAGAAAATAAGGCTTGGCTGCCATGCCCCACATAGTCAAATAGCCAGTCATCAACCCTCATTATCTAAGCTCAAAGATGAAGAATGGGCACTTGGGTGAGATATTGGATAGAGCCCTACTCCCATGGAATTTCAAGCTTCAGTCAGCATCTTCAGGACAGGAGGGAAAAATAAGAACTGATTAAACCTGTAATTGAGACAAGTGAATCAGGATGACAAGCAACACTGCAGTTTGAATTTCTGATCTTCTGGTCAAGCACTAAACTGCTTCATGTATCAGACTACTCAGGGGACACAGCTTCAACCTCTGACCATCTGGTTACCTATCAGCCATTAGGATGGTTCCTGGGTCATCTTAATCTACTGGACTGCTCCTATTGTTTCTATATGTCTATTATAAAGGAACCACTTTGAAAATACTGGAACCTAATGAACTATCCAGCATCCTTTGGATGCTGGGTTAACTGTAGCAGGCTGATTGATACAAAACATTTTAACATGTATAAACCATCCATTCTTTACTTATATACTTGAATTAACAATTTCATCTTAACAATATGTTGTGTTAATGGAGCTGTACTCAGATATATTCAAATCACAACCAGAGCCCCCAGAACGATTTAGCAGCACAATGTTCATGTAATAGGACCCAAAGGGGAAGTCAATTTAAAGAAATGTTCAAAAGAATCGTCATACAAGAAGTTTTCTTTATTGTACGTGTGACTGGTCACAGAGCTGCATGACCTTACAGTTTTATTACCTTTACATTCTTTCACAACATATCCCTAACATAAAAACAAAAACCTCCCAGTTTCTGAGATTGCAGTGATATGAACAATGTTGTATTTCTTTAAATGTTTACCCTACATAACAACAGCCTCTGCACTTCAAAAGAGTAATGTATTGCGTGAAGCTAGTTAAGATATTTTGGCTTAATAAGACTGCACATAAGTATAAGTATAGTATACATTATAACCTTTAAGCTACCCGTTAGCTAGGAGGGTGCGTTGGTGGCTACAGGCTGTGGTAAGTCTGGAGACTGTGGTTTTTGTCATACCCATATGGTTACAGCTCTGAAGGTAAACAAGTACAGCACAGTCCAAGTCAGTGATTTTGTTTCAATTGAAGGCTGTTTTTAAAGTCTGGGTTATTTTTGGAAGTAAGATAGCTGCTGTTTGAGGCAGCTTCAACAATTTTTTCCTATACCTTTTTTAAAAGCATATAAACGTTGTCTAATTTATGATCGAGGAAGGAGAAATTCTTCTCTACCCTATTTTAACTAATTGATTAATACATTTATGTGAATTCCTCTGATTGTTATTTTAACAAAGTTGCTAACATTATCTTAAATGGTTAAGAATGTTGATAAATAGCAATCAGGACAAAATTATCGTCTTTGTCTATAAATCCTTCCATTATCTACCTCCACAACCCCCTCCAGTACTCTTCCAACTCCGACCTACTGTACCCCATGAAACTGGAACTCACTTCACAAAGCCTTGACACATTTCCCTACTTTGAAAAGCCTCCTCAAAATGCAGCTCTTCAAGCATACCTCTGGTCACTTCCCCTAACCCACCTTCTAAGGTCCTGGCTGGCATCTGACTTCCTCTTTGTAAAGCTCTATGGGATATAGCACTATGTTAAAGATGTTACATCAGTGCAAGCTGTTGTTAGGCTTAATATCACCCCAGGGATATATTCAACAGCTGAGACAACCATCATATCTTTACCTAACTGGGCACTATAATACCATCTTCAACATCAATGGTAATCATAATTCTTAGCTCCATGACATTAAAGCAGTGCATTTATTTAAGAGCATAATGTGGAATTATGTGTTGCTGGATGAATGTATAGATCTTGGCTGAAACACGCCAGCAGAATGCTTTGGTTCTGATGAAATTCAGTTGGATTGCTGGGAGGAATAGTCTGACAGGACTTCAATGGAAAGGAAAATCAGGAGGTGTGTATAACGAGTGTCCAATCCAATATTGCCCATTTTATGCCATTGCCAAAAGTTAAAATTACTCTTATGGAATTGCTTTTTCAATATTCTTCCTTAGACTTTCTTTTAGCATCTTTTATTCAAGTGTTAGTACAGACAAGAGCCAGGTTTGGACAAAGAAACTACATTTTTACTACAGCAGCGAGCAGACTAATACAGCCAATTTCAACATTCAAATCTTATTGCATAGTGCAGGTTGGGACAGATATAATATTTTACTTAACTGGGTGTGGTTCTATATCATGTAATAGAATTACAGTCTGTATTTAAATACAGCCTGTTGCACGATTTGTGCCTGTAATGCCTACTCAAGTCCTGTCCTGCAATGTCAGGGTAGATGCTTAAGTAATTTTCACATTTTAAAAATAATTTCAAAACTGCCAAATGATTTTGTGGTGGATAGCAAACTCGACATAACTTGTAACAAATTCATTAGTAAACACATCAGCAATTTCACCAGGAACTGTGAACATAGGAGATCCTCCCACTATAGTTGCAACATATTGTGACCAGACAAAACTCACCCCTTGACTTGTCAACAGGGCTCTCTTTCCTTTTGTAGTACTGGATCCAATAACAAGTTGTGGCAGGCCTTTCCTTCCCCAGCAGGGTTGTTAAGCCACTCTTCTCCAGGCTGACATTGTTGAAAAGTAAGGTGGTGCCCAAGAGTCTCTCCCAGGCAATTCTCAGGCCAGTTTCTGTGAAAATTCACAACTCTATTGATCTTGCCTCTGTGGGGTACTTTTTGTTAGGGTATTTATGGTATTTTCAGAAAGTTCATGGATATCAAGTCACAACAGGCTCAAAAGTGTCACTAACAAAAGATAGCAGCAGAGGCTATGCATAATAGTAAAACATTATTTTAGTTAAAAAAAATTTCAGTACTATAACAGTAAGAGAGCAGTTATAGAACTGGTGAAAACTATAAAAGTTGCAAATGGCGCTGAAACTGAGTACAAGATAGTTAATATTCTGAATGATTCCTCATTCACAAAGGAGGATAGAGGCAATATGGCCTTTACAGAGTTAACCAAAGTAAAATTACTGACTGCGATATAAATGAGATGGAAGTCCCAGACAAACTAAAATGGCTCAAAACAAACAAATCACCAGGGATAGTTGGTACTTATCCAGAGTGCTGAAGGAGACTAGCAATCATTATGAGGGAGTCAGTGGACAAGTACAAGTAGATTGGAAGTAGGCTAATATGGTACCTGTGTTCGAAAAGGGTGCCGAAACAGACACAGGCAACCACAGACCCATTAGTCTTCTGTTCCATGTAAAATAATGGAATTGATTATCAGGAACAAACTTGAAGATTCATCTATACATCGATAACCTAGTTAATATGGATTCAAAAGGGGAAAATCCTGCCTGACTAACCTCCTTGACTCTTTGAAGAAATAACATCCCAAGTGGACTGTGTACCTTGACTTCCAAAATGCATTTGGGAAGGTCACTCATAAAAAACCAATAGCCAAACTCAAAACTGTGGGGATTCAGAATAAACCATGGGAATGGATAAGAAACTGGTTGAAGGGTAGAAAGCAACAAGTACTCAAGGAGTTATGTTGGGGGAGTAACGTACTCAGTATGGTGTCCCCCAGAGCTCAGTGGTAGGATCACTGTTGCTCAATTAAATAAATGGCCTAGACTCAGATACTCAATGCAAAGTTGTTACATTTGTTCATGTTACTGAGCTGGAAGGGACAAGCAGCTCAGAAATTACAAAGCAAGTTGGTTAAAATAAGAATGTGGGCAGATCAATGGCAGGTGAAATTTAGCAAGTGTAAAGTACTGTATATAGTATAGAAAAGTAAGCAATACAAGCTACTCCAATAGCTAAGAATGAAGTGGAAAGGGACTTAGGAATCTTAGTAGATTCAATGCTCAACATGTCCAACCAATGCAGAGCAGTAATCAACAAAGCCAACAGAATGTTGAATTAGATAGCCAAAATAGTTGAATATAAGTCAGAGGAAGTCATGATCAAACTGTACAGTGCTCTGGTCAGACTACACCTTGAGTGCTGTGTCCAGTTCTGGTTACCTAGAAACAAAGGAGACATTCAAGCATTGGAGGCTGTGCAAGGAAGAGCCAGAAGGCTGATTCCTGATGTCAAGACATCTGAGCTCAGACTGGAGACACTTGGACTTTTCAGCCTGGAAAGGAGATGTCTGAGAGGTGATGTTATCGAGGTTTATAACATAGTAAATGATATGGAAAAGGAAAATCCAGAATATTACCTCATATTAAATTGTGGGAGTAGAACAAGCAGACACAGGTTCAAATTAGTAAAAGTTAACTTTAGGACTGATATCAGGAAGTTCTTCTTCACGCAGAGAGTAATTAACACTTGGAATAGACTTCCTGGTAGAGTGATGGGGGTAAAAAACCTGAATGCATTTAAGACACAACTAGATTCTAAATAGGGAGCGAACTATAGGATGCTTCAGGATGGATGAACTAATATGGGCTGAATGATCCTACACATCCATAATTATTCTGTAGTCCTAGGAACACAAAATGAGCATGAGATCTTGACTGTGCCCACTTATGAGGGAATGCAACTCTCCTTCTCCCAGTTTACTCCCGTGCTTGATCCTCTGTACTATATACCTCTTTAATTGACTGGGAGGTCTGTGAGGGCTATTCCCAAGTCATCATTAATTCCACATTTGTTGGGAGTTGAGGAAAAGTGCAGTTTAGTGGAGCTTCCCTGAACAATTTTCTCCTTCCTCTACCCAGGGAGACATTTGTCCTTTGTTGTGTGCCTGCTCCACCAAAATGTTTTCTTTGAGTATGTTTGGGATCAAAGAGTATTTTAATTTCCTGAGGGAAAATTATATATAAATATTCCCTGGTCCCCAAAGATAATCAAGCATACTCCAGAATATTTAAACATCATCATATCTCCCCTATTCAACCCTGATCTAATGTCATCTGCACACCACAGTCAACAACTCTCCCCACATCCCAGAAGCTCAGGAACCATCATGCCCCATAGACTATTTGATCATATTAGGCTATGTCTATCCCTATTACTTTCAATTCCATTCCTAATAAGATTATTTATCCATCTCCTTTTTGAAGCAGTTAGTCAATAGCAGCACCCATTTTTGAGAATGGAATCTAGGTGCTTCTTGGAGACCCAATGCAGTGGCACAGAGGTACAAGATGCCTGATAACTTTAGATTGTCTATCAGGCAGGCAGGCATGAAGAGGATGAAAATTCCCAATTGATCCAGTGGAGCTATTCACTAACTGAGCTAAGGACAAATAATGGCCAAGGACTTCCACACAGGAGTTGGCAGTTTCAATGCAAAATGCCGCCTCCATTCCTTTAAACTTAAAGCACCTTTGCAATCAATCTATATTGATAACTACCATAATTGTCTTGGAAATGTCACGCAATTACAATGATCAGAATGCTTTGCATTCTTTATTGCTGATTCAGTTTAATTGTACTTGCATGTTCTAAGAACATAAGAACATAAGAAGTAGGAGCAGAAGTAGGCCATACGGCCCCTCAGGCCTGCTCCACCATTCAATAGGATCATGGCTGATCCGAATCTAGACTCACGTCCACTTCCCTGCCCTCTCCCCGTAACCCCTAATTCCCTTATCAGCTCGGAAACTGTCTATCTCCATTTTAAATTTATTTAATGTTGCAGCTTTCGCAGCTCTCTGGGGTAGCAAATTCCATAGATTTACTACCCTCTGAGTGAAGAAGTTTCTCCTCATCTCAGTTTTGAAAGGGCAGCCCCTTATTCTAAGATTATGACCCTAGTTCTAGTCTCACCCATCAGTGGAAGCATCCTCACCGCATCCACCCGATCAAGCCCCCTCACAATCTTATATGTTTCGATAAGATCGCCTCTCATTCTTCTGAATTCCAATGAGTAGAGTCCCAACCTACTCAACCTTTCCTCATACATTAATCCCCTCATCTCCAGAATCAACCGAGTGAACCTTCTCTGAACCGCCTCGAGAGCAAGTATATCTTTTCTTAAATATGGAAACCAAAACTGCACGCAGTATTCCAGGTGTGGCCTCACCAATACCCTGTATAACTGCAGCAAGACTTCCCTGTTTTTATACTCCATCCCCCTTGCAATAAAAGCCAAGATTCCATTGGCCTTCCTGATCACCTGCTGCACCAGGACCCCCAGATCCCTTTGTACTGTAGCACTTTGCAGTTTCTCTCCATTTAGATAATAACTTGCTCTTTGATTTTTTTCTGCCAAAGTGCACAACCTCACACTTTCCAACATTATATTGCATCTGCCAAATCTCTGCCCACTCACTTAGCCTGTCTATGTCCTTTTGCAGGTTTTTTATATCCTCCTCACTCACTGCTTTCCCTCCCATCTTTGTATCATCGGCAAACTTGGATATGTTGCACTCGGTCCCTTCCTCCAAATCGTTAATATAGATTGTAAAGAGTTGAGGTCCCAGCACTGACCCCTGCGGAACACCACTAGTTACTGATTGCCAGCCCGAGAATGAACCATTTATCCCAACTCTTTGTTTTCTGTTAGATAGCCAATCTTCCACCCATGCCAGTATATTACCCCCAATCCTGTGATTTCTTATCTTGATCAGTAATCTTTTGTGTGGAACCTTGTCAAATGCCTTTTGGAAGTCCAAATACACTACATCCACTGGTTCCCCTTTATCCACCCTGTATGTTACATCCTCAAAGAATTCGAGCAAATTTGTCAAACATGACTTCCCCTTCATAAAACCATGCTGACTCTGTCCTATTAAATTATGTTTATCCAAATGCTCTGTTACTGTTTCCTTAATAATGGACTCCAACATTTTGCCAACCACAGATGTTAGGCTAACTGGTCTATAGTTTCCAGCTTTTTGTCTACTTCCCTTCTTAAATAAGGGTGTTACATTAGCAGTTTTCCAATCTGCCGGGACCTTTCCTGAGTCCAGGGAGTTCTGGAAAATAATCACCAATGCATCCACAATCCCTACTGCCACTTCTCTCAAGACCTTAGGATGTAGGCCATCAGGTCCGGGGGATTTATCCGCCTTAAGTCCCATTATTTTACTGAGTACCATCTCCTTAGTGATTTTAGTTGTGTTTAGCTCCTCCCCCCCCCCCCATTGCCCCCTGTTTGTCCAGTGTTGGGATATTTTTAGTGTCCTTTACTGTAAAGACTGATACAAAATATTTGTTCAGCATCTTTGCCATCTCCATGTTCCCCACCACTAGTTTCCCGGTCCCATCCTCTAAGGGACCAACATTCACTTTAGCCACCCTTTTTCTTTTTAGAGTCATAGAGTCATAGAGTAATACAGCACGGATAGAGGCCCTTCAGCCCATCGTGTCCGCGCCGGCCATCAAGCCCTGCCTAATCTAATCCCATATTCCAGCATTTGGCCCGTAGCCTTGTATGCTATGGCATTTCAAGTGCACATCCAAATGCTTCTTAAATGTTGTGAGGGTTTCTGCCTCCACAACCCTTTCAGGCAGTGAGTTCCAGACTCCAACCACCCTCTGGGTGAAAAAGTTCTTTCTCAAATCCCCTCTAAACCTCCCGCCCTTTACCTTGAATCTATGCCCCCTAGTTATTGACCCCTCTACTAAGGGAAAAAGCTCCTCAGCATCCATCCTATCTATGCCCCTCATAATTTTGTACACCTCAATCATGTCCCCCCTCAGCCTCCTCTGCTCCAAGGAAAACAAACCCAATCTGCCCAGTCTCTCTTCATAGCTGAAGCGCTCCAGCCCTGGTAACATCCTGGTGAACCTCCTCTGCACCCTCTCTAACGCGATCACATCCTTCCTGTAGTGTGGCGACCAGAACTGCACACAGTATTCCAGCTGTGGCCTAACCAGTGTTTTATACAGCTCCATCATAACCTCCTTGCTCTTATATTCAATGCCTCGGCTAATGAAGGCAAGTATCCCATATGCCTTTTTTACCACCTTATCCACCTGTTCCGCCGCCTTCAGGGATCTGTGTACTTGCACGCCCAGATCCCTCTGACCCTCCATCTTGCCTAGGGTCTTTCCATTCATTGTGTATTCCTTTGCCTTGTTAGTCCCCCCAAAGTGCATCACCTCGCACTTTTCCGGGTTAAATTCCATTTGCCACTGTTCCGCCCATCTGACCAGCCCATCTATATCGTCCTGCAGACTGAGGCTACCCTCCTCGCTATTTACCACCCTACCAATTTTTGTATCATCCGCGAACTTACTGATCATACCCTTTACATTCATATCCAAGTCATTAATGTAGACCACAAACAGCAAGGGACCCAGCACCGATCCCTGTGGTACCCCACTGGCCACAGGCTTCCAGTCACAAAAACAACCTTCGACCATCACCCTCTGCCTTCTGCCACTAAGCCAGTTTTGTATCCAATGTGCCAAGGCACCCTGGATTCCATGGGCTCTTACCTTCTTGACCAGTCTCCTGTGCGGGACTTTATCGAAGGCCTTACTAGCTGTCGAAACTCTTGCTATCTGTTTTTATATTTTTTGCTAGTTTACTTTCATAATCTATCTTCCCTTTCTTAATTAATCTTTTAGTTATTGTTTGCTGGTTTTTAAATGCTTCCCAATCTTCTATCCTCCCACTAGATTTGGCTACTTTATATGCCCTTGTTTGCAGTCGGATACTATCCTTTATTACTTTACTAAGCCACGGATGGCTGTCTTTTCTTTTATTCCCCTTTTTCCTCCAGTGGAATATATTTATCTTGAAAGATGTGAAATATCTCCTTGAATGTAGACCACTGCTCTTGTACCGTCTTACACTTTAATCTGTTTTCCCAGTCCACTTTAGTCAATTCTACTCTCATACCTTCATAGTCTCCTTTATTTAAGCTCAGTACACTGGTTTGAGATCCAACTCTCTCATCCTCAAACTGAATTTGGAATTCAACCATATTATGGTCACTCATTCCAAGGGGATCCTTTACTAGGACATTTTTTATTAATCCTGTCTCATTACACAGGACCAGATCTAAGATTGCCTGCCCCCTGGTTGGTTCAGTTACATACTGCTCAAGGAACCCATCCCTAATACACTCTATGAACTCTTCCTCAAGGCTGCCATGCCCAATTTGATTAGTCCAGTCAATATGAAAGTTAAAATCCCTCATGATTATAGCTGTTCCCTTATTACAAGCCCCAACTATTTCCTGATTTATACTCCGACCAACAGAGTTGCAACTGTTAGGAGGCCTATAGACTACGCCCACTAGTGACTTTTCCCCCTTATTCCTTATCTCCACCCAAACTATTTCACTATCCTGATCCTTTGACCCAATATCATTTCTGACTATTGCAGTGATTCCATCCTTGATTAACATAACAACCCCACCTCCCTTTCCTTCCTGTCTGTCCTTCCTAATTGTCAAATACCCTTGTATGTTAAGTTCCCAGTCATGATTATCTTGCAGCTGTAGTGTATGTACCCGTCTACCTTTAAGAGAACTATTGTATGTAACCGTCCACCTTTAAGAGAACTACTTTAGGTGTTGCACTACTTTGTTGGCTTCTGTATACTGTAATACCGACGGTGACCACACCGGTATATAAGTGCTGTGTCAGGAAGTATTGAGCAGATTCGCCCTGACCTTCGAATAGTAAAGTCCTGTTTTAAGTTACTCTTGGAGTCTGTGTATTAATTAACTAAACAACCCACAGACTTTACAGTGGCGACGAGTCCGATCGTACCCTGTGGCAACAATAATTCCGAAGCAGTTAACGAGCGTCGAGAAGAGGCAACCGCCCTTGTCATCCTGCTGGGAGAAAACTCGAGTCTGCAGAGCTGGAAAGGAGGAAGAATTCAGAGACAAAGACTTCCATCAGCAACAGGCACTGACTGTCCCTTCTGCCATGGTGAGGAGTGAGCCGATCAGCACGAGAAGCAAGGCGGCCACGGTGACTGTGAGTAAGGGAAAAGTAAAAAGAATAACCGGAGGATAAGGGCGGTGCACTCGACCACGGTCGAGGGGGAAAGGAGCCGGACAGAAGTCGGGCCCAGAGGCGCTGAGACTGGGGCAGCGTGGAGCAAGGAAGCCGCGGTACAGACAGGCTGGGGACGCAACGGCGTCGTGAGACAGCTAGACCGCGACCGGTGAAAAAGGCCGGGCAGCGACCGAAGCCACGAAGCGCTGCGACCGGGAGCGTAGGCGCGGGAAGATATAAAAACTCAGCCGCAGCCGGGGAGGGAAGCACCGGACTGCGAGAGGGCTGGGAGGCGCGATTGGGAGCCGAGCGAGCGGGAGAGGCAGAGCCGACCAAGGGAGACTGAGCGAGAGCCAGTCCAGCGGCTGAAACTATTCGCCGTCAACGGGGTGTACCCAGCGCCGGTAGAGCCGAGCGAGTGGGAGAGAGACAGAGCCCGAGCAAGGGGAACTGAGCGAGAGCCAGCCCAGCGGCTGAAACTGTTCGCCGTCAACGGGGTGTACCCAGCGCCGGTTGCCCTGCCGAGAAAAGGGAAAGCACTGAAGCCGACGCGCAGGCTGTGAACCTGAAAGCTAGCGGCCGTCGCCCGTGGGGAA
The DNA here is from genome assembly GCF_052327205.1 of Somniosus microcephalus. Taxonomy (NCBI): domain Eukaryota; kingdom Metazoa; phylum Chordata; class Chondrichthyes; order Squaliformes; family Somniosidae; genus Somniosus; species Somniosus microcephalus. The sequence goes on along the minus strand of NC_140989.1, from coordinate 282,875,836 downwards.
AGTGTACCCCTCCCGCCAGGGGAAGAAACGCGGGAAGCCGCCATTAGGCGGAGAAGAAGACAGAAGCGGGGAACCGCCATTGAAGTGGGCGGGGAGAGAAGATAAGCGCGGGAAACCGCCATTTTCGCGGGAACCGCCATCTTGGAAAAAAAAAAAAAAAATTTAAAGAAATAATTCGTGGTGTTATCAGGAAGAGAGGAAGATGCCTAAGCGGGGTAACATCAACGATTTTAATTCCGAGGTAGAAGACTGGGCCACGTATGTGGAATGCATTGAGATCTATTGTGAGGCCAATAAAATAGAAGAAGATGACAAAGCTATAACCTTGCTAAACTCGATGGGCGCGAAGACATACGAGCTCTTGAAGCATCTACTAGCACCAGCTAAACCGACGGATCAGACTTTCGATGAGATTGTGACTGTTCTGAAGGATCACTTGAACCCCACACCGTTGATGTTGGCGGAACGATTCAAATTCTATGCGAGAACGCAAAGGAAAGACGAAAGCAACGCAGAATACTTGGTCGAACTGCGTAGACTAGCGAAACACTGCCAGTTTGGAGGGAATCTGACAGAGGCGTTGCGAGACAAATTCATGTGCAGAATGTCGAAGGAAGAAACACAAAAACGACTGCTTGAAGAGAACAATCTTACACTTGAGAAGGCTGTCCTTATTGCTGCATCGAACGAAGCCGCAGCGAAAGGAACGGCGGAAATGCAGCTAAAGGCAGCGGCACTCAGGGTGCAGCAAATTACTTCGGGTACAACGAAATGCTATCGTTGTGGGAAGACAACACACGACCAGAACCAATGCTGGTTTAAAAACCAGGAATGTAGGAAATGTGGCAAGCTCAGTCACATAGCTAAGGTATGCCGGTCAGGGAAGAAGACCAACAATAATGAGTCACCACAAAAGAGGTACAGGAAGGTGCATGAGGTGACTAGGAAGAGTCCGGAAGAACAGAATTCGGACTCACACTCCAACTGCAAGGAACTGGATAGTCTGAGAATTCACAATGTGAGTAATGAAGCTGACCAACAAGCTATCTGGATCACACTACAGATTGCAAAAGTCCAAGTGAAAATGGAAGTGGACACCGGATCGGCGTTGACGGTCATGAATAAGCATGATTATAAAAAGTTATTCAAGCATATTCCCCTACGGGATACGGAACTAGTATTGAAGACATACACGGGGCACAAAGTATACCCCATCGGAAAGATAGAAGTCAAGGTGAGATACAAGGACAAAGAGCACCAAAGGATGGACCTGTATGTGTTGCCTGAGGGAGGTCCACCACTTCTGGGACGGGAGTGGATCAGGAAAATAAAGATAGACTGGCATTCACTAAACACCATGACGGTAGATTCCGGAAAGGAAGATGTCAAACCTGAACGGTTGTCCAGAATATTAGACGAAGCTAAAGAGGTATTCCAGCAAGGACTGGGAACATTGCGAGGAATTAAAGCAAAGGTTAAGATTGCAGAACATGCAAGCCCAAAATTTTTCAAAGCCAGATCGGTACCTTACGCAATACGACCTGCTGTGGAGGCAGAACTGGAAGAACTTGAACGATCAGGGGTACTGTCAAAAGTGGACTGGAGTGAGTGGGCCACGCCCATTGTTCCCGTCATGAAGTCTTCACCAAGTAACAAGCCAGGGGGACCGGGGAAGGTCCGCATCTGCGGAGACTTCAAGATCACAGTGAATCCGGTGCTTCACACGGTACAATACCCGCTTCCGCGGATTGAAGATATCTTTGCTTCGTTGGCTGGAGGGAAACACTTCACCAAGATAGACCTGGCACAGGCATACTTACAAATGGAAGTCGAGGAAGAGTCGCGTCAGTACCTCACCATCAACACACACAGAGGCTTGTATCATTATAATAGACTGGTTTTTGGGGTAGCTTCGGCTCCAGCAATTTGGCAGAGGGCCATGGAGCAGGTATTGCAAGGAATTCCAAGCACGCAGTGTTACTTAGACGATATCCTGATTACGGGAGAAGACGAGGAAGAACACCTCACAAATTTGAAACTGGTGCTCACTAGGTTGAAGGAATATGGCCTTCGAGTTAATCGCAAGAAATGTGAGTTCTTCCAAAAACGAATCTCGTACTGCGGTCATGTCATTGACCGAGAGGGGCTGCACAAGTCACCTGACAAGATAGAAGCTGTCGTGAAGGCCCCCGCTCCGGAAAACGTATCACAGTTAAGATCATTCTTGGGGTTGATTAATTATTATCACAAGTTTCTGCCGAATCTATCCACGGTGCTGCATCCGCTGAATGCTCTGTTGCGGAAAGAAGTACCATGGAAGTGGAGTGAGGAATGTAAAAAGGCCTTTCGCAGAAGCAAGGCGTTGATTACCTCTGAAGAAGTGTTGGCTCATTTCAACCCAACGTTACCTCTTCGTCTAGCTTGTGATGCTTCCCCCTATGGAATTGGAGCAGTACTTTCACACAAGTTACCAAATGGCTCGGAAAGGCCAGTGGCATTCGCGTCCCGATCATTGACCTCCGCGGAGCGAAATTATGCTCAAATAGATAGGGAGGCCCTCAGCCTTGTGTGGGGCGTAAGGAAATTCAATCATTATCTGCAGGGCAAGAAGTTCACATTACTGACAGACCACCAGCCGTTGGTGTCCATATTCAACCCTAACAAGGCCGTTTCCACCATGACAGCGCAAAGGTTACAGAGGTGGTCCGTGTTACTTGGGGCACACCAATATGACATCGAATACAAAAGGTCCAAACAGCATGGAAATGCTGATGGGTTATCGCGCTTGCCATTGCCGATAGTAGAAGAAGCGACTACAGTGGACCTGGTAGAGATGTTCCACTCATCCATAGTGGAATGTCTACCAGTAACAAATTCGATGATCGAAAACGAAACAAGAAATGACCCGACTCTCTCACGAGTCTATGATTTAACGGTGGAGGGATGGCCAGCACAGGGCGAACCAACGCTGCCAGCATTTTCGCAGAGAAAAGAACAGCTGTCAGTGTGTCGAGGAACCCTGATGTGTGGATCTAGAGTGGTGATTCCACCCAAACTTCAACAGAAGGTGTTAAAGGAGCTGCATGAGGGACATCTGGGTGGAGTGAAAATGAAGAACCTAGCAAGAGCGTTTGTGTGGTGGCCAGGCATTGATGGGGACATCGAAGAAATCACTAAGAGCTGTCTAGGATGCCAGAAGGTCCAAAACGTGCCACCACAGGCTCCTCTGCATCCATGGGAGTGGCCCTCATCTCCTTGGCAAAGGGTACATATCGACTTTGCTGGTCCATTTATGGAGTCAATGTTTCTAATAGCGGTGGATGCACACTCCAAGTGGCCGGAGGTAATAAAGATGTCCACCACCACCACGGAAAAAACCATCACAGTGTTAAGGACCATGTTTGCTAGGAATGGGCTGCCGGAACAGATCTGTTCTGATAATGGACCGCAATTTGTGTCCGAAGAATTCAAGAAATTCTTAAAGAGCAATGGGGTTAAGCACTACACGTCAGCCCCATACCATCCCGCCTCCAATGGATTGGCTGAAAGGTTAGTCCAGACCTTCAAGAAGGCCATAAAGGCCATGGGTAATGAAGCCATTAACTTACAACATAAGGTGGATAGCTTCTTGTTGGCGTACAGGAATGCAACACATGCGGTCACAAATCAAACTCCCGCCATGATGTTTTTTAATAGACGACTAAGATGCCGGCTGGATTTGCTTAAGCCAAACGTCAGAAGGGATGTAGAGAACTGGCAATTCCAGGGCATGAATGAAAGGCCAACTAGATCTTTTCAGATAGGTCAACAAGTTTTGGCCCGGGACTACCGTACCGAGAAATGGCAGCCTGGAACTATCGGAAAAAGGCTAGGGCCGTTGATGTATACGGTGGACATTGGGGACAGTATAATAAGGCGCCATGTTGACCAGATCATAGGGTCAGCCACAAATGGCCAACCTACTCCACCACCTTACACGGTTAATGTTGAGACAGAGATACCCAGAACACCTACCTCCGATCTGGTAATACTGGAATCAGATGAACCTGACACTGTCCTTCAAGCCGAATCGACCTTGCCAGAAGCACCTACTACCCCGCCGGAAGTTACGACACCACCGAGGCGTTATCCGGACAGAGTCCGGAAACCTCCAGAGAGACTGAATCTGTGAACTGTCTTGCATAAAGTTGTATATATGTTATAATGTATGTTTAATGGGGAATCAGTATGTTGTAAGCTAAAAAGGGAGGATTGTAGTGTATGTACCCGTCTACCTTTAAGAGAACTATTGTATGTAACCGTCCACCTTTAAGAGAACTACTTTAGGTGTTGCACTACTTTGTTGGCTTCTGTATACTGTAATACCGACGGTGACCACACCGGTATATAAGTGCTGTGTCAGGAAGTATTGAGCAGATTCGCCCTGACCTTCGAATAGTAAAGTCCTGTTTTAAGTTACTCTTGGAGTCTGTGTATTAATTAACTAAACAACCCACAGACTTTACAGCAGCCATGTTTCCGTAATGGCCACCAGATCATACCCATGTGTAGTTATTTGTACCGTCAACTCGTCAATTTTGTTACGAATACTGCGTGCATTCAGATAAAGAACTTTCAAATATTTTTTCTGACAATTTATTCCTGCTTTTACTCCTTTTACTACTTTACCTTTATCATTATACATTCTGTCCCTTCCTGACACGCTCTGGATTTTAATTCCCCCACTGCTACCTTGCTATATTGCCTTCTCCGCTGTCATTTTTATTTTTCGCTCTCTTAAAACCTCCCCCAACTAATTAGTTTAAAGCCCTCTCTACAGCCCTTGTTATTCGATTCGCCAGGACTCTAGTCCCAGCACTGGCCAAGTGAAGTCCGTCCCAACGGAACAGCTCTCTCCTGTCCCAGTACTGATGCCAGTGTCCCAGGAAGCAAAACCCATTTCTCCCACACCAGCCTTTGAGCCACGCATTTAACTCTCTAATTTTATTTACCCTAGCCAAATTTGCACGTGGCTCAGGTAGTAATCCAGAGATTATTACCCTTGTGGTTCTGCTTTTTAATTTGGCCCCTAGCTGCTCAAACTCTCTCAGCAGAACCTCCTTCCTTGTCCTATCTATGTCGTTGGTACCAACATGGACCACGACAACTGGATCCTCCCCCTCCCACTCCAAGTTATCTCCAGCCCAGAGGAGATGTCCTTAACCTGGCACCGGGCAGGCAACACAGCCTTCGGGACTCTCGCTCTTGGCTGCAAAGAACACTATCTATCCCCCTAACGATACTATCCCCTACCACTACAACATTTCTTTTATCTCCCCCCACTTGAATGGCCCCCCGCTCCACGGTGCTGTGGCCGGGTTGCTCATCCTCCCCGCAATCCCCGTTCCCATCCTCACAGGGAGTAAGAGCCTCAAACCTGTTGGACAAGAGCAAGGGCTGCGGCTCCTCCAACACTACCTCCTGGATCCCCGTACCTGCCTCACTTCTAGTCACACCATCCTGTCCCTGACCACGGACTACATCTGAATTAATTAATCTAATTGGTGTGACTACTTCCTGAAACACAGAGTCCAGGTAACTCTCCCCCTCCCTGATGTGTCTCAGTGTTTGAAGCTCGGATTCCAGCTCATCAACACGGAGCCAGAATTTCTCGAGCAGCCAACACTTACTGCAAATGTGATCACCGTGAGCATCAATGGTGTCCACCAGCTCCCACATATTGCAGCAGCAACACATCACCTGATCTCCCATTCTATGTAATTAATTAAATTTATTAATATTATTCTTAAATACCCTCTGCCCCGATTCTAGATGATGAATATCGCACCTTAGAAACTATAAACCACAGAGTTTAAGCTTAAAAAAGAGAGAAATACTCACCAACCAATCACTTACCCGCTTTCTGGTGATGTCACACTTGGATTACTTTTTACCTCTCTCCTTCCCTCTGAGTTCCAAGATTGGAGATTGGTAGGCCTTACCTAGGTCTCGGGAGCCTTTATACAGCCACTCAGCCAGCGATTCCCGCCGATTCTCACACTGAGGCCTTACCTAGGTCTCGGGAGCCTTTATACAGCCGCTCAGCCAGCGATTCCCGCCGATTCTCGCACTGAGGCCTTACCTAGGTCTCGGGAGCCTTTATACAGCCGCTCAGCCAGCGATTCCCGCCGATTCTCGCACTGAGGCCTTACCTGGGTCTCGGGAGCCTTTATACAGCCGCTCAGCCAGCGATTCCCGCCGATTCTCGCACTGAGGCCTTACCTAGGTCTCGGGAGCCTTTATACAGCCGCTCAGCCCACGATTCCCGCCGATTCTTGCACTGAGGCCTTACCTGGGTCTTGGGAGCCTTTATACAGCCGCTCAGCCCACGATTCCCGCCGATTCTTGCACTGAGGCCTTACCTGGGTCTCTATACAGCCGCTCAGCCCGCGATTCCCGCTGATTCTCGCACTGAGGCCTTACCTGGGTCTCGGGAGCCTTTATACAGCCGCTCAGCCCGCGATTCCCGCCGATTCTCGCACTAAGGCTTTACCTGGGTCTCGGGAGCCTTTATACAGCCGCTCAGCCCGCGATTCCTGTCGATTCTCGCACTGAGGCCTTACCTGGGTCTCGGGAGCCTTTATACAGCCGCTCAGCCCGCGATTCCCGCCGATTATCTGTGCATTTAATATAGTGTATGATGCATTGTCACAATCGGCACAGTTATTCACCTCCGAGCCGTTATTCAAGATTTGATTTTTGCATAAAACAGCTCAGGTTCAATCAATGCGGGTTTCTTTGAATTGTAAAGCTGCCCAGTGATGATAAGCATTATAAATGGATGCATGACTGGCAATATGGCAATCTAGTTAATGAAGCCTAGGCAATTCAGTTCTATTTACATTTATAATTCTTACTCACTGATTTGTCCTATTTGAATTTTGTGGCAGTTTGGAAAGGGCTATTTTAGTGCAGTTGTCTCAGTAGTGGATAAATCCTAAATAAGAACATGAGGATCTGTTGTTCTATTAGCAACTTGAGATACATGCAAATTAATGAAACAATTGATTTAAACTTATACGTGACCCATGAGGTTCCATGGTATGCAGCTGAGCAGCTCATAAAGACAAAAAGCTTTGACATTCCTGCACACACTGGGGGAAAAACTCTTCTGTTTCCCTCAATTTAACCATTGACTAGCAACTCAACCACTTCTCACGCTGAATGCTTCTAAGGTGTGTTGACCCGTATACACACATGAAATAGTTATTTGAATAGTTCATTGTTCCCATGTCTGCTGGGATTCCAGTATTGCGGAACCCCAGCCAAAAAATGGGTAGAGTCAGAGTTTCTCACAAAAGGCAGTTTTCATGGGACTATTGTTCATCCAAGGAATTAAATATCATCTTTTTTTCCTGTCCCTCCAATAATCTGTGTGGGGTGCACACCCTGCTTATCTAAGGGAGGGCAGCATGGGAGCTGAAACAAGCTAACTGAAAATAGGTGAAGGAATGAAAGGAGAGTGAGAGAAGCAATGAGTGAGGAAAAAAAGTATAGAAACACACCAACCACAAAAACAAAAATAGAGCAGAAGAAAAACAGCAGCAAAGAGCCTGAGAAAGAAAATAATGTGAGCGTAAACATAGGGTCCAAATGTTCCAGTATAAACTTTGATCAAAGTTTCTCCTGGATACGCATTTTGGAGCACATCAATAAATATGGAAATAGGCTAACTGAAGGGTCTGTTCATCCTATGGGAACACTGGCATTTTAGAACTAAATCTTTTTTAAGAACAAGCATGTTCCTCTTCATCTTCCCTGCTGCCCACGTGCTAAGTGCATGCAAATGCAAAGGAAGGAAATTCAGATAATTGTGACATCTTTGCTTTCCACACCCACCCCCCACCCAAATAGCTTAATTTGTAACTGTCCAGTGTGGAACCAAGCCTTACAGACAGGGAAGGTGCCAGGTTCAATCTCTGGTTGTGCCGAACCAACTGGTTGCAGCCAGGATGGCAGTTGGATGCTACTGGTTCAGGGAGGGAAGAAAACAGCCCAGATTCCAGCTTTTAATCACTCTCTAGTGAACCCCTTGCTGGACAGTGCATGTGTGATATCTCCCCTAAGATAACCTGCTAATACTCACTGCCTGGACTCACACATAAAGAATGGTCAATTGGAGGCTGGCACGGCCCATGCAACTGCAACCCAGCAAGAGTCAGTGGTTTTCAGAGAGGTGGGCAGAAAATTGGGAGAGAAAAAACATTCCTGACATTTCTCACCCCAGCAACTGGACTGAGTTGTTAGCCTCTCGTCACCGTGTATTTTATTAAAATCCTGTTGCATCATAAGGTATTGGAAACAGTTAGGTTCTTCCTGTAAGATTATGTTAGATCTGGAAGTGAACCTCCTTTACTGTAAGATGAATGTAGTAAATCTTGTAATGTATGTACCTTTAAGGGGGGAACTACTTTCTACAGCTCATGTACACTGTAGTACCGGCGGTGACTGTAATGTATGTACCTTTAAGGGGAGAACTACTTTTTACAGCTCCTGTATACTGTAGAACCGGCAGTGACCACACCTGTATATAAACCCTGAGTAGTGATCTGTACAGTTAGTTCTAGAGTAACCCTCATTCAGTAAATACCTGTTGATCGTTCCCTGCAGTCTTTTGTCTGATTATTGAAGGACACAACATTAAGATACACGGATCTAACATTGGCGACGACGCAGATTCGAACCTACCTGCAACTCTGCATCACCTCCCAGGGATTCGCTCCTGGACAACTGTGGAAGGAGGTCGAGTCCAGAAGCACGGGGGTCGACCATGGGCAACCGCCCAGTCATCCAGCGGAGATTTGAGCATCGCAGGGGAGGCTGTTGAGAGCCAGGCTTGGATTTCCAGTCACGGTGGTCCAGCGAAACGGGCTGGCAACAGGTACTGCGCAGACCCTTCCTGGACAGCGGCAGCTAGAGCCCGACCGAGTGGCACAGAAAAAAGCCGAGCAGCGTCAACGGGGGAGAGAGAGAGGGCAGAGCGCACAGGGCGCAGCCGGTGTTCAGGACTGAGCGGTGTCAACGGGGAGAGAGACAAGAGAGAGCAGAGCGCAGCCGGTGTTCAAGGGCTGAGCAGCGTCAACGGGGGAGAGAGGCGTGCAGGAAAACGTGAGGCGCTGCCATTGCCACGAGGACCGCAGAGAGCGGCATTGGCAGCAGCGCAGGAGCAGCGCACGAAACCCACAGGGGGTCGCCATTTGCCATGAGGACCACCGAAAGCGGCGTTGGCAGCAGCGCGGGAGATGCCATTTTAAGCCGCAGCGGGGAAGAAAGGAAAGCGCGGGAGACGCCATTTTAAGCCGCAGCGGGGAAGAAAGGAAAGCGCGGGAGATGCCATTTTAAGCCAGTCTAACCACACCCAAAAATGCCAAAGAGTGGCAGTATCACAGCGTTCGACAATGAAGTCGAAGATTGGACGACATATGTCGAACGCATAGAAGTATACTGCAAGGCGAATGAAGTGCCAGGTGACTAGAAAGCGCTGGTATTGTTGAATTCAATGGGTGCAAAAACGTATGGCTTACTAGGAAACCTAGTAACCCCAGAGAAGCCAGTAGAAAAGGATTTTGAAAACATAGTGTCAATCCTACAGGACCACTTAAACCCCACACCGCTGCTGATAGCAGAAAGATTTAAGTTTCACAAAAGGAACCAGCATAAAGATGAAAGTAATGCTGAGTATTTAACGGAACTGCACAAGCTATCGAAACACTGCCAGTTTGGAATGGGACTAGCAGATACTTTAAGGGACAAGTTTGTGTGTGGGCTTCAAAGTGAAGGAACCCAGAAACGGCTTCTATCAGAAAAGGATCTTACGCTGGACAAGGCTTTCAGCATTGCAGTATCACACGAAGCAGCAGCATGGGGCGCTGCAGAGATACAACGGAGACCGCAAGAATATGGCACAAATGAAATGTCATACGGAACAGTGAAGTGCTATCGCTGTGGCAGAACAACACATGACCATAATTGCTGGTTCAAGGACAAAGTGTGCAGGCAGTGTGGAAAAGTAGGACACATAGCAAGAGTCTGCAGGTCGGGAAAGAAAACCAGCAGCAAGAAATCTCCACAGGAGAAGTACAAGAAGGTACATAAGGTAACGGAGAGTAGTTCAGACGAACAGAAGAGTGATACAGACTCCGGAAGAAAGGAGCTGGGTTGTCTGAAACTACATAATGTGATCAAAACGGAGGATCACCAAACTATCTGGGTCACGCTCAAGATAGCAGGAGTCCAAGTGAAAATGGAATTGGACACAGGATCAGCCCTAACAGTCATAAACCGAAGGGACTACAAGCGGCTATTCTCACATATACCCTTGAGAGATACAAAGATTGTCTTGAAGACGTACATGGGGCAAAAAGTCTACCCCAAAGGAAAAATAAGGGTGAACGTTATATATAACGGCAAGGAAGCACCAAAAATGGACCTATATGTATTGCCAGATGGAGGACCACCACTACTAGGACGTGAATGGATCCGGAAGATACAGCTAGATTGGCATTCCATAGAAGCACTGACTGTAGATGCCAAAAAGGATGATGACGTCACACCTGGATGACTGTCAAAAATGCTAACTGACGCACAAGAAGTGTTCCAGCAGGGACTCGGAACAACAAAAGGCATAACAGCGATGATCAAAATAGAGTAAAATGCAAGCCCAAAGTTTTTTAAGGCCATGCGATCCGCCCAGCCGTCGAAGCAGAGCTGGAAGGTTTGGAACATTCAGGAGTACTGTCCAAAGTGGACTGGAGTGAGTGGGCTACACCCATCGTTCCTGTAATGAAGAGGTCGTTGAGTAATACGCCTGGGGAACCAAAGAGGGTTCGCATCTGTGGGGACTTTAAGGTGACAGTGAACCCAATCATTCACACTGTACAATATCCGCTTCCGCGGATTGAAGATATTTTTGCCTCGCTATCTGGAGGAAAACGCTTCACTAAGATTGATCTGGCCCAGGCGTACCTGCAAATGGAGGTAGAAGAAGCCTCGAAACAGTACCTCACGATCAACACTCATAAAGGTCTCTACCAATACAACTGGCTGGTGTTCGGGGTAGCATCAGCTCCGGCTATTTGGCAAAGGGCAATGGAACAAGTCCTGCAAGGGATTCCAGGGACCCAGTGTTATTTGGACGACATCCTGGTCACGGGCGAAAATGACAGTGATCACCTCGCCAACCTGGAGCAGGTGCTCACTAGATTGAAGGAATATGGGCTACGAGCTAATCGCCACAAATGCGAGTTTTTCCAGAAGCAGATCTCGTATTGTGGCCACGTTATTGATAAAGAGGGGTTACATAAGTCCCCTGAAAAGATTGAGGCAGTAGTCAAGGCTCCAGCACCGGAAAATGTGTCACAACTGAGGTCGTTCCTCAGGCTGGTGAACTACTACCATAAGTTCTTGCCGAATTTGTCTACCATACTACACCCACTGAACACCCTACTGCAAACGGGGGTACCATGGAAGTGGAGTGACGAATGTACACGAGCTTTCCAGAAGAGGAAAGCACTGATCACATCAAAAGAGGTGTTGGCTCATTTCAACCCAGCACTACCAATTCGGTTGGCGTGTGATGCATCACCCTATGGCATTGGAGCGGTGCTGTCGCACAAATTCCCGGACGGCTCAGAGAGGCCAGTAGCCTTTGCGTCTCGGTCACTAACCTCAGCCAAGCATAACTACGCCCAGATTGACAGGGAGGCCCTCAGCCTAGTGTGGGGAGTGAAAAAGTTCAATCACTATCTGCACGGGCAGAATTTCACCTTGCTGACTGACCACCAACCACTTGTCTCCATCTTTAATCCAAAGAAGGGTGTTCCGGTGATGACTGCACAACGGCTACAAAGATGGTCCCTTTTTCTAGGGGTGCACCAATATGAAATCGAGTATAAGGGCACGAAACAGCATGGAAACGCTGATGGGCTATCACGCCTGCCACTGCCTACTGCGGAGGAAGCACCAGCAGTGGATCCTGTCGAAATATTTCATTCGACTATAATTGAATGCTTGCCAGTAACTAACGCTGGTATAGAGAAGGAGACCCGAAATGACCCGACACTGTCTCGGGTATATGATTTGACGGTGAAGGGATGACCAGCACATGGCGACTCACTGTTGCCAGCATTCTCATCCAGAAGAGAACAGCTGTCAGTATGCCAGGGGACCTTGATGTGTGGATCCCGAGTGGTAATTCCACCCAAGTTAAGGGAGAGAGTGCTCAATGAGCTTCACGAAGGTCATCTAGGAGGGGTGAAAATGAAAAGCCTTGCTAGGGCTTATGTGTGGTGGCTGGGGATCGATCAGCAAATCGAGGACCTGACAAAGAGCTGCTCAGGATGCCAGAAGGTCCAAAATGCACCACCACATGCCCCTCTACACCCTTGGGAGTGGCCCTCATCTCCATGGCAACAGGTGCATATTGATTTTGCTGGTCCATTCATGGACTCAATGTTTTTAATAGCCGTGGATGCGCACTCGAAATGGCCTGAGGTGATCAAAATGTCCTCCACCACCACGGAGAAAACTATTGCAGTCCTACAGACCATTTTTGTCAGGAACGGCTTGCCAGAGCAGATTTGCTCTGATAACAGACCACAGTTTGTGTCCGAAGAGTTTCGAAGATTTATGAAAAGGAATGGGGTAAGGCATTACACATCCGCCCCGTATCATCCAGCCACAAATGGATTGGCTGAGAGGTTCGTACAAACCTTTAAAAAGGCCGTAAGGGCCATGTGCGATGACGACATTCCACTGCAGCCTAAGGTGGACAATTTCCTGTTAGCCTACAGAAATGCGACACATGCAGTCACCAACCAGGCCCCGGCCATGATGTTCTTTAACCGAAGGTTGAGATCGCGTCTGGATTTGCTCAGACCAAATGTACGAAGAGATGTTGAGAGTAAGCAATTCCAGCACATCAATGAGAAGCCGACAAGGAGCTTCAATGTAGGGCAACCAGTCTTGGCCCGCGACTACCGAACAGAGAAATGGCAACCAGGAATGATATGCACACAGCAGGGGCCACTAATGTACACAGTGGACGTTGGGGAGAGCATCGTGAGACGCCATGCTGACCAGATCCTAGAGTCACAGGAACGAGTCAACCCCATGCCTCGCCCATACGTACCTGGTGATGAACCCAACGTACAGGTAGCATCTACCCCAGAAACAGTAGCATCTGAAGCTGATGAACCAACCGACGACAGGGGGCCAGAATTGACTCCGCACCAAGAGCAAGACACTCGGGAAAGGCGCTATCCAGAAAGGATCAGGAATCCTCCCCAAAGACTGAATTTATAAATAGACTATTTTCAGCTAATGCTGCATGTTAAAAGTGTTAATTGTAATTAGTTTGATATTTAATTGTTAAATGAGTGTTATGGTACTGTTAATCTAAAAGGGGAGGAATTGTAATGTATGTACCTTTAAGGGGAGAACTACTTGTTACAGCTCCTGTATACTGTAGTACCGGCAGTGACCACACCTGTATATAACTGTAAAGTCTGTGGGTTGTGCAGTTAATAAATACACAGACTTCAGAAGTAACAAACAACAGTTCTTTACTATTCGAAGGTCCGGGCGAATCTGCCCCAGCAATCCTGCCACAACACTTATATACTGGTGTGGTCACTATCGGTATTACAGTATACAGAAGCCAAACAAATAGTGCCACACCTAAAGTAGTTCTCTTAAAGGTGAACGGTTACATTCAATAGTTCCCTTAAAGGTAGACGGGTACATACACTACAATAACGCTGAGTAGTAATCTGTTGTTTCAGTTGCAGTTTGAACCACGTTGAGTAAACACCTGTTGTACCGTTCTCTGCAGTCCTTTTCTTATTATTACACGGACGTAACAAACCTGAGATATGGTTTATGATAGTATCTCTTGTTTACCTCTTGTCCCCCAATTTTCTCCTCTCTGCTTCTTTCTGTTATATGAACCTAGACAATGAGTGTTGGCTGTTTATTCAACAGTAGAAGGCATCAAAGCCAAAACCCAATCCTCACCTCACCTGGCATCCACACAAGCCTGATCGTTATTCAGCATGAGTGACTGGATAGTGATCAGAAATAGGAAGCCTGGCTGATTGTTTCCTTCCCTAATTTATGGGCACCGAAGCCAATTCTAGGACTGCAACTGGTGCCCAGGCAGAGAGCAGTTATTTCCACACAACCAAGAATCACATTCTACCATTTCAGTCAGACAACCCTCATGTTATCAGATACAGCATGTGTCTCCTTGTAATATTTTAATCTGAGTGTTTTAAAAATAAACACTGAGGAAAATAGTAATAGACTTCAAGAGGACATAGACAGGCTGATGGAATGGGCGGTTACGTGGCAGATGAAACTCAACGCAAAAAAGTGTAAAGTGGTGCATTTTGGTAGGAAGAATAAGGAGAGACAATACATAAGAACATAAGAACATAAGAAGTAGGAGCAGGAGTAGGCCATACGGCCCCTCGGGCCTGCTCCGCCATTCAATAGGATCATGGCTGATCCGAACCTAGACTCACGTCCACTTCCCTGCCCGCTCCCCGTAACCCCTAATTCCCTTATCAGCTAGGAAACTGTCTATCTCCGTTATAAATTTATTTAATGTCGCAGCTTCCACAGCTCTCTGAGGTAGCAAATTCCATAGATTTACTACCCTCTGAGTGAAGAAGTTTCTCCTCATCTCAGTTTTGAAAGGGCAGCCCCTTATTCTAAGATTATGCCCCCTAGTTCTAGTCTCACCCATCAGTGGAATCATCCTCACTGCATCCACCCGATCAAGCCCCCTCACAATCTTATATGTTTCGATAAGATCGCCTCTCATTCTTCTGAATTCCAATGAGCAGAGGCCCAACCTACTCAACCTTTCCTCATAAGTCAACCCCCTCATCTCCGGAATCAACCGAGTGAACCTTCTCTGAACTTCCTCGAGAGCAAGTATATCTTTTCTTAAATATGGAAACCAAAACTGTACGCAGTATTCCAGGTGTGGCCTCACCAGTACCCTGTATAACTGAAGCAAGACTTCCCTGCTTTTATACTCCATCCCCCTTGCAATAAAAGCCAAGATTCCATTGGCCTTCCTGATCACCTGCTGTACCTACATACTAACCTTCTGTGTTTCATGCACCAGGACCCCCAGATCTCTTTGTACTGTAGCACTTTGCAGTTTCTCTCCATTTAGATAATAACTTGCTCTTTGATTTTTTCTGCCAAAGTGCATAACCTCACACTTTCCAACATTATATTCCATCTGCCAAATTTCTGCCCACTCACTTAGCCTGTCTATGTCCTTTTGCAGGTTTTTAATGTCCTCCTCACTCACTACTTTCCCTCCCATCTTTGTATCGTCGGCAAACTTGGATATGTTGCACTTGGTCCCTTCCTCCAAATCGTTAATATAGACTGTAAAGAGTTGGGGTCCCAGCACTGACCCCTGAGGAACACCACTAGTTACTGATTGCCAACCTGAGAATGAACCATTTATCCCAACTCTCTGTTTTCTGTTAGATAGCCACTCTTCCACCCATGTCAGTATATTACCCCCAATCCCGTGATTTTTTATCTTGTGCAGTAATCTTTTGTGTGGCACCTTGTCAAATGCCTTTTGGAAGTCTAAATACACCACATCCACTGGTTCCCCTTTATCCACCCTATTTGTTACGTCCTCAAAGAATTCGAGCAAATTTGTCAAACATGACTTCCCCTTCATAAAACCATGCTGACTCTGTCCGATTAAATTATGCTTATCCAAATGTCCTGTTACTGCTTCCTTAATAATGGACTCCAACATTTTACCAACCACAGATGTTAGGCTAACTGGTCTATAGTTTCCAGCCTTTTGTCTACCTCCCTTTTTAAATAAGGGCGTTACATTAGCAGTTTTCCAATCTGCTGGGACCTTTCCTGAATCCAGGGAGTTTTGGAAAATTACCACCAATGTATCCGCAATCCCTACCGTTACTTCTCTCAAGACCCTAGGATGTAAGCCATCAGGTCCAGGGGATTTATCCGCCTTAAGTCCCATTATCTTACTGAGTACCATCTCCTTAGTGATTTTAATTGTGTTTAGTTCCTCCCCCCCTATAGCCCCCTGTTTGTCCAGTGTTGGGATATTTTTAGTGTCCTCTACTGTAAAGACTGATACAAAATATTTGTTCAGCGTTTTTGCCATCTCCATGTTCCCCACCACTAATTTCCCGGTCTCGTCCTCTAAGGGACCAACATTCACTTTAGCCACCCTTTTTCTTTTTATATAACTGTAGAAACTCTTGCTATCTGTTTTTATATTTTTTGCTAGTTTACTTTCATAATCTATCTTCCCTTTCTTAATTCATCTTTTAGTTATTCTTTGCTGGCTTTTAAATGCTTCACAATCTTCTATCCTCCCACTAGATTTGGCTACTTTATATGCCCTTGTTTTCAGTCAGATACTATCCTTTATTACTTTACTTAGCCACGGATGGCTGTCTTTTCTTTTATGCCCCTTTTTCCTCAGTGGAATATATTTTTCTTGAAAGTTGTGAAATATCTCCTTGAATGTACACCACTGCTCATGTACCGTCTTACACCTTAATCTATTTTCCCAGTCCACTTTAGTCAACTCTGCTCTCATGCCTTCATAGTCTCCTTTATTTAAGCTTAGTACGCTGGTTTGAGATCCAACTCTCTCACCCTCCAACTGAATTTGGAATTCAACCGTGTTATGGTCACTCATTCCAAGGGGATCCTTTACTAGGACATTTTTTATTAATCCTGTCTCATTACACAAGACCAGATCTAAGATTGCCTGCCCCCTGGTTGGTTCGGTAACATACTGCTCAAGGAACCCATCCCTAATGCACTCTATGAACTCTTCCTCAAGGCTGCCCTGCCCAATTTGATTTGTCCAGTCAATTTGAAAGTTAAAATCCCCCATGATTATAGCTGTTCCCTTATTACAAGCCCCAACAATTTCCTGATTTATACTAAGACCAATAGAGTTGCAACTGTTAGGAGGTCTATAGACTACGCCCACTAGTGACTTTTTCCCCTTATTATTCCTTATCTCCACCCAAACTGTTTCACTATCCTGATCCTTTGACCCAATATCATTTCTCACTATTGCAGTGATTCCATCCTTTATTAACATAGCCACCCCACCTCCCTTTCTTTCCTGTCTGTCTTTCCTAATAGTCAAGTACCCCTGGATGTTTAGTTCCCAGTCATGGTCACCTTGCAGCCATGTTTCTGTAATGGCCACCAGATCATACCCATGTGTAGTTATTTGTACCGTCAACTCGTCTATTTTGTTACGAATGCTGCGTGCATTCAGATAAAGAACTTTTAAATATGTTTTGTGACAATTTATTCCTGCTTTTACCCCCTTTACTACTTTACCTTTATCTTTATATATTCTGTCCCTTCCTGACACGTTCTGGTTTTTAATTCCCCCACTGCTACCTTGCTCTATACACGCTAAATGGTGCAATTTTAAAGGGAGTGCAAGAAGAGGGAGACCTGGGGGTGCTTGTGCACAAATCTTTGAAGGTAGCAGGACAGGTTAATAAAGCAGTTAATAAAGCATATGGGAACCTGGGCTTTATAAATAGAGGCATAGGGCTGGATTTTAATTCAGGGGCGGGTTGGGATCATGTAATCTGCATTTCGTGTTATCCACACGAATCTAAATCAATGTGGGAGATTGATGCGAATTTAACTTAATTGGCCAATTGAGTTCCAGCGTATGGGAACCCATGGCAAATGAGTTTTTCCAGTCTGTAAGTCGTCTCCGATGACGTCATCATTGCTGCTGCATTTAAGATCTGCAACAAGCATTGCTTCTGCAGACTGCCAACCTTTTGGCGTTTGCTGCTACAGGGACCTGGAGGCAGAATGGCCAGTGAAATACCTAGGTCTGCTCCAAGATTTGACGACGTTGCCCTGCAGGCTTTAGTGGAGGGAACAAGAATTCATAAGGAGGTGCTCTTCCCTTCTTCAGGGAGGAAGAAGCCTCCCCAGCAGACCAAGGCTGTGTGGCTGCAAGTGGCAGAGGAGGTCAACTCCTTATTGGTAACCCGCAGAACCTGGATACAGTGCAGGAAGAGATTTCATGACCTTCTGCGCACTGGAAAAGTGAGTATGAATTTCCCATCGCCCTCAATCTGATCCCCATTGCCTTTCCTCACCAGCACTCAGCTTTAGCAATCTCTTCCTCCACATCCCACTTGACACTGACATCCATGCACCCTTACCCATTCCCTTTCTCTCTCTGGTCACATTCACCTAACTATTCGACTATGCAGCCCTCACACTTCCTATCACTGTGATGCTATGAAAACAACTGACAACACACAGGGAGGGCCCTTGGTCTTGCCACCTCACTCCATCTTTGTCTCCTTCTAAGTATCTATGCTATGGAATCTCTACACTCACTCCTTCATTCTCACTCAACCTCCACTTGTCTCCCTCATTGCAGGAAAAGAGAGCTCACAATAAGCGAGAAAGAGCGAGGACAGGAGGAGGGCCACCCTCAGTAGCCCACCTCACCCCCTGGGAGGAGGCGGTCCTGGAGATCGTAGGAGTGGAGGACGATGCGCAAGTGGGGGACAGACAGAGGGGTGCATCACAGCAAGCTGGTGACAGAATAGTTTTCCATCTCTCTCATTGACATTGCATGAGTCGCTGATAATGATTCTGAAGCTCTAACAGATGGACTAATGGTCATCTGCATTATGCAATGTGCATGTAACCTTGGCATCACATCTCTGACTCTTTCCTTTACTCCCCCACAGGACCATCGCAAGCACCCATCCCCACTAGCCAGGAGGAAGAGCCTGAACATCAAGACTCCTCAGAGGAAGCTGCAACCTCTGAGGGCGCAGCGTCAGCAGAATTAAGCGCACCCAGCACCAGTGCAGATACTCACACCACAGTGGGACCTTCAGGACATAGAGTAGTGTTGTCACCTGGTGTATCACAGCTCACAAGTGAGCATCAGCAGATTGTGGAGACAGGGACAGCAGTGGAGAGTCCTAGTTGGAGGGCGCAGGACTCTGCCAGCTCAGCTCAGCTGCATGTCGACCCTCTGCCTCTGGGTGCATCCATAAGATCAGCGGTGCTGGAACTCCAGGCACAGATGCAGGAGTCTCTGGCAGGTTTTGTCTCCGGGGTCGCTGCGAGTGTGGAGCGAATGGAGGAGCCCATAGCGAACATGAGCAGAGCTTTTGTGGAGTCATTGGCGCTTGAACGCATCACCATGGAAAGGATGGCAACCTCCATGGAGGTGATAGGTCGCCAGAGTGCAGAAAACATGGTGAGTGTTCAGAATAGAATGACATCTCTGGAGGAGCGATGGTCATCTATTGAACAGAGAAACCAGACCTTCATGGAAGTCCTTCTGAGTAGGACTGCCAGTGCAGATACAGGTCCCCATGTCCCCCCTGATGTGCAGCAAGGTGCTCTCAAGCCACTTGGCAAGTGCTGAGGGGAACCTGACCCATGAGAGGGAAGTTGGTGGCAGACATCAAGGAAGTGGGGGTTCCTCGCCAAGCGCTCACACTTCCATGCCACTGCAGAGCCCTCGGTCAGAGCCCCACCAGAGTCCACACCCAACTGAGATTGGCGTCTCAACCCCTACACAGCTGCAGGAGCAGCAGACTGTTGACGAGCCCTCACAGGTTCGCCACCCCAGAGGACGCCCGCCAAAGGTGTCGAGACAGGAGCAGCAGGAAAGTGAGCAAGGAGCCTTCACATCTGCTGAAGTCACAGAGGAAGCACCACTGAGGAGGATATGTGAGGAGCCACTTGGTCCTCAGGAATCTGCAAGCCATGATGCTGTGCCATGTTGTGAAGAGCACAGCAAACCATGACGATTCTGGAGACCCTAGTTGCTGAGTACTGCAGGGCTCCACCTGATTTATCCAGGCATCTGAAGTGCATCTTCAGCAAACCGATGGTTTGCTCGATTATGGTTCTGGTGGACATGTGGCTGGAGTTGTAGCTCTCCTCAGCTTCGTTGGATGGCCTCCTCAGTGGCATCATTAGCCATGTCCTCAGGAGATAGCCCTTGTCTCCAAGTAGCCATCCATTAAGTTGGTCTGGCGGACTGAATAATGGAGGCACACTAGACTCGCGCAGTATGAAGGAGTCATGGCAACTGCCAGGGTACTTGGCACAAACATGCAAAATTTCCTTCCTGTGGTCACACACTAGCTGAACGTTGAGGGAGTGGAAGCCCTTGCGATTGACAAAAATACCTGGATTGCAATGGGGTGCCTTGAGGGCCACATGTGTGCAGTCAACGATGCCCTGCACCCTTGGAAAGCCTGCCAGATTAGCAAATCCAACTGCACGCACCGTGACACTTGCTTGATCCTTGGTGAAATGGATGTGATTGTGCGCAATGGCAAAGAGGGCATCGGTTACCTGCGTAATGCATTTGTGTGCGGCCGCCTGGGAGATGCCGCTGATGTCTGCTGCTGATCCCTGGAAGGAGCCTGAGGCAAAAAAGTTGAGTGCGGTGGTGACTTTGACAGCCACTGATAAGGGTTGTCCACCTGGTCCTCTGGGTATTGTTGCAGCATTGCGCAGATGTCACTCACTATTTCTCGCGAAAGTCGGAGCCGCCTTTGGCACTGCTGCTCACTCATGTTGAGGTAGCTGACCCTGTGACTGTAGACCCTGCTTGGGGGGTATCCCCAGCGCCGATGGGCTTCCATGTGCTGGCCCCTTTTGGCCTGTGCATCTTCAGCTGGGTGAGCAGCAGCTTGGCGCTCCTGCTGGTGCTGCTGCTGTTGGTGCTGCTGTTGTTCCTGGTTCCGCTGGTGCCACAGCTGGTCTTCTTCCTCATCTAATGTCCAGAAGGGAAGGAAATAAATGGCTCCCATGCTTCTGGTATATGCCTCAGTTGAGGAAGCACTCAGTGAAGGTGGCGAGAGGGGTTTCCCAGGAGGTCACACTGGAGATGGGTGTCAGGCTCCAAACTTCCACAGTTGTGGTTATGCCTTCTAAAAGTTCCCCCAGACCTGAGACTACAATGTCCTGCCACCTGCAAATGATGGCTGATCAAATCTCCTCTTTAATGGTCGACCTGCAGCTGAGAGCCAGCAATCCAATTGTGCTCCCACC
Source organism: Somniosus microcephalus (assembly GCF_052327205.1). NCBI lineage: Eukaryota > Metazoa > Chordata > Chondrichthyes > Squaliformes > Somniosidae > Somniosus > Somniosus microcephalus. The sequence goes on along the minus strand of NC_140989.1, from coordinate 282,854,689 downwards.
AGGTTTCACCGTCGTGTTTCAGAACAGGCGTGTTTCACGTGGGAAAAGGGTTAAAATCGCAAAGGCATATCAGAATGGCATTATAGAGCCAATTTTGTGCTTGTTAAGGGCCTTAATGGATTATCCTGCCTCTTGGAGGCGGGACAGATACGCGACCACTAGACACAAATTATTTAAAATTGCTTGGAGGCGGGATGGAGCCAGGGTTGGGCCCGCCCGCCAGTTTATGCAAGTTTAACCCCCCACACGCCTCCAATCCTGCCTCCATGGCCCAATGAAAATCCAGCCCTATATAAAGTATAAAAGCCAGGAAGTTATGCTAAACCACGAGTTCAGCCCCAGCTGGAGTATTATGTCCAGTTCTGGGCACCACACTTTAGGAACGTTGTGAAGGCTTTGGAGAGGGTACATAAGAGAATTACTAGAATGATTCCAGGAATGAGGGGTTATAATTATATGGATAGACTGAAGAAGCTGGGTCTTATGTTCATTAATAACTAGACATTCTTATTATGAACACAGCTAGCTTCTAGCTAGTCATTTATTCAGTACACGTTCTCTAGGTACAGTATCTGTAGAGATGCAGCATGTGTGCTCCTGTGTGCAGGCTGCCATCTTGACTGTTGCCTTGTGGGTAGCCTAGTGCCTCATGGGTAATGTAGTCTTAATATATATATACAGCTGGGTAGTGTAGTCTTATACATACAGCTATATACAGCTCTACGGCTCCACCTAGTGTCCACTATAGAATGACATGTTATTGATCGTTGCACTGGGGTTGTTATCCTTTGAGCAGAGAAGGTTAACAGAAGATTTGATAAGGTTGTTCAAAATCATGAAGTGTTTAGATAGAGTAAATAAAGAGAGATTGTTTGCAATGGCTGAAGGGTTGATAACCAGACAGCACAGATCTAAGGTGATTGGCAAAAAAACCACAGGTGACATAAGGAAAAACTTTTTTTATGCAACAAGTGGTTAGGATTTGGAATGCACTGCCTGATAGGGTGGTGGATACAGATTCAATAGTAGCCTTCAAGAGGGAATTGAATAAATTCTTGAAGGAGAAAATATTGCAGGGATATGGGGAAAGAGCAGGGGAATGGGACTAACTGGATTTTTTTTATTCGTTTATGGGATGTGGGCATCGCTGGCAAGGCCAGCATCTATTGCCCATCCCTAATTGCCCTTGAGAAGGTGCTGGTGAGCCGCCTTCTTGAACTGCTGCAGTCCGTGTGGTGAAGGTAATCCCACAGTGCTGTTAGGTAGGGAGTTCCAGGATTTTGACCCAGCGACGATGAAGGATTGACGATATACTTCTAAGTCAGGATGGTGTGTGATTTGGAGGGGAACTTGGAGGTGGTGGTGTTCCCATGCGCCTGCTGCCCTTGTCCTTCTAGGTGGTAGAGGTCGTGGGTTTGGGAGGTGCAACCGAAGAAGCCTTGGCGAGTTGCTGCAGTGCATCTTGTAGATGGTACACACTGCAGCCACGGTATGCCGGTGGTGGAGGGAGTGAATGCTTAAGGTAGTGGATAGGTTGCCAATCAAGCGGGCTGCTTTGACCTGGATGGTGTCGAGCTTCTCGACTGTTGTTGGAGCTGCACTCATCCAGGCAAGTAGAGAGTATTCCATCACACTCCTTACTTGTCTCTTTCTCTCTTAGGCAGTCCCTTGGAACCGAGGATGACTTGCTTCCACATTAAAAATGAGTTCTCAGGTGACTGATGAGTTCAATGCGGGACCTACAGTCTCTGTCACAGGTGGGGCAGATGGTGGTTGAAGGGGCGGGTGGGTAGGATGCTTCGGTTGATGTGCACTGCTTGCGCTTGCTCCCGCCGAAGAGACTTGAAGTGTTAGTCGCCTTCCCGAATGCTTCTCCTCCACTTTGTGTGGTCTTGGGCCAGGGATTACCAGGTGTCGGTGGGGATGTTGCACTTTTTCAAGGAGGCTTTGAGGGTGTCCTTGAAGCGTTTCCTCTGCTCACCTGGGGCCCTCTTGCCGCGTCGAAGCTCTGAGTAGAGCACTTGTTTTGGGAGTCTTGTATCGGGCATGTGGATGATGTGACCCATCCATCGGAGCTGATCGAGCGTGGTCAAAGCTTCGATGCTGGGGATGTTGGTGCTGGTGGTTGGTGACGTTGGTGCGCCTATCCTGCCAATGGATTTGCAGGATCTTGTGGAGGCAGCGTTGGTGGTACCTCTTCAGTGCTTTGAGGTGCCTGCTGTACATGGCCCATGTCTCTGAGGCATACAGCAGGGCGGGTATCACTACTGCTCTGTAGACCATGAGCTTGGTGCCGGGTTTGTGGTTCTGGTCTTCAAACACCCTCTTCCTCAGGCGACCGAAGGCTGCACTGACACACTGAAGAGGGTGTTGGACTTCGTCATCGACAGGCCCAATTCACGTACGGACCGGGGTTAAGCAAGGTTGTGTCACCGCACCAACGTTCTTTTCGATCTTCCTTGCTGCAATGCTTCATTTCACCCTCAGTGAGCTTCCCGCTGGAGTGGAGCTAATTTACAGAACAAACGGAAAACTGTTCACCCTCCGCCGCCTCCAGTCCAGATCCAAGGTTGTCCCATCCTCTGTCGTTGAATTACATCATGCAGATGACGCTTGCGTGTGCACACACTCAGAGGTCGAACTCCAAATCATCGTCAACACCTTCACCGAAGCGTACGAGAACAGGGGCCTTACATTAAACATCCATAAGACAAAGGTCCTCTACCAACCTGCCCCCCCGATTATCAAAATCCACGACAAGGCCTTGGACAAGGTGGACCACTTTCCATACCTCGGGAGCCTACTGTCGACAAGGGCAGATGTCGATGACGAAGTCCTTACTTGTGCCTTGTAGATGGTGGAAAGGCTTTGGAGAGTCAGGAGGTGAGACACTCGCCACAGAATACCTAGCTTCTGACCTACTCTTGTTGCCACAGTATTTATGGCTGGTCCAGTTAAGTTTCTGGTCAATGGTGACCCCCAGGATGTTGATGGTGGGGGATTAGGTGATGGTAATGCCGTTGAATATCAAGGGGCGGTGGTTAGACTCTTGCTTGTTGGAGATAGTCATTGCCTGGCACATGTGTGGCGGGAATGTTACCTGCCACTTATCAGCCCAAGCCTGAATGTCATCCAGGTCTTGTTGCATGTGGGCACGGACTGCTTCATTATCTGAGGAATTGTGAATGGCACTGAACACTGTGCAGTCATCAGCGTACATCCCCATTTCTGACCTTATGTTGGAGGGAAGGTCATTGATGAAGCTGCTGAAGATGGTTGGGCCTAGGACACTGTCCTGAGGAACTCCTGCAGCGATGTCCTGGGGCTGTGATGATTGACCTCCAACCACCACAACCATCTTCCTTTGTGCTAGGTATGACTCCAACCAGTGGAGAGTTTTCTCCCCCGATTCCCATTGACTTCAGTTTTACTAGGGCTCCTTGATGCCACACTCGGTCAAATGCTGCCTTGATGTCGAGGGCAGTCACTCTCACCTCACCTCTGGAATTCAGCTCCTTTGTCCATGTTTGGACCAAGGCTGTAATGAGGTCAGGAGCCGAGTGGTCTTGGCGGAACCCAAACAGGACGTCAGTGAGCAGGTTATTGGTGAGTAAGTGCCGCTTGATAGCACTGTCGATGACGCCTTCCATCACTTTGCTGATGATTGAAAGTAGACTTATGGGGCGGTAATTGGCCGGATTGGATTTGTCCTGCTTTTTGTGGACAGGACGTACCTGGGCAGTTTACCACATTGTCAGATAGATGCCAGTGTTGTAGCTGTACTGGAACAGCTTGGCTAGAGGCGCAGCTAGTTCTGGAGCACAAGTCTTCAGCACGATAGCTGGGATGTTGTCGGGGCCCATAGCCTTTGCTGTATCCAGTGCGTTCAGCCGTTTCTTGGTATCACGTGGAGTGAATCGAATTGGCTGAAGACTGGCTTCTGTGATGGTGGCAACCTCAGGAGTAGGCCAATATGGATCATCCACACGGCACTTCTGGCTGAAGATGGTTGCGAACGCTTCAGCCTTGTCTTTTGCACTCACCTGCTGGGCACCACCATCATTGAGGATGGGGATATTCATGGAGCCTCCTCCTCCCATTAATTGTTTAAATGTCCACCACCATTCACGACTGGATGTGGCAGGACTGCAGAGCTTTGATCTGCTCCGTTGATTGTGGGATCACTTAGCCCTGTCTATAGCATGCTGCTTCCACTTTTTAGCATGCATGTAGTCCTGTTTTGCAGCTTCCCCAGGTTGGCACCTCATTTTTAGGTACGCCTAGGACTGCTCCTGGCATGCTCTTCTACACTCATTATTGAACCAGGGTTGGTCCCCTGGCTTGATAGTAATGGTAGAGTGAGGGATATGCCGGACCATGAGATTACAGATTGTGGTGGAATACAATTCTGCTGCTGCTGATGGCCCACAGCACCTCATGGATGCCCAGTTTTGAGCTGCTAGATCTGTTCTGAATCTATCTCATTTAGCACGGTGGTAGTGCCACACAACACGATGGAGGGTGTCCTCAGTGTGAAGACGGAGCTTTGTCTCTGCAATGACTGTGCAGTGGTCAATGCTACCAATATTGTCATGGGGATAAGGGGTAAGCCATTTCTAAGGATAAGGGGTAAGCCATTTAGGACAGAAATGAGGAGGAATTTCTTCACCCAGAGAGTGGTGAACCTGTGGAATTCTCTACCACAGAAGGCAGTAGAGGCCAATTCATTAAATATATTCAAGAAGGAGTTGGATATATTTCTTAAGGCTAAAGGGATCAAGGGGTATGGGGAGAAAGCAGGGACAGGGTACTGAATTTGGATGATCAGCCATGATCGCATTGAATGGCGGAGCAGGCTCGAGGGGCCGAATGGCCTACTCCTGCTCCTATCTTCTATATTTCTATGGACAGATGCATCTGCGACAGGTAGATTGGTGAGGATGAGGTCAAGTAGGTTTGTCCTTCGTGTTGGTTCTCTCACCGCCTGTTGCAGGCCCATACTGGCAGCTCTTCGGAAGAACCGAATGGCCTCCTTCTGTGCTGTACTATCCTTTGATTCTATGAAATCTTCTTCGATGTTTCTGTGGAATCTCCTTGAATCTGGATTCAAGCAGATATTTTGAATGTAATTACTATTATATTTAAAGTAATGACTCTCCCACACCATGCTCATCAAGTTAAGGGATTGCAGAAAAATATATTTCCTTGCCATTATGCAGCATCGGGGTGGGTGGTACATATGTTTTTTTTTGCCTGATGTCCAGATTAATGTTTTTTTGGTAAATCCATTAATTTCCCTTGTGCTTACGAGCCATGATTGCCAATTGAATTAATGACATTAATATAGCAGAAGATTTATGACTGGAAGCATCCTTTATGTGGGTCGGCAGATTTTCAATCATACCTCTTCCTCAAACATAATGATACTAGTGGCCAAGTAAGATTTTCTTCTTACAAAATTTCCTATGAGGATGGTGCACTATTTAGTGTTGCAACATGCTGTGCTGTGCAAAGGGTAGGACATGGTTCTTTATCTGTTACCCATAGGTAGTTTCCTACTCTCAGCCATTAGAGAGAAGCACCAAGTAGGAGGCAGGATCTGCCCTATATTGAGCGTTAAAAATCAGAGGCGCATTACACCTGATTTCAATTACACACTTCCTAGCAAAGACCTGAAATTAGGTCCTATGGCTATCTATCCACATGGGGAATGGTGCTTGATGCAGGTAGATCAATAAAGGGAACAAAATCCAATAGAAAAATAAGGATTATCTATAAACTCCCATGTTTGTTATTATGCATTTTTGAAATGCTATAGACTTTATTCTTGAGTTAACCCGGTGATGGGTTCAACCCAAGAATGATCTTTACAGTGTCAGCTTGGCTCAGGCTGTAGCAATCATGTCTCTGAGCTACAAGGTTGTGGGTTCAAGCCCTACTCTAGGCTGACACTTCGGTGCATCACAGAGGAAGTTCTGCTGTGTTGGAGGTGCTGTTAAATTAGGCCATGTCTGCCTGTTCTGGTGGATATTGAAGAAGTGCAGACTAGAGTGCTCTCCTGGTGTCCTCCCTCAACCAACACCACCAAAAGCAGGTTATTATGGCTGCCGTGTTTGCTTACATAACAGTGACTACTATTTAAAACTAATGCATTCGCTGTGAAGACTTCTGGGAGCACCCTGAGAATGTAAATGTGAATGGCACTATATAAATGGAAGCTCTTCATACCATACCCATACCTAACACATCTGAGCTTTTTCGATGACTCGGTAGATGAATGCGCCATGTTGTGAGGTGGTGCGCTATCTGAACCAGGAAGGCCTAAGGCTCTCTGGCCTGTATTGAGTTCCATTTATTGTCAGTGGAGGCGGCAGTAAGGTGCTACAATTGGTTCAGTAAGGGAGGGACAAATATTGGCCTGGATTCCCACTTCTGATTCCTATCCAGTGACCCAGTGAAGTACACATGTGGCCTGCATGGCCAAATAGCTCACCAACACACAGCATGCAGTGTGCAGGCTCACACCTGAAAAGTCACATGTGTAAAATAAACCAGGCCTGCTGTGGAATTGTACTCCACCATGAGGGATTGGGGCAGAAGGAGAGTTGAAGGAATGGAAAACATACTTTCTGGTTGACATATGGATAACAGCAATGCAAATCTGACCCTATTGTGATACCGGTGTCACAATTGTGATCCTTGTATTCAGACAACTGAGGACATCAGGACAGTGATACAATGCTAAAGTGAGCGTTGAGATTTTGACATTGAAGCTTTTTAAATTTGTTTTTTTCTTGCAAAAAAGAAGCACAAATACCACATCTTGTTGCTACCTACGACATAAAAACAAACCTTACGTGTACCTTTTCAACCTTTGTAGTGTGAAATCTTACTGCAATAATTCACAACAAATAGGTGGAATGCAGTTTGAAATGAAACATCAAAGCACCACAGCTATATATCAGCGATGACATTTATGAGCCCATCTGGACTCCCGATAGCCATGTGTGTTGCAGATTTGTTGCTTGGAGATCAGGATAATGTCCCTAGGATTTTTGCAGCTTTGTTGCTTGGAGTTTCTGTGTCCTGGAGATGTATAAAAGCCCCAAAAATCATAGGGGCATTATCCTGATAGTTAAGCCAGGCTCACACTTACCAGTGCCATCCAGTGCTGACCCCATCAGAGCTCCTGGCTCCACCACCCTGATGATATTTGCCTCGTAAGGTGTGGGCAGAGATTCCACTCCTTACAAAACATGCCAGACAACCTCAAACAGCAGAGACCCAATGCAACTGAGGCCCTGTCATTTTCTGCAGGATTCTGATGACGGTACAACAGGGGACAGGCAGAATCCTTGCAGATTTAGGCATCAAGATCTGCATATTTACTAACCAGTGGCCCATGAAACATTCAGAAGTCATTTGTATTTTTTTTAATTTGTACCTATCCATGATTACTTGCTACTCTTTGGCTCATGATCATGATGAACATACAAAGATTGGGAGTCACTGCAAATAAGTATCTGCACTGACTCAAAGACCTTTGGCTCCTGGTTTTCTCTGTGCTGGTCACTAGCCTGACATCAGTATTTCCATGGTGTGGTCTACAATCTTATCTTTCAGGCACTGTATACATTGGTTTATCTGCAATCAGACAGGTTGTAAGACTGAACTGCTTAACTTGGTATCCTATCTCAGGACTGCCCTAACTTGCTTGGCAAAATAAGGTTGTTATGAGCCAATCTGTAACTGCTGCAATAATAAAAGGCTGGACTAATGCAAATCCACAGTGAGATCTGTCTTTTTGGAACCCATTCTCCCTCTTACTTTCTCTCTCTCTTTCACACTATTTGGGTTGAATTTTGCTGGCACTCGGAGTGCGGGTTTGGACAAGGGTCTGCTGTCAAAATTGAAATGATTGACAGCGGGTTGGGAACCCGCTGCGAACCTGCCTCCATGTAAGTTTCCAAAGTGTTGGGTCTGCAATTTTAGAACAGACCCGACACCAAGCGGCGGGGGAGGCATTTAAGACACTTAACTGCTGTTAAGTGCTTGTTTACTACTATTTTGCCAACCTATTTCTATTTTATCACATTTTTAACAGGGTTCACTTTGTTCAGAGATCACGTCAGGTAAGTAGGTCGGGTCCTCTATGTCTTCCCATTGCTGTGAATAGGTGACAGCTGCAAAAGTGGTATGAAAGCTACCATTTCACAGCTGGTCACTTTCCAATGTCAGAAGCTTGAACCTTCAGGACTTGGAAGACACCTTTGAGCTGTGTGCAGTTTGGAAGTGTTTAGAGTAAACTCTCTATCCACTGTCACCTCCTTGGAGCAAGCTCTGTCACCATTGACAGATCACTTCTGTCATCTCAACTTCAGCTACCATCCAGCCCTTGAAAAATTCTCACCTTGGTCCTCTGAATCCCTCCACGATCAGCCCCAACACCAACATCACCAGGCACACCAACATCACCAACAACAATAACAACCTTCTCTGCAATCACCTGATGCTGCGCAGGACACAGGGCATCAGCACCCGACAACATTGCTGCCCAGGGGGCCAGCGATGGCTTCACCATAGCCAGATTTACTTCACTTGACGCTGTACACCCTGGCTGCCACGTGATGCGCCAGGTTAACACCACCCCACACCATCACCATAAAGCATTCCTACAATGACCAAGCCATTCCTTTCACACTCATCATCACTGTGGGGGATACTGTTATGTCTCACCATTCACTGCAACTCACTAAGACAGTTCCAAAGGCGTGCACAGATCTGTACAATAAGCCAAAGTGTTGAAAATAAAGATTTCAATATTTGACAACACATTAACAGAAACTTTACATGAACATTGCATAAAACACCCAAATGCCTACCCTTGTGTGTTGTTACTTGGTATGATTGCACTAGGATGAGGGTGAGTGTGAGGGGTGGCTAGTGAGATGGGGAGTGATAATGTAGATAGCGAGGGATGGGTGGAGGTGCAAGGTACGTTGGTGTGAATAAGGATGTGCAGGAGGAGGGTAGGGAAGGCAGAGTGATGGGGATGTGATGAGTGGCACAGCAGGATGAGATTGCGTTGTAGCTTTGCAGTAACGTTTCGTGATCTACTGAGATCATTGAAAGGTTTGCACCACTGCAGCCTGGTCCACCTGACCACATCCCTGCTTTTGCCCTCCTGATCAATGTGTAACCAGGCTGTGTTGGTGTCCTGGGGAGGTCTCTTCCACCCATTGGAAGGGAAGAGAACCTCCCTGCGTGCTGTGACTCCCTCCATAAGCATATGAAGGGAGTCATGCGCGAGCCTGGGTGCAGCCCTGTGCCGTTGTGCAATGATTGTCAATGCTGCAGAACACTGACAGAACAACTGTCAAAATGAATGCGGCCATGGTCCCTTTAAGGAAATCGGCTGATGACGCGTCATCAAATGGTGTCATCAGACCCGCTTCCTTTTAATTGGCCGGGAACCTCGCTGTGTGGGCCTAACAAGCCCTATTAATGGAAAATCCTTTTTACAGAACAGCTGCAGCCAGGAACGGGACCTGAACCCGCCAACCACCTCTCTCGCCACGATTCCGCCTCCGCTGGCGAAATCACAGCCTTTGTGTCCTTTTTGTTTTCTGACTCTTTCTGTGGCCTTTTGTTGTCTGATCAATAATTATTGTGATATCATTGCAATGCTTACTGCTACACCCACTCTTTCTATAAGTATCAGGTTACCAATGCTATAGAATTCTTGAATTTATTCTAACTATATTAGAGATGGCTTAGGATAAACATATTGTGTGGTGTTGTACTGAGCAGGAGATTTCTAGATTCAATCCTTGGTCTTTGCCACAGCAACAGTGAAATACTATGGTATCCTCATGCTGGAAAGGGAAGTGAGGAGGCTTCTTGCTCCTCATCACTTATGATGCTTACTAAAATGTGTTAAAACTGAGACAGCCAGGTACAATTTTTGGGGAATTTTGCCTCTTCCAGGAGGTTGGATGACCAGCAATTGTAGAGTATGGTGCATGAGGTTGCACAAAATAATGTATAGGATGAGCATTGCAATAGCTTTGGTTTGGGTTTGACTATCATGCCCCTGTTGTGTATGTAATAGGTATGTTACTTTAAACCTATGGCCAGGGCAGCACTACTTTGTAGGGCGTAGTGATACCGTAGTACCACTCCTGGCCATAGGGGTATAAATAGTACTGTGGGTACTGATCTCCCCTCAGTTTCCTGCCTGTTGGTATTAAGTAAAGACCTACGTTGAATCTTCCAAGCTGTCTCTTCATTATTGGATTAAGTATAGACACATACTTTACACTGGCGACGAGTAAGGTTCGAACTCACCAGTACACGGTGCAACAAAGGAACGGCAGCAGTACGGAGAGAGAAGGAGAGAGGCTTCTTACCAGCCAGCCTGCAGAATCCAGCGTCGACCGAAGGAGGCCGCCCAGCACTCCGGGTTCGGGAGGAGCGGCAGCAACGGAGCGAGAGAGAGAGGTTTCCAGCGGAGGCTGCAGCAGCTGAGAGAAGAGGCTGAACGGGCGCTCCAACCACGGGGCAAAAGTCCACCCAGGGCCAGGTAAACTGAAATCCTTCCCGGGAAACGGGAGCTGCAAGGGCCAGAACGGGCAGGCGATCTGGGGAACAAACAGAGCCACGAGGACTAACAAGCCACGAGAGGGGAAGGTCTTTGTTAATAGCGGCGGTGGCAATAACGGGAGCTGCAAGGGCCAAAAATAATGAACGATAGCAAAATACTGCAGATGTTGGAAATCCGAAATAACAACAGAAAATGCTGGAAAAACTCAGCAGGTCAGGCAACATCCGTGGAGAGAAATTTGAGTTGACGTTTCGGGTTGGACCCTTCTTCAAAACTGGAAAGAAAAGAAACTAGATCGGAGGCAGGGCTGCGATCGGACAAAAGAATAAAAGAAACAAAAGAAGTAAAAGAGATTAGAAGCTAGACGGTAATAGGCTGGGATTAGGTGTAAAGTGTACTGGCAGGGCAAAAGATAGCTGCCAGGTGTGAGAGAGAAACAAAAGGAAAGCGGGGGGGGGGAAAAGGAGTGGAACAATTACAAGAGAAAATGAAATGGGGGCCGAGCTTATGATCTGAAATTGTTGAACTCGATATTGAGTCCGGAAGGCTGCAGACTGCCTAATCGGAAGATGAGGTGCTGTTCCTCGACCGCAGGGACCGCTCCCTCCGAGACACCCTAGTCCACTCCTCTATCACCCCAAACAGCCCTTCCTCTTCGCCTGGCACCTTCCCGTGCAAGCGGAGGAGATGTAACACCTGCCCCTATACCTCCCCCCTTCCCACTGTCCAGGGCCCCAAACACCCCTTCCAGGTGAAACAGCGATTTACTTGTACTTCTCGCAATCTAGTATACTGTATTCGCTGCTCACGATGCGGTCTCCTCTACATTGGGGAGACCAAACGCAGATTGGGTGACCGCTTTGCGGAACACCTCCGTTCAGTCCGTAAGGGTGACCCCGAGCTTCCGGTCGCCTGTCATTTTAATTCACCGCTCCATTCCCACTCGGACCTCACCGTCCTTGGCCTCTTGTATTGTTCCACGGAAGCTCAACGTAAACTCGAGGAACAGCACCTCATCTTCCGATTAGGCAGTCTGCAGCCTTCCGGACTCAATATCGAGTTCAACAATTTCAGATCATAAGCTCGGCCCCCATTTCATTTTCTCTTGTAATTGTTCCACTCCTTTCCCCCCCCCCTTTCCTTTTGTTTCTCTCTCACACCTGGCAGCTATCTTTTGCCCTGCCAGTACACTTTACACCTAATCCCAGCCTATTACCGTCTAGCTTCTAATCTCTTTTACTTCTTTTGTTTCTTTTATTCTTTTGTCTGATCGCAGCCCTGCCTCCGATCTAGTTTCTTTTCTTTCCAGTTTTGAAGAAGGGTCCAACCCGAAACGTCAACTCAAATTTCTCTCCACGGATGTTGCCTGACCTGCTGAGTTTTTCCAGCATTTTCTGTTGTTATTTCAAAAATAATGAAGCTGGAGAGAGGTCGTTAGCAGCAGCAGGAGAAAAGGCGGGAAAAACGCCATCTAGTGGACAAAAGGGGAAAAGTTTTTTTCTCTTCAGCAGTTTAAAATAAAAAAAATAAAAAAACGCCATCTAGTGGAGAAAGGCGGGAAAAGCTCTTCAGTTTAAAATGTCTAAAGAAGGGTGGTTGTCAGCATTTGTTGAGGACACAGAAGAGTGGGATGCCTATATCGAAAGGCATGAACTTTATTGCATAGTAAACAAGGTGGAAGATGACAAAAAGGTAGCAACCTTATTAAATTGTATGGGGGCAAAAACATACGGTCTGCTGAGGAATCTTCTTACTCCAGAAAAGCCAGCAGACAAAACGTATGCCCAAATTGTTGATACGTTAAAGGAACATTTAAACCCTAAGCCACCATTTATAGCGGAAAGGTACCGCTTCTACAGACGCGACCAAAGGAATGATGAGTCGCAGGCAGCCTATTTAGCTGAGCTCAGAAGGTTGTCCAAACATTGCCAGTTTGGAGCCTTTTTGGCGGACGCGATCAGAGACAGATTTGTCTGTGGCATGTTAAATGAGAGTACACGAAAACGGTTGCTAGCCAAGAAACAGCTCAGCCTAGATCAGGCGATTGAAATAGCATCGGTCCACGAAGCAGCAGCACAGGGTGCTGCTCAAATGCGACAAAACACAACCTGCTATGACACCCATGAGGTGACATTTCACAAAGGTAAATGCTACCGTTGTGGCAAAACCACCCACGACCAAAGTAATTGTTGGTTTCGTGATAAAATATGCCAGCAGTGTGTGAAAAAGGGGCATATAGCGAAAGTTTGTCGGTCGGGTACGAAACCCAATAGTGGGGGCAGTCCGAGCAGTACCAAGGCAAGGACAAAAATACATAAGATGTCTGACAGTAGCTCAGACGAGTCACAGGAAGGCACAAAAGCAGAGCCTAAAGGTCTGGGATGTCTCAAGTTATATGGTGTAGACAAAACGGAGGACCACAGCACAATGTGGGTTAAAATGAAGGTAGCAGGCGTCGAAGTTAATATGGAGCTGGACACGGGTTCAGCCCTATCAGTAATTAATGAACAAGATTATAACAGGCTGTTCAAACGCATTCCCTTAAAGGATGCGGAAATTAAATTAAAAACATATACGGGACAAAAGGTTTACCCGAAGGGAAAAATGCAAGTAACAGTTAAATACAACGGCAGAAAAGTGCCAGGACTTTATTTATACGCCCTACCAAACGGTGGACCACCACTTTTGGGTTGGGAATGGATAAGAAAAATCCATTTTGACTGGAAGTCGATACACGAGTTAAAAGTAGAGACCACCAAGGATGATACAACCATTACAAGCAGGCTGTCGAAAATATTGGCAAAAACGCCAGAGGTGTTCCAACAAGGGCTGGGGACCTTAAAGGACATTAGAGCAAAAATAACTATTGCTCAAGACGCAAACCCCAAGTTTTGTAAGGCCAGACCGGTGCCTTACGCCATTTGGCCAGCTGTGGAAGCAGAACTGGATGCCTTAGAGAGTGCAGGTGTCCTTACAAAGATTGAGTGGAGTGAGTGGGCCACGCCCATCGTCCCAGTTATAAAGAAATCTGCAAATAACACACCGGGGGAACCAAAGAAGGTTCGCATTTGCGGGGATTTTAAGATAACTATTAACCCAGTCCTGCACACGGTACAGTATCCGCTGCCGCGGATAGAGGACATATTCGCATCGTTAGCTGGGGGTAGACACTTTACGAAGATTGACCTTTGTCAAGCTTATTTACAGATGGAGGTGGAACAGGACTTGAAAAAGCTCCTAACGATTAACACACACAAGGGATTGTACCAGTACAATCGCCTGGTATTTGGTGTGGCGTCCGCCCCGGCAATATGGCAGAGGACCATGGAACAGGTCCTACAGGGCATTCCAGGAACGCAGTGCTACCTGGATGACATCCTGGTGACAGGACAGACGGATAATGACCACCTCACTAACCTGGAGCGAGTACTTCTGCGGTTGCAACAATACGGACTCAGGGCGAACAAGCAGAAATGTGAGTTTTTCCAGGAACGTATCTCATATTGTGGTCACATTATAGATAAGGAAGGCCTGCATAAGTCCCCGGAAAAGATCGAGGCAGTAGTGAAGGCCCCGCCCCCTGAGAATGTATCTCAGTTACGATCATTCTTAGGCCTTATAAACTATTACCATAAGTTCCTCCCGAACTTATCGTCCATTTTACATCCACTAAATTCATTGCTGCAAAGGGGAGTCTCCTGGAATTGGGACGAAGCGTGTGAGGCTGCTTTTAAAAAGGGTAAACAACTCATTACATCAAAGGAAGTGCTCGCACACTTTGACCCAAAAATGCCAATGAGGTTGGCATGCGACGCCTCCCCGTACGGTATAGGGGCAGTGTTGTCACACAAATTTCCCAACGGGATGGAGAGGCCAATAGCATTTGCCGCAAGGTCGTTAACTACAGCCGAAAGAAACTATGCGCAAATCGACAGGGAGGCCCTCAGTCTGGTGTGGGGTGTAAAAAAATTCCACCACTACCTGCATGGGCAACGTTTCACACTACTGACGGACCATCAACCGTTGGTGTCGATATTTAATCCAACAAAAGGGGTGCCCCTGATGACGGCCCAAAGGCTACAGAGATGGCCACTGTTCTTAGGAGCACACCAGTACCTTATCGAATATAAGGGTACCAAACAGCATGACAATGCTGATGGCCTGTCGCGGCTACCCTTGCCTGCCGAGATCGAAGAGATAGTACAGGACCCCGTGGAAATATATCATGCGGCTGTTATGGAACACTTGCCCATCACCAGCCAATGTATCGAGCGGGAAACACGGAACGACCCGACATTGGCAAGGGTTTACGAGTTAACCGTGAAAGGCTGGCCGGCGCAGGGTGACGCATCATTGCCGGCGTTTTCGGCAAGGAAGGACCAGTTGTCCGTCTGCCGGGGCACATTGATGTGCGGAGCCAGGGTGGTGGTCCCTCAAAAATTACAACATAAAGTGTTGCAGGACTTACACGAAGGTCATCTGGGGGGTGTCAAAATGAAAAGCCTCGCCAGAGCCTACGTCTGGTGGCCCGGCATTGACAGGGACATTGAGGAAGTAGCAAAAGCATGCCAAGGGTGCCAGATGGTACAGAACGTACCACCACAAGCCCCACTACATCCGTGGGAGTGGCCCTCGACGCCGTGGCAAAGGATCCACGTGGACTTCGCTGGCCCCTTCCTGGATGCGATGTTCCTTATTGTAGTGGACGCCCATTCAAAATGGCCGGAGGTCATAAAGATGTCATCAACGACAGCCGAAAAGACGGTCGCAGTCTTAAGGACCATTTTTGCCCGAAACGGGGTGCCCGAGCAAGTCTGTTCGGACAATGGGCCACAATTTGTGGCAGAAGAATTTCAAGCATTCCTAAAAAGGAATGGAGTGCGACATTATACGTCCGCATCATATCATCCGGCTACAAATGGGCTGGCAGAGCGCTTTGTACAGACTTTTAAAAAGGCCATCAAGGCGATGGGGGAGGAAAGGTTGCCACTACAACACAAGGTGGACAACTTCCTATTCGCATACCGTAATGCTGCACATACGGTGACCAACCAGGCCCCCGCCGTCATGTTCTTTAATAGAAGATTAAGGTCTCGCCTTGAATTGCTCAGACCAAACATTCGGAGAGATGTGGAAAACCGAGTATTTCGTAGGGCTCCTGACAGACAGACACGGAGCTTCGAGGTGGGGCAGCAAGTGTTGGCCCGTGATTATCAGAATGAAAAGTGGCGGTCTGGTACGATAAAGGCCCACCAGGGACCCTTGATGTACACAGTTGAGACAGGGGAAGGCATAATCAGACGACATGCTGATCAACTTGTGGAGTCCAGAAACCCAACTGATTCACTACCTCAAACGTCTCAGCACATTGTTACAGCGGAATCATGGCCCAGCTCGTCGTTACAGAGGTCTCAGGATTGCGAGGAGTTCAGCACTCCAGTGATCTCCACGGCACAGGATGTGCCATCAGACACCGACGAGTCCAGCGATGAAGGGGTGACGGAAGTACCGCCGCCTACACCGAGACCGACTAGAGAAAGACGTTATCCTAGTCGAGATAGGAGGCCTCCTCAGAGACTGAATCTATAACATGTTTCTGTTTATATATATATATAAGTAGGCAACTCTTGATGTAAATATGTTATGTATATTGTGTTACCAAATGTTATTAGCCCTAGTTATGGGGCATCTGTTGACTTAATTGCACGGGTACGTTTTAATTAAAAGGGGAGGAATGTTGTGTATGTAATAGGTATGTTACTTTAAACCTATGGCCAGGGCAGCACTACTTTGTAGGGCGTAGTGATACCGTAGTACCACTCCTGGCCATAGGGGTATAAATAGTACTGTGGGTACTGATCTCCCCTCAGTTTCCCGCCTGTTGGTATTAAGTAAAGACCTACGTTGAATCTTCCAAGCTGTCTCTTCATTATTGGATTAAGTATAGACACATACTTTACAGCCCCCATGGCCAAATAAGCTACCAGCAACTCACAATCTGGGCTCACTGATGGAGAACGGCCACTCAGGTGAGGTATTAAAGGGCTGACAGCTCTTGTGGGACCATATTCCAGCATGGAGTCAAGAGCAAAGAAAGGGGTTAGAAAACTGGATTGTGGTGGGGAGAGCACCACAATATAAGGCCATCAATATAAGCTAGTCACCAAGAAATCAAATAAAGAATTCAAAAGACACTTCTTTTCCCAGAGAGTAGTGAGAATGTGGAACTCTCTACCACAGGGAGTTGTTGAGGTAAATAGTATAGATGCATTTAAGGGGAAGCTAGATAAGCCTATGAAGAAGAAGGGAATAAAGGGTTATGCTAATAGAGTTAGATGAGGAAGGATGGGAGGAGGCTCGAGAGGAGCATAAATGTCGGCATGGACTGGTTGGGCTGAATGGCCTGTACATCCTATTTCTGTGCTGTATATCCTATGTAATCCTATGGATTCAATACTACACAAGGCTGGTACTCTGTGGTTACTTCCAGTATTTAATTTAATTTTGCAGTACGTCTGCACTCTGAACTCAGATGAATAATCAGAAACAGGGCTAATCAGGCCCTCAAATCATTGAACCATTGACCCAAGGTTACTCCCCTCTCAGAACCCACAGCTCTTGAAGCTTTAGTGAGTTTTTTAGATAACCACAGCCATTTTTTACCTACAAGTCAAAAGATGAAGCTTCACGATCCTGAAGTCTTTGGGGTCCACGTCTGCACCATATCTGCAGGATCCCTTTAATACTACAACTGGGACAGCCAGGTACAATTTTTGGGGAATTTTGCCTCCTCCAGGAGGTTGGATTACCAGCGATTGTAGAGTACTGTGTATGAGGTTGCACAAAATAATGTATAGGATGAGCATTAATGAACCTGTTGGTCTTTTCTCGCCTTTTTTGCGAACTTGGTAAATATGTGGATGTGGGATATACATTTCTGGCCTCCATGTTTTTGTAGCTTGTATGTGTATGTTCGTAGTTTCTATGGCCGCAATTTTGCCAGTGCTCAGGGGACGGATTTGGAGGCGGCACCTCCGGCAAAATCGCAAAGATTGACAGCGGGCAGGAAACCCGCTGTCAACCCACCTCCAAACAATCTTCCCATGTGTCGGGTCCCCGATTTGCGCATGGACCTGACACCGAGCGGCGGGAAGAGGATTATAGCTACTTAACTGCCTGTTAAAGGTTGTTAACAGGCTCTTTTTCAATTTTGACACTTCTACTTCGGCTTCCCGATGTCCGGACACCACTCCAGGTAATTGTGGCATGTTGTGAGTCTGCTGTAATGTTTCTGCATTGATGACAGCTGCAGAAGTGGTGCGAAGGATCCATTGGTGCACTGGTGAATTTCAGAGGTAAGAAAATTTGGGAAATTAATTTTTAATGCATTTAGACTTTTCTGTAGGTAACAAGTTTTGAATTGTATGTCTAGTCCCATCTCATTGGAAGAACCTCTCTCACCAGTGACCGATCGCTTCTGTAACCTCACCTGCAGCTGCCATCTGTTCTAGCCTAAGGAGGGAGTCACTGGAGAGTCTGGGTGCAAGGACTCACCTGTGAACAGTCATTGTCAGTGTTTGCAGCACTTCAATGCTGTCGAACACTGAGAAATGAGCTGTCAAATAAAAATTGTGCATGGTCCCTTTAAGAAAACCGGCAGATGACGCATCATCAAATGACATCATCTGACCGGCTTCTTCTTAATTGGCCGGCAAGCCCGCAGGTGAAGGCAGATGGGGCCCTGGTTTAATATTTAATTTGAAGGATAACACCTCCTTCAATTATGTATTCCATCAGAACTGCAAGTGTCAGCCTCAATTCATAGAAATTCATAGAAATTTGCGACACAGAAGAAAGCCATTTGGCCCATCATGCCTGTGCCAGCCGAAAAAGAGCTATCCAGCCTAATCCCACTTTTCAGCTCTTGGTCCGTAGTATTGTAGGTTACAGCACTTCAAGTGCATGGCCAAGTACTTTTTAAATGTGATGAGGGTTCCTGCCTCTACCACCCTTTCAGGCGGTGAGTTCCAGACCCCCACCACCCTCTGGGTGAAAAAATGTCTCCTCAACTCCCCTGTACTCCTTCTACCAATTATTTTAAATCTATGTCCCCTGGTTATTGACCTCTCTGCTAAGGGAAATAGGTCCTTCCTATCCACTCTATCTAGGCCGCTTATAATTTGCTACACCTCAATCAAGTCTCCCCTTAGCCTCCTCAGTTCCAAAGAAAACAACACAGCCTATCTAATCTTTCCTCATAGCTAAAATTAGCCAGTCCTGGGAACATCCTCGTAAATCTCCTCTGTACCCTCTCTAGTGCAATCACATCCTTCCTGTAATGTGGTGACCAGAACTGTACGCAGTACTCTATCTGTGGCCTAACTAGTGATTTATACATTTCAAGCATAACCTCCATGCTCTTATATTCTATGCCTTGGCTAATACAGGAAAGTATCCCATCTGCCTTCTTAACCACCATATCTACCTGTCCTGCTACCTTCAGCTATCTGTGGACATGCACTCCAAGGTCTCTCTGTTCCTCTATACTTCTCAGTATTCTACCATTTAATGTGTATTCCCTTGTCATGTTAGCCATCCCCAAACGCATTACCTCACACTTCTTAGGATTAAATTCCATTAGCCACTTTTCTGACCAGTCCATGATATCTTCCTGCAGTCTACAGCTTTCTTCCTCACTATTAACCACACAGCCAATTTTTGTATCATCTGCAAACTTCTTAATCATGCCCTCTAAATCATTGATATATACCACAAAAACCAAGGGACCAAGTATTGAGCCCTGTGGAACCCCACTGGAAACAGCTGTCCAGTCACAAAAACACCTGTTGACCATTACCCTTTGCTTCCTGCCACTGAGCCAATTTTGGATCCATCTTGCCACTTTCCCTTGGATCCCATGGACTTTTACTTTTCTGATCAGTCTGCCATGTGGGACCTTGTCAAAAGCCTTGCTAAAATTCATGCAGACTACATCAAATGCACTACCCTCATCAACCGTCCTTGTTACCTCCTCAAAAAATTCAATCAACTTAGTCAGACACAATCTCCCCTTAACAAATCCATGCTGACTGTTCTTGATTAATCCATGCTTTTCTAAATAACAACTAATACTATCCCTCAGCATTTTTTCCAATAATTTGCCCACCACCGAGGTTAGGCTGACTGGCCTGTAATTACTTGGTCTATCCCTTTCTCCCTTTTTATAGAATGGTATGACATTAGCATTCCTCCAGTCCTTCGGCACCACACTTGTAGCCAGAGAGGATTGGAAAATGAAGATCAGAGCCTTTGCTATTTCCTCCCTTGCTTCTCTTAAGAGCCTGGGATACATTTCATCTGGCCCTGGCAATTTATCTACTTTCAAAGATGCTAAACGCCTTAATAGATCCTCTTTCACTATTTTTATTTCTTCTAATATTTCACACTCCTTTTCCTTAACGACAATGTCTGCGCCGTCCCTTTCTTTTGTGAGGACAGATGCAAAGTATTCATTAAGAACCATACCCACATCTTCCACCTCCACACACAGGTTACCTTTTGGTTTCTAATAGACCCTACTCTTCCCTTTGTTAGCCTCTTGCTCTTTATGTATTTATAAAACATCTTTGGGTTTTCCTTGATTTTATATGCCAATATTTTTTCATGCTTTCCTAATTTCCTTTTTAATTTCACCCCTGCACTTTCTAATTCTAATTCTAACTGTTCTTCGAAAGAATATTCTTTCCCTCTTCCCATAATAGTTACTTGTATGCATAACAGTATAAAGTTTCCCTAATGGTGACCATTAGGACTGATTCCAGCTTTGTACTGTACTGTAATTGGTCTTCCAATAAATGTTTGAGTCTGAACCATTGATGTTTCATTGGGATTGATTGTTGAAATGCTCAGTATAAACAGATGGCCTCCATTGCAGAGAGTTTTTAAAGCAGATTTGACTTCATGCAATGATTTTGAAAATAGCATTGGCCTAGGGTCAGACACTCCCAGACCCATCTCCAGGGATAGTTTTATTAACAAGGCAGAGCTGGAAATTACAAAGCTTCTCAACATAACGGGAAAAAATGCAATTCAACAGAAAATGTAAAAAACCAAATACCTTCTTACCCCTTTGCATTCCAATTCAAATTGAGGTGATGGGTTAAATATATTTTTGATTAAAGGAAAACAAGTTGGCCTGAGCTAGCCTGAAATATTTGCAACACAATATTGTCTTCCAATTCCGAATATCAGCTCCTTTTACATTTAACTAATTCACTACCTCAAACTTAGAACCTGGAATGTCAGGGTGATCCCTTCAGCTATTTTAATGTGTCATTGTAAGAATCGCTAAATTCCTATCTGAAGTACTGAGGTCGAGTCAGTCTGATAATTAAATGATGTTCAATGCAAACTGGTGGAAGTAACAATTAAAACGCAAGAGAACTAATCAACAGGTGTTTGCTCAAGGCTGGCTCCACGAAGACTGAGATAGACAGCCTCTCCGCCTGATGTCATCACGTTTCCCGCCGTTGGGAACGTCACGTGACCTGCGTGATGATGTCATCGTGTTTGGTCTACATATTACAGAGACCACGCTATTTACATACAGCACACAAATACAGGTACCGATTCACTCTGTTAAAGGCAATTATGTACATCCATATAAGAGTCCCTTGGTGGCTCTGCCACATGCGCCCCCCCAGAATTGTCCTTAACAACGAAAGTCAATCGAAGAGGAGGTCGGACAAGCCTGTTCGAACGACTCCTATATTCCCGGAGAGGAAATTGCTGGGCAGTTGATGAGCTGGCAGGTGGAACGATACGGTCGGGCGTGGTAGTAGCGGGCGGTTGACCCCGACGCGGTGGCTGTGCAATTTCGACTGGTTGTTCGAGGTCCAGGTGCGTGGGCTTGAGGCGGTCAATTGAAATGTGGTCGGGTTTGCCACCGATGTCGACCAAAAAACTCTTGGCACCTGCCTGCAATACTCGGAAAGAGCCCATATAAGGAGGCTTGAGTGGACTGTGATGGGCATCATGACGAATAAAAATGAACTTGGCCTGCATTAACTCCGTTGGAATGTGGGAGGCAGGAAAACCATGATGTGACGTCGGAATTGTCTTGAAAAACTGGGCTGCTTCCCGGTGGGCGTCTAGTTGGTCGGCTGCGGACCACGGCTTCGTCGGTGACGGCAGGAACTCGCCTGGCACCCGGAGTGGCTGGCCGTACACCAGTTCCGTGGCAGATGACTGCAGGTCTTCTTTTGGCGCCGTACGCAAACCAAGCATAACCCAAGGCAGCCTATCCACCCATGCGGCGCCCTGGAGGCTGGCTCTTAATGACGCCTTCAACGACCGATGAAAGCGCTCACATAACCCGTTTGCCTGCGGATGGTAGGCCGTGGTGCGATGGAGCTTGGTGTCCAAAGCTAAAGCAACAGCGTTCCATAGTCGGACGAGAACTGTGGACCGGGGTCAGATGAAATAACTGTCAGGACACTGAAACGTGCAACCCATGAGGAAATAAAAGCCCTGGCGATGTTCGCAGAGGTAGTAGACGTCAGAGGAACCGCCTCTGGCCATCTTGTGGTCCGGTCGACCATGGTCAGGAGGTGTGTGAACCCGTGCGACGGCGGAAGTGGCCCAACGAGGTCGATGTTGACGTGGTCAAAACAGCGTTCCGGTACTTCGAAAGTGGCCAAGGGGGCTTTGACATGGCGTTGCACTTTGGCTCTTTGGCAAACGACGCAGGTGTTAGCCCAGTCACGGACATCCTTGTGCATCCCTCTCCAGATGAATTTGGATGCCAGTAACTTTTGAGATGCCTTCACACCAGGATGTGAAAGTCCGTGTGTGGCGTCAAAGACTTTCCGACGCCAGGAAAACGGAACAATCGGGCGGGGATCCCCCAAGGAGACGTCGCAGAGCAAGGAGGTGCCCACCGAGTGGAAATGCACATCCGTTGGCTGGAGGCAAGAGGAGTCGGTACGAAATGCCTGAGTTTCCGGGTCGGCTGCTTGGTCGGCAACCATGTGTGAATAATCTATTCCCAGCTGGACGGCTTGGACGGTTGCACGCGAGAGGCAATCAGCTACCACGTTGTCCTTGCCGGCCACGTGCTGGATGTCGGTGGTGAACTCTGAAATAAAGGTGAGTTGTCGCTGCTGTCGAGCTGACCACGGTTCGGCAGCCTTGGCCACAGCAAACATCAGCGGCTTGTGGTCCACAAATGCGGTGAAGTGGCGTCCTTCCAATAGAAAACGAAAATGGCGGATGGCCAGAAACAGCACCAACAACTCCCTGTCAAACGTGCTGTACTTGCGCTCATTGCGTCGTAGTTGGCGACTAAAAAATGTTAGTGGTTGCCATGTGCCGTTGACCCACTGTTCTTGCACGGCTCCTATGGCGTAGTCAGACGCGTCGGTCGTAAGAGCGATGGTGGCTCCAGGCAGCGGGTGTGCCAACATCGTCGCATTTGCGAGGGCGGCCTTTGTGTCCCCGAAGGCGCAATCCATCTCAGGCGTCCAAACCACGGGTTCCTTTCCCGGCTTTCCTCTGAGGACCTCGTAGAATGATAGCATAAGTTGCGCGGCCCTGGGAATAAAACGATGGTAAAAATTTACCATACCCAGGAACTCCTGGAGGGCCTTGACGGACTGTGGCCACGGAAATGCTGCAATGGCCTCCACCTTTGACCGAAGTGGCAGTGCCCCCTCCGAAGTGATGCGGTGGCCCAGGAAGTCCAGCTGCTGTAACCCGAACTGACATTTGGCCAGGTTGATTATCAGGCCATGTTGATGGAGGCGGCGAAAGAGGACGCGCAGATGACTGATGTGTTCCTCTTTAGTAGCACTGGCGATCAGGATATCATCGAGATAAACAAATGAAAACTTGAGATCCCGCAGCACCGAATCCATTAGGCGCTGAAACGCCTGTGCTGCATTCTTGAGCCTGAATGGCATTCGGAGGAACACAAAGAGGCCGAAGGGGGTAATGACCGCCATCTTTTGGATATCCTGGGGGTGTACAGGCACTTGATGGTACCCACGGACGAGGTCGACCTTGGAAAAGATCGAGTTTCCCGCCAAATGTGTGGAGAAATCCTGAATGTGCGGTATGGGGTACCGATCGGGAGTCGTGACTTCATTAAGGCGTCGGTAGTCGCCGCAGGGCTGCCATCCGCCGCCGGGTTTAGGGACAATATGGAGAGGCGAGGACCAGGGACTATTCGACCGGCGAATAATCCCCAACCGCTCCATTGCTGCGAACTCCGCCTTTGCGGCCGCGAGTTTGCTGGCTTCCAGTCGGCGAGCTCGTGCGTAAACTGGGGAGCCGGTCATTGTAATGTGGTGCTCCACACCATGCTTGGCAGTCGTTGCAGAGAAGGTGGGCCTGGTGAGCTCTGGGAATTCCCCAAGAAGGCGGGTGAATTCGTTGGGCGCTGGCAAGGCGCAGGAGACCGTGTGCGACGCGACCGAACCTCGAAAGCACGGGATGGAGTTGTACGTGGCGGCGTTGATCAGTCGACGATTTTTTAAATCTACCAACAAGCTGTTGGCGCATAAAAAATCAGCGCCGAGGATTGCTTGCGAGATTTTGGCGGTGATAAACTCCCATTGGAAAAGCTGACTGCCGAAACAGACCTGGGCCCGCTGTTTCCCAAATGTATGAATGGCACCACCGTTGGTGGCTTGGAGGGGAAGACTGCGCCTCCCAGTCCGGATGTCGAGGACCGATGCGGGAAGGATGCTGCACTGCGCCCCCGTGTCGCATAAAAACCGCCAGCCCGAGATGGAATCGGTGATATAGAGTAGCTTCCCGGAATCGCCAATCGTCATCGCAGCCGTGGGGCATACTGCAGGTTCGGTCTTCCTTTCGCGCAGTTGTTGATGGTGTTTTTTTGTTGCTTTGGGCGTGAAACCGCAGGGAGGACGGCAGCATCTGGCTTTCACGCCAAAACGGGCGTGGTAATAACACAAGCCGGATGGTGGAGGCGTCGGGGCGGGGCCCTTTAGGGAGGGATGCCTCGAGGCAGCGCAGTTTTGCTGCATGACCGCGTAAATTGTATCAGCTTCGGCAGCAAGCGCCACACAATCCACAGCTTCCGACCTTGCGAGGGCCGCCTGCACCTGCTCGGGCAATTGGCTCAGGAACAACTCCCGAAAGAGGAAACATTGTGGTTCGGAGCCAAGGAGTGTGAGCATCTGGCTCATCAACTCCGACGGTTTGGTGTCGCCTAACCCGGGCAGCGTGAGTAACCGTCGTGCACGCTCTGCCTTCGTGAGGCCGAAAACCTGAATTAGCCACGCCTTAAGGGTATCGTACTTGCTTTCAGCCGGGGGTTTTTCCAGCAGGCTGATGATCCTCGAAGCCATGGAGCTGTCGAGTGCGGAGACCACATAGAGGTAATGGGTCTGATCTGCCACGATGTTCCGAAGCTCAAACTGAGCCTCCGCTTGTACAAACCAGGAGGCTGCCTGTCATTCCCAAAACTGAGTGAGCTTTAAAGCCACTGCGTTCGCTTCCATCGTGTCTCTGCGTCTCGCTTCCTCCGCGAAAATTGTCCACGAAGATTCGGGGGCACCACTGTAGGAATCGCTAAATTCCTATCTGAAGCACTGAGGTCGAGTCAGTCTGATAATTAAACGATGTTTAATGCAAACTGGTGGAAGTAACAAGTAAAACGCAAGAGAACTAATCAACAGGTGTTTGCTCAAGGCTGGCTCCACGAAGACTGAGATCAACAGCCTCTCCGCCTGACGTCATGACGTCATCACGTTTCCCACCGTTGGGAACGTCACGTGACCTGCGTGATGACATCATCGCGTTTGGTCTACATATTACAGAGACTGCGCTATTTACATACAGCACACAAATACAGGTACCGATTCACTCTGTTAAAGGCAATTATGTACATCCATCTAAGAGTCCCTTGGTGGCTCTGCCACATCATAATAATTTTGACATTTTTGAAAAAGTATATTTCTGTGGTACTGTAAAAAAAACACCTATATCAAATCAGTTTTTTTGTTCTACCTCCTAAGATGTCCCAGGTGATTTGGGCAAGTTTATCCTCTACTGGGAGTCCAATTATGAATGTCAATTGAGATTGAGATTGGTTTATAGTCAGGGGTAATCCAATCATTTAGTGTTGTAAATATTCCTGTTGGGAATCACAAGACGGGGGGTGGGGGGTCAGTGGTGGGTGGGTGGGTGGTAGGGGGGTTTTAGTGGAGGTGGTGGGGGGGTATTAGTGGTGATGATGGGGAGATCAAAGGCACCATCAAAGTAATAGATTTTTAGGAAACTTTTGAAAGAGGTAGCAAGACAGTGTGATTTTTTTTGGAAGACAGTTCCAGAAAACAGGAATAGAATTGCAATCACAGGTGAAGTAGTAATCCAGAGTCAGAGGAAAGGACATCTGACAGGGACATGCTAGACAGGATTACTCAAATAGGGTGGGGACAGACTGTAATGTTAGACCGATGTGCGGGAGTTTTTGCTCAATTGCCCTAAGGATTCAGTGAGTAATTTTACAGAGTTTTACCCTGTGGTTTTTTTGTTTTATTCGTTTATGGGATGTGGGCATCACTAGCAAGGCCAGCATTTATTGCCCATCCCTAATTGCCCTTGAGAAGGTGGTGGTGAGCCACCTTCTTGAACTGCTGCAGACCGTGTGGTGAAGGCACTTCCACAGTGCTGCTAGGGAGGGAGTTTCAGGATTTTGACCCAGCGATGATGAAGGAAAGGCGATATACTTCTAAGTCAGGGTGGTGTGTGACTTGGAGGGGAACTTGGAGGTGGTGGTGTTCCCATGCGCCTGCTGCCCTTGTCCTTCTAGATGGTAGAGGTTGCGGGTTTGAGAGGTGCTGCCGAAGAAGCCTTGGCGAGTTGCTGCAGTGCATCTTGTAGATGGTACACACTGCAGCCACAGTATGCTGGTGGTGGAGGGAGTGAATGTTTAAGGTGGTGGATGGGGTGCCAATCAAGTGGGCTGCTTTGTCCTGGATGGTGTTGAGCTTCTTGAGTGTTGTTGGGGCTGCACTCAAACAGGCAAGTGGAGAGTATTCCATCACACACCTGACTTGTGCCTTGTAGATGGTGGAAAGGCTTTGGGGAGTCAGCAGGTGAGACACTCGTCGCAGAATACCTAGCCTCTGATCTGCTCTTGTTGCCACAGTAAGTTTCTGGTCAATGGTGACCCCCAGGATGTTGATGGTGGGGGATTCGGCGATGGTAATGCCATTGAATGTCAAGGGGAGGTGGTTAGACTCTTTCTTGTTGGAGATAGTCATTTTCTGGCACATGTGTGGCGCAAATGTTACTTGCCACTTATCAGCCCAAGCCTGAACGTCGTCCAGGTCTTGTTGCATGCGGGCATGGACTGCTTCATTATCTGAGGAGTTGCGAATGGCACTGAGCACTGTGGAGTCATCAGCGAACATCCCCATTTCTGACCTTATGTTGGAGGGAAGATCATTGCTGAAGCAGCTGAAGATGGTTGGGCCTAGGACACTGCCCTGAGGAACTCCTGCAGTGATGTCCTGGGGCTGTGATGATTGACCTTCAACAACCACAACCATCTTCCTTTGTTCTAGGTATGACTCTAGCCAGTAGAGAGTTCCCCCCCCCCCGATTCCCATTGACTTCAGTTTTACTAGGGCTCCTTGATGTCACACTTAGTCAAATGCTGCTTTGATGTCAAGGGTTATATTAGGGAGTCACAATGATGCAAGTTATACATAATACATTGGAAGGAGCAGCATGAATGTCAAATGGTCTTTTAATCATAACCTACTTGTAATCTTACTGAATCACCCTATTGAACTGCTTTTAACAAAGCCCCAACATAGATAAGATTGGCCCAATTTACACAATAAAAGATCTTATCAAAGCCTATCTGTAGGAAATGCAGTAGTAAATATGTGCTTGTTGCCCAAGATGTATTTTTTGTTGTGAGGTGAATAGAGAGACATATTGGGTTAGAAATTTGTCTTGGGAGGTAGCGCAGAATGGAGGGTATCGCATCGGCTGTCCATTATATGCTCCGCCAAATATTCATAAGAACTAGGAGCAGGAGTAGGCCATATGGCCCCTCGAGCCTGCTCTGCCATTCAATAAGATCATGGCTGATCCTCAACCTCAACTCCACTTTCCTGCCCTATCCCCATATCCCTTAATTCCTCTGGAGTCCAAAAATCTATCTATCCCAGCCTTGAATATACTCAACGACTGAGCACCCACAGCACTTTGGAGCTGAGAATTCCAGAGATTCAAAATCCTCTGAGTGAAGAACTTCCTCCTCATCTCAGCCTTAAAAGGCCAGCTCCTCATCCTGAGACTATGCCCCCTAGTTCTAGACTCTCCAGCAACCTCTCAGCATCTACCCTGTCAATCCCCCTCAGAATCTTATATATTTCAATGAGATCACCTCTCATTCTTCTGAACTCCAGAGAGTATAGGCCCAATCTACTCAATCTCTTATAGGACAACCCTCTCACCCCAGGGATCAACCTAGTGAACCTTTGTTGCACTGCCTCTAAGGCAAGTATATCCTTCCTTAAGTAATGAGACCAAAACTGTGCACAGTACTCCAGGTGTGGTCTCACTCGAGCCCTGTGCAATTGTAGCAAGACTTCCTTACTTTTGTATTCCAACCCCCTAGCAATAAAGGCCAACATGCCATTTGCCTTCCTAATTGCTTGCTGTACCTGCATGCTAACTCTTTGTATTTCTTGTACGAAGACACCCAAACCTCTCTGAACACTAACATTTAATGGTTTCTCACCATTTAAAAAATATTGTTTTTCTATTCTTCCTACCAAAGTGAATAACTTCACGTTTCCCCACATTATACTCCATCTGCCACCTTATTGCCCACTCACTTAACCTATCTATATCCTTTTGCAGGCTTTTTGCGTTCTCCTCACATCTTACCTTTCCACCTCGTTTTGTATCGTCAGCAAACTTGGATACATTGCTCTCGGTTCCTTCATCTAAGTCATTAATATAGATTGTAAATAGCTGAGGCCCAAGCACTGATCCTTTCGGCACCCTTCCAGTGACTTCAACGGGCGGCCGATGTGATACCGCCCAAGATGGATTTCTACCCCATTACTATTTGATTCTCCATTAAACCAGGGGAGGGAAGATTTCTTCTGTTGCTGTTTCTTTCTAAACACTTTTACAATTTCTCTATGAATAGCCAACAGAGAAAACCTTGCCCCATGGTCCTTTTGAAGACAACTACTTTGTGTGTTACAAAGAAACATGATATAAAGGTTTACAAGGTAGTTTAATGCTCCTATTGGGGAGCCGTGCTTGAAGAGACTGTGGAGTTGGAGGACCAGGGATACAGCAAATTTACCCTTTCATGAAAAAACAAGAAGCCAAAGTCTCGTAGCTCAATTCATTGAACCTATATACTGGGAGAAGGGATCTGTATTAATAATCAGTTTATTGTGTGACTAATTAGATTTCAGCTTTGGCATCATAAAACTGCTCCTTATTCTCACTGTGGATATCCACCATTACATTATGGTGCAATTTCTCCATAAAACTGTATTTCTGGGATGGCCTTTAGCAAACTTGTTCCATAGAATAGGGATTTCCCCATGAATTTTTGGGAGAAAAATAAAACAGATTCCTGCTGAAGTTTTGCTATTTGATCAGCCTTGAGAGGTGTCCATTCTGTAGAATAGATGACAGGGAGAATATTAATTTCTGACCCAGCTTTCCCACTTCACAGATGACTGCAATGGAAAGTAAAATCGGGCGGCACGTATAATGGGGAGGCTGAATGATTTCTTGGAGAAAGTTATTATGAATAATTTTAAAATTCTTTTCCCCAGAATGGCCCTGAAATTCCTGGGGAATCCCCTGCTGGTGTAAGTGTGGCAGAGCAGAACTGCCATCTGCCCTAGCCCAAATCTGGAGAACCCGTTTCAAATCCCGCATATGGGGTCAGTTGCACGACCACTTGAGGTGCCCACAGACCCTTCTCTGCTGGCATGAGTTCTGCTGGGACCTACCAAGGACGTAATGACAGAATTCCCAAGAAAGCCTGGGAACTCCCCAGGCATATTCCCATGACGTGGGTGAGGAAGGCATAAGATCTGCCCAAGGTACCCCATCCCAATTTAAAGGAAACGTGCAAATGAGGTGGAATCCCGGAGCAACTGGGTTCCACCCCAAATTTCTGGCCTCTCTGGTCCCAGGAATTTTAGGGTCAATGTTTTTTAATGGGATATATTCTTAGCTTGGGAAATGAACCAACTGGCTTAGCATTGCAGTTATGAGATGTTTTTATAATCTTTGGTTTCGACTGTGCTATTGAACACTGCTATTCATTGGTGGAATTCCACAGTAGTGTTAGTTTAGTCTGTGTTTGCTTAGTAATTGGCAAATGTAAGGAAATATTAAAAACGTTCAGTGTTAGCCAAGCATCAGGGCTGCCAAGTGCTGACCTTCCGATAGTGTCGTGGAACCACCAGGGTGGAAACTTTGTTCTGAAATTTTTTTGCACTAAAACACAAGATATTGTCGATCAATTTGAAATTTTTATGTTTTACTTTCAGATGTTGAATGTGCAGTTTTTGAGAATGGTTAGCAAGAGTGATTCATTCCAACTTTAAGTTACTGAATTTCGCACATGTTTTCCCTCCCCAACCCCTAAAAATTGTGTTTACCACATGAAAGGCTTCTTTTTTTTGCGTTTCTTCACAGCACTTTGATCATTTTCTTCCCCAACCGCCTAGAAATTATTTATTGAAATGCTTTGAATAACCACTTTATATTACCACTTGTTTATTTGGATTCTAGGAGACAGACCCATGAAAAACTGGGTATAAGAGCCTGCTGCTGAGATAAGGGAGCCAGATTTAGTAGTGTGAATGCGGAGTGCTGGTTCACGGGCCCTTGGGTCCGGGAATTTGAACAGAACAAGTGGTAGTTATTAACAGCTATTCAAGCACTTTAGTTTTCCCTATCTCAGTAGGTTCAGTCATCTTTTTTCAGTTCTCTCCCCTTCTTTCCTGAAGACTCTAATTAGTCTGCAGTTCTTGAGTACCTCGCCCAAATTCTTCATGTGTAAGCCAAGACAGTTGAGTGTCGGGATGCTATTTTGCCACGGGGGAATTATAACTAAACCTGATCTGGTACTCACCCAATGTCCACACTTTCCAGGTTACTGGTTAGCAATCCCTGGTTGATTTTGTTTCCTCTTCCGAACCAAGAAAGAAAGACTTGCATTTAAACAGCGCCCTTCATGACCACCGGATGTCTCAAAGCATTTTACAACCAATGAAGTACTTTTGAAGTGTAGTCACTGTTGTAATGTAAGAAACGCGGCAGCCAATTTGCGCACAGCAAACCCCCACAAACAGCAATGTGACAATGACCAGATAATCTGTTTTAGTGATATTGATTGAGGGATAAATATTGGCCATGACACCAGGGATAACACCCCTGCTCTTCTTCAAAATAGTGCCATGGGATCTTTTACGTCCACCTGAGAGAGCAGACGGGGCCTCGGTTTAACGTCTCATCCGAAAGATGGCACCTCCGACAGTGCAGCACTCCCTCAGCCTAGATTTGTGTGCTCGAGACTCTGGAGCGGGACTTGAACCCACAACCTTCTGACTTAGTGGGTGCTATCAACTGAGCCACAGCTGACCCTGCTATTCATTCATTGCCATACAAGATGAAATTGTAGCCCCTAACTAAGCAGGGGGTGCAGTTATTATCGAGCATACTATCGATGGTATGCTGCCTCCCTGGTGCCAGGGTCAAGGATGTCACTGAGCAGCTGCTGAACATTCTGAAGGGGGAGGGTGAACAGCCAGAGGCCATGGTCCATATTGGTACCAATGGCATAGGCAGAAAGAGAGATGGGGAGTATTACATGTACTGAACCTTTATAGGTCAAAAATCAGGGTATTAGCTGTCTTGGTGGCTCAATTAGTAAATTCACCATCTGATGTTGAGTTCTGCACAGCCTTGATCCCTGGCCTGTGCTGAGTCAGCTGATCTCAGTCAAAGGTTTTATGAAGGGGAAGTCATGTTTGACAAATTTGCTCGAATTCTTTGAGGACGTAACATACAGGGTGGATAAAGGGGAACCAGTGGATGTAGTGTATTTGGACTTCCAAAAGGCATTTGACAAGGTTCCACACAAAAGATTACTAATCAAGATAAAAAATCACAGGATTGGGGTAATATACTGGCATGGGTGGAAGATTGGCTATCTAACAGAAAACAGAGAG
The DNA here is from genome assembly GCF_052327205.1 of Somniosus microcephalus. NCBI lineage: Eukaryota > Metazoa > Chordata > Chondrichthyes > Squaliformes > Somniosidae > Somniosus > Somniosus microcephalus. The sequence continues at coordinate 282,822,826 of NC_140989.1, read as the reverse complement.
TTGGGATAAATGGTTCGTTCTCATGCTGGCAATCAGTAACTAGTGGTGTTCCGCAGGGGTCAGTGCTGGGACCCCACCTCTTTACAATCTATATTAACAATTTGGAGGAAGGGACCGAGTGCAACATATCCAAGTTTGCCGACGATACAAAGATGGGAGGGAAAGCAGTGAGTGAGGAGGACATAAAAAACCTGCAAAAGGACATAGACAGGCTAAGTGAATGGGCAGAGATTTGGCAGATGGAATATAATATTGGAAAGTGTGAGGTTATGCACTTTGGCAGAAAAAATCAAAGAGCAAGTTATTATCTAAATGGAGAGAAACTGCAAAGTGCTACAGTACAAAGGGATCTGGGGGTCCTGGTGCATGAAGCACAAAAAGTTAGTATGCAGGTGCAGCAGGTGATCAGGAAGGCCAATGGAATCTTGGCTTTTATTGCAAGGGGGATGGAGTATAAAAACAGGGAAGTCTTGCTGCAGTTATGCAGGATATTAGTGAGGTCACACCTGGAATACTGCGTGCAGTTTTGGTTTCCATATTTAAGAAAAGATATACTTGGTCTCGAGGCGGTTCAGAGAAGGTTCACTCGGTTGATTCCGGAGATGAGGGGGTTGACGTATGAGGAAAGGTTGAGTAGGTTGGGCCTCTACTCATTGGAGTTCAGAAGAATGAGAGGCGATCTTATCGAAACATATAAGATTGTGAGGGGGCTTGATTGGGTGGATGCGGTGAGGATGTTTCCACTGATGGGTGAGACTAGAACTAGGGGGCATAATCTTAGAATAAGGGGCTGCCCTTTCAAAACTGAGATGAGGAGAAACTTCTTCACTCAGAGGGTAGTAAATCTATGGAATTTGCTACCCCAGAGAGCTGTGGAAGCTGCAACATTAAATAAATTTAAAATGGAGATAGACAGTTTCCTAGCAGATAAGGGAATTAGGGGTTACGGGGAGCGGGCAGGGAAGTGGACGTGAGTCTAGATTCGGATCAGTCATGATCCTATTGAATGGCGGAGCAGGCCCGAGGGGCCGTATGGCCTACTCCTGCTCGTATTTCTTATGTTCTTATGTTAAGTGGCAGTTGGGGCCCTATAATTGGCCTTGGTGTTTCTGGGCTAGGGAAGTGAAAAATCAATCAAGGTTCCCATGCCTGATCATCAGCCAGCAGCCATGGCTAGAAAATACACAAGTGCACATGGACCTTGGCTAAGGACGTGGTCACCACGAGGACAGCAGTGGTTCAAGGAGGAAGGCTCAGCACCATTTCTCAGGGAAATTAGGGATGTGGTCTTGCCAAAGCCGCCCACATCCTGAAACTTTTTTTTAAATTGGGTTCGGTACCCAAGGTTGAAAAAGAGTAAAAAATATCAGCCATGATTCACACTCGTGGGAGTGGCTCTTCTGATTCTTGTCTAATACCCCTGCCCATTCATTGACCCACCATCTGTGGTAGAACTTTCTATTCTCACAACCCGCACTCCCTACCCCACTCTAGAACTCTCCCTAAACCCCTCTACCTTGCTATGTCTCCCCACCCTTAAAAGCCTCCTCAAATTTACCTCTTTGATCATGCCTTCATCTCTCCTAGCTCCTACCTGATGTTCCCTGTAAAGCACCTTGGAACATACTACTACATTAAAGGTACTGCAGAGGTGCAAATTGTTGTACTGTCTGTGCTTCACGATTGGATCTCTATATTTTAAGATTTGGATCAGCATGGTTGTACTTCAACCAGCTGTGTTATGTTGCAGGAGGATCTGGGTTAATGATCCAATTTCAGGTGGACTTTCATGGGAAGGTGATGAATGGAGGCCAACTGCTTCCTGACAAGGTTGGACAGAGCTATCAAGGAGCCCCGGCATGGTGCATGGAGTAGAGCGATATAGAAAGGAGAAAACAGATTGGAAACCAATTCTTGTAATAAAAAAAGTTTCTCACTCACACACGTCTTTCACCAAGGTCCAAAATCAGACCTCAAATTGGGAGGCATCATAGAGCAGGACAGGGAGGGTTGGGGGGTGGGGGCGGGGGGAGGTCGGTGTTCTGATATTTGCTTTGCTGCTAATGAAAATTCATTGAACGCCTTAATAACAACCCTGCACGATGACACACAGGAGTAAGTGGCTGAGGGTAACTTCATGCATTTATGGTGCCGCCTTGTGGACACATTAAACATAGACTAAAAGCTTCATTCAATCTTTTCAGCTATCTCTGGTGAAAAACACACAGAATAAGTTGGGCCAGGCTGGACGCATTCAGGAAAACTGGGTCTACATGCAGCCTAACCAGGCTCTTTAAAGGGACTGCTGCAGACCGCCATCAAAAACGTATATTTTTAAAATATGCTTACCTGAACGTAGAGCTGCGAGGTGTAAGAGTGCTCCTCCCAGCTCCACATTCAAACCATGGGACGCTGTCGGACCCCCCCCCCGACCAACCTACCCCCCCGATTGCTGCATATCCTCCCAGTCATGACCTTAATCCCACCTGCCCCGGTCACAAGCTTGACAACCTGATCATAACCTCGAACCCCTGATCATAACTTCGAACCCTGCCACCCCATCTTGGTTGGCCCCCCTCTTCCATTCACCTTCCCTTCCCCTTTAAAGATTTACCTGAGGGCTGTCGCCGGCAATGCACCAGCGCTATACTGGAAGCCTCTTCGCCAAGTAGGTGCCCGCAACTTGCTGGTGTTATTTAAATGAGTTCAGAGGCCGCATATCAATTGAGCTTCTGGCCGAATTCTTCAGGCGCAGTGATCAATCCGCTGTGCCACCTTTGCGCCGACCTGCGAATTTCTACCCCTACAGTTCCTGAGTCACCCTGTCCATCACCCGCTCCAGGTTCTGAGTCACCCTGTCCATCACCCGCTCCATGTTCTGAGTCACCCTGTCCATCACCCGCTACAGGTTCTGAGTCACCCTGTCCATCACCCGCTACAGGTTCTGAGTCACCCTGTCCATCACCTGCTACAGGTTCTGAGTCACCCTGTCCATCACCCGCTACAGGTTCTGAGTCATCCAGTCCATCACCCGTTACAGGTTCTGAGTCACCTTGTCCATTACATAGAAGCATAGAAACATAGAAGATAGGAGCAGGAGTAGGCCATTCGGCCCCTCGAGCCTGCTCCGCCATTCAATGCGATCATGGCTGATCATCCAAATTCAGTACCCTGCTTTCTCCCCATATCCCTTGACCCCTTTAGCCTTAAGAAATATATCCAACTCCTTCTTGAATATATTTAATGTATTGGCCTCTACTGCCTTCTGTGGTAGAGAATTCCACAGGTTCATCACTCTCTGAGTGAAGAAATTCCTCCCCATTTCTGTCCTAAATGGCCTACCCCTTATCCTTAGACTGTGACCCCTGGTACTGGACTCCCCGACCATCGGGAACATCCTTCCTGCATCTAGTCTGTCCAGTCCGGTCAGAATTTTATAAGTTTCAATGAGATCCCCTCTCATTCTTCTAAACTCCAGCGAGTACAAGCCCAATCAACCCAATCTCTCCTCATACGTTATTCCTGCCATCCCAGGTATCAGCCTAGTGAATCTTCGCTGAACTCCTTCCATGGCAAGAACATCCTTCCTCAGATAAGGGGACCAAAACTGCACACAATACTCAAGATGTGGTCTCACCAAGGCCCTGTACAACTACAGCAAGACATCCTTGTTCCTGTACTCCAACCCTCTCGCTACGAAGGCCAAAATACCATTTGCCTTCTTAACCGCCTGCTGCACCTGCATGCTTACCTTCAGCGACTGGTGCACAAGGACACCTAGGTCTCGTTGCAATTCCCCTTCTCCCAATCTATTGCCATTCAGATAATAATCTGCCTTCCTGTTTTTGCCACCAAAGTGGATAACCTCACATTTATCCACGTTATATTGCATCTGCCAAGATTCTGCCCAATCACCCATCCTGTCCATCACCCGCTACAGTCCCTGAGTCACCCTGTCCATCACCAGCTACAGGTTCTGAGTCACCTTGTCCATCACCCGCTACAGGTTCTGAGTCACCCTGTCCATCACCCGCCATATGTTCTGAGTCATCCTGTCCATCACCCGCTACAGGTTCTGAGTCACCCCGTCCATCACCCACTACATGTTCTGAATCACCCTGTCCATCACCCGCTACAGGTTCTGAGTCACCTGTCCATCATCTGTTAAAGGTTCTGTGTCATCCTGTCCATCACCCGCTACAGTCCCTGAGTCACCCTGTCCATCACCTGCTACATGTTCTGAGTCACCCTGTCCATCACCCGCTACAGGTTCTGAGTCACGCTGTCCATCACCCGCTACAGGTTCTGAGTCACCTTGTCCATCACCCGCTACAGTCACTGAGTCACCCTGTCCATCACCTGCTACAGGTTCTGAGTCACCGTTTCTGTCACCCGCTACAGGTTCTGAGTCACCCTGTCTATCACCTGCTACAGGCTCTGAGTCACCCTGTCCATCACCCGCTACAGGTTCTGAGTCACCCTGTCCATCACCTTCGCCTCTGACTGTCCTCTGAGCGGTTCGAATCGCTCCCACACCCCTGGGTTCTAGACACCAGACTTAGGTACAGGTGGCGATTCAGAAAATCGGGTAGACAAGTGGTTTGGTATAAGAAAGCCAAGATTTTATTAAAAGCAGAATACAACAATCTTATGAAAAATTACTGGTATAAAATACAGGCATAAGCAATAATTACACTTATATGGGAATGGGGAACACACGGCACATTGAGGGAAAACAACTACATTAACAATCCACTTATCCTTATCCCACCCCCTATACCTAACTAGATTAAGCTATGAGGGGCCAGGAATTCATGCTCACCAATCCAAAACCTGTTGCTTTAACGGTTGTGAATTTTGAGGTCCGGTCTTGCTGTCCTTTGGGGTACCCCGTCGCCACGTGGTCTCAGGGCGCGGCGCTGAAGTTGTTGATGTAAAGCACCCTCCTTTTCCTCAGCTATCGTCATTGTATCGTTGCGATGGGTTTTCTTCTTCTTCTCCCTCGGGCGGTTATCGGCGGTAATGTCGCAGTCAGGGGTCGGTTGGCGGTTTTTACCGCTTAGATGGTTTCACTACCCAAGCTTCAAGCGCCGGTTTATTCGTTGCGGGTGCTGCCACCCACGTTTAATGCCAGCTTATTCGCAATGTTCAAGCGCCAACTTATTCTCACTGTCCATACATGCACTACCACTTTCTTTGCCAAACGCCAGCTTATAACTAGGCGTTTGGTTTTTACCAATGCGTCTTTCGCTGCCCTTCTCTGCTTTTATCGGTTTACCTTTTTCTTCACCTTGTCTCGTCTCGTCTCTTCTCATCCGCCCCTTTTTGGCCTGTGTGTCCTGTGTGGTATTGAACTCGGGTCTTGTTCTCCTCCCGCGTTTGGCCCCGGTGTAATGGGTGTCCTTGGTTGTTGAACGGTGCGGGGAGCGACAAGAGAGCCCTCCACGAGGCCAGGGCGCGAATACGAGCGGCAGCAGGCCAAGGCCACCGGCAAGAGGTCAGAGTCAAGAGAGTGATTGCCACTCATGGGCCTACAATTATACCCGTTCCTTCAACTCCTTATCTGCGTGCCAAATCAGGTCAGTCCATTGTTTAACTTTTGGCGGGCTTGTTTAAATTATTACAGCCATTTATTTTAACGACATGTAGAGTGGCTGTCTCCGGGTCTAATGGCCCTGATGTCCTGGTTGTTTTGTCATGGAAAGGACTTAATTGTCCCCATCCTGACTTGATGGCTACTGTGAACTGTTACCGATTAAACATGCAGAAACCTAATGGCCACGATTATAGGCCCATTCTAACTTGATTTGATTCAAGTCGAATAAATGCGTATTCTGTGTTTACTTTGTCTGGCTGGATCCAGAGAGTCCCTTTTCACAGATTCCTGCATTTAAGTTTCGTCTCCGGGCCTGCCTGTTTACAGAGCCCTGTCTAAAAATCCTGTCGGTTTTGATCACGAGGTTACAGAAGCCATTTTGGGTACCCTGTTTTTAATAACTTGTCCAAAACAGGGTCCCTTGATCCATAACTTGGGGAGTGCGGGAATTTTGAGAACCCTGCAGCTTACACTCCCCCCTGTTGATACTAAACTTGCTTTATGTATCATCCTGATGAGGTGAGCAAAACTTCTGACCCTCCATAGTCAACCTTCCCCTGTAATTACCTATCTAATATACCCACGACACATGGACTTCTCATTCCGTGAAAATGTGGTGTACATAAGTATACATAGAATAATTACAGTCGTTTACACACATCCAAGCGTGGAGGGGGTCCGACACCCCTGCACCACTTGGTACAGATACATCTTTATTAAAACAGCACGTTGAAAATCTTTATTAAAACAACAAACGCAAAAAAACAATCTTTAATCAGAAATACAAAAAAACTCAAACAGGTGTATCTCCCTCCACCCTCACATAATGTTTCTTCCAGGTCCTCTGGTTTTGGAATTCTAGTATTTGACCCTTTCCCTTGCACTGGGTGCAGACTAGGTACAATACTATCCCCAGCTGGCACACCACGAGGATGTGGGAAGCCAGCCTGATCCATGAAGGGACCTCTATGTTATTGAAAATGTCCCACCAGGGTGGAATCACAATGTCCAATATCTTAGCCCCTATCTCTACTGTTTTCTGCTCCAGAGTGTAAAAATGTTTCTGCGAGACTATAATGGCTTTGAGTATTTTGGTAAGGTGTTCTGGGAGAGGGGGAATTTCGTAGCCGAAATGCACTACGTACTTTTGCAAATTGGTAAAATTCTCCTTTACAGTGAGGTGAACAGTGGAGGGTTCAGGAATGGGGACAATTCGTTCCTGGGCCACTTGAACTTCTGCCTCGGGTTTAAAGCAGAAACTGCTGTCACTTACCGGACACCAGCTATGCTGTCCATGCTGGTAGTGGGGCGCCCCTGTGGTGACACAATATGTCCCACCCCCATATACATGCTACCTGTGGGGAAATATGGCCTTGTGCCATTGCCTCCATGGTACAATTTATAGGTTTCACGCCAACAGCTTTAAACCCGCACTGTAGTTTTGAATAGGCGTTCAAGTGCTGGGGACACAGTATTGTGTGTGCTCCCCGGCTCCGGCACCCTGAGAGGTCAGTACCTGTCATAGCGTGCTCCCACTTTATGACGTAAGGTGGGACCGCTGTGAAACGAATGTGTGCACCCCCTTGAATGACTCCAATGTTCTCTACCCTGTATACCGGTGCGGGTCAGGCTATCCTACCCATGACCGGCATTCTCACTACTATTCCCATGATGGTGTGGTTGGACCGCCCACAACCCACTGGGACTGGGTAGGCTTCAGAAGCTAGCTGGAGTTGGCACGGGCTTAATGCAGTCTCAAATGGGTGGAGGGCTGCGAGGTGTTTGTTGCTGATCCAGGAGGGGACTAAACCCTGTTTTAAATCCTCCAGATTACTGCGGCCCTCGCCTAGCAACCACGCCCCATACAGCACACACACCTCGTTCTGCGCAGCCTGGTCAGAAGCATTTCTGTCCTCCCTTATGAGGGCATTTACAGTCTTTGCGTGCTTCTCCAGCTCCGCTATAATCTCTTTTAAGTGGACCGTCATGGCTTGGTCCTCATGCAACTCTGAGCCCACTACTTTGTTCTCATCCATTAATATCTTCCTTAACTGTGTTTTTAAACTGTTTATCTGGGTCTGCAGCTCTATGTCATCCAAACTGTTGATGACAGAGGACCCAGTGTTAAACGCAGTAAAAACATCATTCCATACTCCCCTTCTTTGTCTCCCTGCACTACCAAAGTACTCGCGGTGTGTGGTGTACAGTTCGGTTTTGTTGACATTGGCAAAATCGAACTCATAAAACTTCTTGAACATGTCTTTTAACAGGGCCTGGTATAGCTGCTCTGTCTCTTTGGGACACCACTCCGGTAAGTGTACCTCAGTGAGGTTTAAAATCACGGAGGCTACCGCGTAGTGTACCCCTTGGTACAGTACCTGTTCCGTAGGCACTAGTACCAACCCATTCCCGGGTCCCTTGGTGGTGGTGGGGCACCCCTGTCTGTGTGTCCTTGCTGCCTGAGTCGTGGGCAAGGGCTTCCGGGCGCGTGCCACTAGCTCAGTGGCTTTGACTGGGGCTGGGTAACGTGGGACTATGCATGTGTGTAGGTGGGAATCCCATTCCACCCCCTTCCCCTTATCCTGCCATGATGCGGAGAAGATGATAGATATGCCTGTAGGGCAGGCCCTTTTTGACCCCCACATGCAGACATAGATTCCCTGTTCCGACTCCCACCACTTATCCCAACATACACTAGTCCCTTCTTGGGTCCCGGTGACCGTACGGTGGGTGTCGTTCCCCATCCGTTCCCAGTCAGCTGTGCGATCCCCCATGTCCGTGCTCAGCTTTCTGAGCCACCACCATCTTCCCAGGGGAATCTGTCCTTCGCAAGTCAGGCACACGCGTTTCCCCTCAGTGACCCCGACCCGTGAGGCCACAACCTGTACACTGGGGCAGGGGAGGGAGGCTTCCCCGTAGGTGAACCCGGTCTGGCTGGAGTACCGGGTGGAGTTGAATCCCAACCACCCGGGCCATCTTCCCTCATGGGCGTAGACGGCAGGTCCCTCCGCGCCTTGTTCGCTGCTTCCAGCGGTCACCACTGCAGCCTTTTCTCCCGAGCACCCGTAGATGTGAGTCCTCCACATCGCTTCGCTTTCCAACGCTCAGTCCTATCAGGGTGAGTAGGATTACGCTCCCCTTCATCCTGAAAGTCTTTCTGCAACAGATACAAAAACATACAGCCAGGTCCCTAAGAGATTCTCTGGCTTGGGTGAAGCATATTCGGGTCTCGCGACCTCGACTCCAATACACACACTCTTTAGCAGATTACTACTTAATTAAAACTACCCATCACCTTACTCAGCGTAAGCTAAAACACCCAAACTTAACAATATAAACTTATGTTACCTAAACTATGTACATCCGCCGCCCGTCTCCGGGCGGCCAGCCTAAATCCTGTCTGGGCTGCAGCACACCGCTCCCTTCAGCATGGCCGCACTGTCCTGCACTGTCGGTCCCTCACCGCCCGTGGCTGCTGGCTGGGGACCTTTATCCTTAGACTCCCCCCTGACTCGGGAGGCTGTCCCTTTAAAATGGGGAGCTGATGACCATGGCTTCCTTGGCTGGGGCGTCCGTGGGGATCTTCTGAGAACTTTGGCGGGTGGGGTTTTCTTAGCTGGTGGGCCTTTAACCTGAACCGCTGTCCCCTCCAGCGCGGCCTGTGGGCTCACCACTGCTGCTGGCTGGGGATCTTTTTCCTCAGGCTTTACCTCTCCCGAATCTGGGCTAGGGGCAGGTAACTCTTCGCAGCCTGCTGCTGCAAGCTGAGAGTCTCCGCTCCCAGGTCCCAAAACTGGGTCCGGGGCGGGGTTTTTGCCCTCGGGTCCCTCCTCCTCTGGAGCCCAGAAGAGTGGGGGAGTGTCCCAATCGGTGGGCGGGATGGCCCCTCCCCTTAAGCAAGCCACAGCGCCTGCCTGTGCAGTCTGTGAACTCGCTCCTGCTGCAGGCTGAGGATTTCTATCCTCAGGCCCTACCCCAACTGGCTGTTTTCTCTTTTCAGGTTTAAACAGTTTACACTGATTAATATGGAACCATTTGGTGCGCCGAGGCATCTTAACGGCGTATACCATGGGGCTGGCTTAATCTACAATGCTGTAGGGCCCCATGTATAATGGTTCCAGACTCCCTACTCGGGCATAGTTCCTCACCATGACCTGATCTCCTACCTCCCACTCGTGGTGCTTTCGGGGTTCCAACAGCAATCGGTTACTCCGATGCTGCTTTCCCATGTTCCCAGCCGCCTGCTCGTGGACCTGTTTAAGGTGCTTGAAGAGGTTTCGGGTGAACCTGTCCCAGTTTACCTCTCTGAGCTGACCCTCCGTGAGCACCGGGGCTAGTACATGGGTGGGGGTCCGCATAACCCTGCCAGTCATCAGCTCGTACGGTGAGTACCCCGTGCTTTTCGACTGGCTGGCCCGGATCCCCATCAGAACCAATGGTAGGACCTCGGCCCATTTACGGGGCGAGTCCACAGTCTCCTTCCTCAACCTTTCCTTTAGGGTCCTATTCATTCTTTCCAAAATCCCTGATGACTGTGGGTTGTGGGCCACGTGCCACTTCCCCTCGATGCGTAGCAGCATAAGGGTATTCTGCATCACCTGTCCGGTGAAGTGACTCCCTTGGTCGGACTCCACATACAGTGGTAGCCCCCACCGCGAGAACACTTCCCGGACCAGGATCCTGGCAGTACCCAGAGCTGTGGCTGTTCTACAGGGGAAGGCCTCTACCCATTTTGTGAACACATCTACCAGGACTAGGCAGTACTTATAGCCTCCCTGGGCGGTGGGCAGGGGCCCGATGTAGTCAACATGTATTGACTGCCATGGTCCCTCTACCCTCCTGATGTGTCCCATAGGTACCTTCCTTTTGTGGGGGTCAGGGTTATTAGCAGCGCACACAAGACAGCCGGCGCAGAACTCGGGGGCATCTTCCCTGAGTCCTGGCCACCATCCCGCCTGTTCCACCCGTTGCCAGGTGGTCTCTGTTGTGTCGGTACCTTTCTACCTAGACACAATTTAGGACTCAGAACTCAGAGATTCAAACATGAAGTGCTTTATTCAGGAAGGAAAGGAAGTTCTGGAAAGTTCCGAACAAAGAGAGCTAACCTTAACCAAGAGAACACCCAACCATTTATCTGCTGTGACAGCGCCACCACAGGTGGGAGGAGAACACACAATACATAACATATTCCTCCCCTCTTAAATGAAAGGTCCACATTATTCCTCAACAGGTAAGTTACTTTTAATGCACTCACTAACCAAGGGTAGAGGTAGGCTGCCTCAAACCCTGACTTTACCCTGGGGTTTATTCTGCCCCAGTCTTGTGGGTAAGTCACTAAGCCTACAGATCCAAGCGTCTTGGAGGCCGCCGCTCCCTGACAGGATACCGGCGGTCATCGCTGGCTTCCACAGCAGTAGGCATTGACACAGGCCTGGATGGAGAAGGTGCCTGTGTCAGTCGATAGTCAGGAGTTTGCACAGGTGGAACAGTCTCTATGACTTCCTGTGTTGGAGAAGAGCACTGTGGCAAAGGATGCTGGTTTGCGGTATCATCTGTAAACAGTTCAGGCCAACCAGCCGTTGGAGCCTCTGTGGCTGTCTCTGCTCCTAGCAACAGTTGACCTGTGTGTCTTCTCCAGACGACGTCCTCGGCAGTCTCAACCGTGTAAGACACAGGGCCTGTCTGCGCGATCACCATAGCAGGAACCCATTTCGGTCCAGTGTTGTAGTTTCGAGCTAGGACGTGCTCTCCAAAATGAAACCATCTCTCCTTGGCTCTTTTCTCTCTCTTTTCAACTTGAGCTTGTTGTTGACAATGGACAACCTGTTCTGCCCTTGGAGGTTTGAGTAAGTCAAAACTTGTCCGCAACTGCCTCTTCATCATGAGCGAAGCGGGGGAAATTTTGGTTGTGGCATGCGGCTCGTTCCTGTAGGACAACAGGAAGCTGTTCAGACGTTGGTGGATGGAGCCCTGACCTTGCGATGCCTTCAAGGCGTGCTTCAAAGTTTGCACGAACCTTTCTGCCAGGCCGTTAGTAGAGGGATGATAGGGCGCAGACCTGATGTGTTGGACACCATTCATATGCAGGAAGGTTGCAAACTCCTGTGATACAAATTGAGGACCGTTGTCACTTACGAGTTGTTCCGGTGAGCCGTAATGGCTGAACATCTCACCAAGTTTCTCAATTGTTTTCTCTGCCGTGGTAGACCTCATCACAGCAACCTCCGGCCACTTGCTACGAGCGTCCACAACCACCATAAACATCTTCTCTTTGAAAGGACCGGCGAAGTCCACATGTACTCGCTGCCACACTTCTGCAGGCCAATCCCAGGGGTGTAGGGTTGCCAGCTGTGGAACATTCCGGACCCTTTGACATGGGGAACATGTTTTGGCTTTCTCCTCAATATTTCCATCAAGACCTGGCCACCAGAAGTAGCTTCTTGCCATTTCCTTCATCCAAACTATCCCACTGTGGCCTGTATGAAGTTGTTGCAGTATAGGTTCCCTCAGAGGTGGCGGAATGATGACACGGCGTCCCCAAAGAAGACAACCTGCCTGGATGGAGAGCTCATTTCTTTTTGAAACGTAAGGTTTCAAACTAGGAGAATCTCCTATAGCTCTCCCTCAAATGACATTGTCCATTACCTCAGACAGGACTGGATCGTTGCGGGTGTACCTTCGCACCTGAACTTCCATGACAGGTGCTCCCTCCACTTGTCTAAAGTAGAAGATGTCTATCTGACGAGGCTCTGGGGGAGTCACAGGCAAGGGTAGCCTCAAGAGACCGTCTGTGTTGCTGTGCAAGTCTGATTTGCGATATTTGATGTCGTATGTGTGTCCTGACAACAGTAAAGCCCACCTTTGCATCCTGCTTGCAGCAAGAGACGGAATTCCGGTGTGGGGCCCGAAGATTGAAGTCAATGGACGGTGGTCCGTCAGGAGTGTGAACCTTCTCCCAAACAGGTACTGATGAAATTTTCGAATTCCAAAAACGATTCCCAAGGCCTCGCGCTCAATCTATGCATAGTTACTCTCGGCCTTGTTCAAGGTGCGTGATGCGAAGGCGATAGGTTTCTCTTCACCAGAAGGCATGATGTGGGATATGACTGCTCCCACACAATATGGTGATGCATCACATGTTAGCTGCATGGGTAGCTTTGGGTCGAAGTGTGTCAGGACCTCCGATTTCAGCAATGCTTTCTTTGCTTGGGTGAAAGCTTCGTTGCACAGTTCAGTCCATTTCCATGTTTTGCCTTGACATAGCAACTGATGTAACGGCTTCAGCAATGTTGCTAAGTCTGGAATAAACTTCCCATAGTAGTTAAGTAGCCCCAGAAATGAACATAACTGGCTCACATTCTGGGGTGCTGGGGCCTCCACGATCGCCTTGACCTTTGACGGCGCCTTATGCAGGCCAGTAGCGTCAATCACATGCCCCAGGTACTCAACTGGAGACTGAAAGAATTCACATTTGTCCTTACGAACTCTGAGTCCGTACTCTTTCAGTCGTTGTAGTGTCGCATCCAAGTTCAGAAGATGATCCTCCTCATTTGTCCCAGTGACAAGGATGTCGTCCAGGTAGCACTGGACTCCTGGCAGTCCACTCAAAATCTGATCCATTGCCCTTTGGAATAGAGCAGGGGCCGACGTAATTCCAAACGGAAGGCGGCAGTACCTGTATAGCCCCTTGTGTGTCACAATTGTCAGCAGCTCCTTTGATTTGTCATCGAGATGCATTTGTAGATAAGCCTGGCATAAGTCTATTTTGCTGAACTTTTGCCCTCCGGCCAGGCCCGTAAAAAGATCATCAATGAGGGGAAGAGGGTACTGTTCTGCAGACAGCACCGCGTTAATAGTCACTTTAAAATCCCCGCAGATTCGAACAGATCCATCCTTTTTCAGGACAGGAACAATGGGTGTGGCCCATTTGCTCACGCTCACAGGCTCCAGGACTCCATTCTCGACTAAGGCCTCCAAGTTAGCTGTAATGTATTTACCTTTAAGGGGGGGGGAACTACTTTTTACAGCTCATGTATACTGTAGTACCAGCAGTGACCACACCTGTATATAGCACTGAGTAGTAATCTGTACAGTCAGTTCAACTGTGAGCCATATTTCAGTATTTTGCAATTATATTAGTGTTTGGTTCACTGCCACCTCTCTTCTAGGAATGCCTACCTTGAAGTTCTGCTCTTCTCTCCGACGGGAGTTCCGTTTATCTACTCAACCTTGTTCATCTTCGTTGCTTTCAGTTTCCCTTCTCGTTTTTGACCAGGTATCTGCCAAGACTCGGTTTCACAGCCACATCTCTTTCCTCAGTAACTGTCTCCGGTTCAGAGTTATTCCACGTGGATTCCAACTAAACTTCCACCCTTCATGTTTTGGATCCACCCAGAATTACAAATATCTCCTCGATAATCATCGTTCTTCAAGCTACTGCTCTCGCCGCACCTTGAGATCCACGCTCAACACCATGCGCCGCCACATGAACAACCTCGACCCCTCTCTTCAGCAGCACCGACGCACTCTATTTCAATGCTGTCTGGGTCCACAGTTCCATTTCATCCTTCGACTCATCCGACGCTTCAACAAAAACCTTTTTTTCTTCCTTTCTGATGTCAAGGATCGCAAGCTTCGTCAACTCGTGCACACCAACGCCCCCCTGGAACCTTCTTCCCCGTTACTTTCCTCCGATCCGATCCCTTCTTCCAGTCTCACCCCCTGCCGTATTTTCACTATCCCCTCTGACCTTCCCCTCTCTGACCCCGAACGTTCAGTCCTCAACAAAGGCCTGAGCTTCATCCCCTTACGCCCCCACCTGAATGAATTTCGAGCTCGGCACGATGCTGAGCTCTTCTTCCGTCGCCTTCGTCTCCGTGCCCACTTCTTTGGCCAGGAGTCTTCCCCCCGCACGGCTGATCCTTTCTCCCGTTTTCTAAATTTTTGTTATACTTGGATCCCTCCCTCTGGCCTTCTACCCTCGCTAGATCTTTTCATTGCTAACTGCCGACGTGACATTGGCCGTCTCCATTTCTCTGCTCCCCTCACTCACTCCAACCTAACTCCCTCTGAACTTGCAGCACTCCATTCTCTCCGATCCAACCCTAACATTATCATTAAACCTGCTGATAAGGGTGGTGCTGTTGTTGTTTGACGAACCAACCTCTACCGTGTGGAAGCTGAACGCCAACTCTCCAACACCTCCTCCTACCTCCGCCTGGACCATGACCCCACTAGCAAACATCAAGCCATTGTTTCCAAGTGTGTCACTGACCTCATCTCCTCTGGAGATCTTCCCTCCATGGCCGCCAACCTCATAGTCCCCCTACCCCGCACAGCCCGCTTCTACCTCCTTCCCAAGATCCACAAACAGGACTGCCCTGGTAGACCCATTGTTTCAGCCTGTTCTTGCCCCACAGAACTTATCTCTTCCTATCTCGACTCTATTTTTTCTCCCCTTGTCCAGTCTCTTCCCACCTACATTCGCGACTCTTCCGACGCCCTCCGTCACTTTAACAGTTTCCAGTTTCCTGGCCCCAACCGTCTCCTTTTCACCATGGACGTCCAATCCCTCTACACCTCCATCCCCCACCAGGACGGCCTTCGGGCCCTCTGTTTCTTCCTTGAACAGAGGCCCAACCAGTCCCCATCCACCACCACCCTCCTCCGCCTGGCTGAACTTGTTCTCACATTGAACAACTTCTCCTTTGACTCCACTCACTTCCTCCAAATTAAAGGTGTTGCTATGGGAACCCGCATGGGCCCTAGCTATGCCTGCCTGTTCATGGGACATGTGGAACATTCTTTGTTCCAGTCCTACTCAGGTCCCCTCCCTCACCTCTTTTTCCGGTACATCAATGACTGTATTGGTGCCGTTTCCTGCTCTCGCCCTGAACTGGATAAGTTCATTCACTTTCCTTCCACTTTCCACCCTGCCCTCACCTTCACATGGTCCACCTCCGACTCTTCCCTTCCCTTCCTTGACTTCTCCGTCTCCATTTCTGGCGATCGGCTTTCAACAAACATCCACTACATGCCCACCGACTCCCACAGCTACCTGGACTACACTTCCTCCCACCCCGCTTCCTGTAAGGACTCTATTCCATTCTCCCAGTTTCTCCGTCTCCGCCGCGTCTGTTCTGACGATGCCACCTTCCATACTAGTGCTTCTGACATGTCTTCCTTTTTCCTCAACCGAGGATTCCCCTCTACCGTGGTTGACACGGCCCTTGACCGTGTCCGTTCTATTTCCCGCACTTCTGCTCTCACCCCTGCCCCTCCCTCCCAGAACCATGATAGGGTTCCCCTTGTCCTCACCTTTCACCCCACCAGCCTCCACATTCAACGGATCACCTTCCGCCATTTCCGCCACCTCCAACGTGATCCCACCACCAAACACATCTTCCCCTCACCTCCCCTTTCAGCATTCCGAAGGGACCGCTCCCTCCGCGACACCCTGGTCCACTCCTCAGTCACCCCCAACAGCCCTGCTCCTTCACCTGGCACCTTCCCGTGCAAGCGCAGGAGATGCAACACATGCCCTTTTACCTCCTCCCTTCCCACTGTCCAGGGCCCCAAACGCCCCTTCCAGGTGAAACAGCGATTTACTTGTACTTCTTGCAATTTAATATACTGTATTCGCTGCTCACGATGCGGTCTCTTCTACATTGGGGAGACCAAACGCAGATTGGGCGACCGCTTTGTGGAACACCTCCGTTCAGTCCGTACGGGTGACCCTGAGCTTCCGGTCGCCTGTCACTTTAATTCACCGCTTCACTCCCACTCTGATCTCTCTGTCCTCGGGCTATTGCATTGTTCCAATGAAGCTCAACGGAAGCTCGAGGAACAGCACCTCATCTTTCGATTGGGCACTTTGCAGCCTGCCAGACTCAACATTGAGTTCAACAATTTCAGATAATTATCCCTGCCCCCATTTTTCATGCAGTATGATTTTTGCCATTCCCATTTGCAACATTTTATCTTTCCTGCCTCTTACAAAAGTACAGGATGTTCTTTCTATTTCTTCCTCCCCTCCTAACTTCCCCCCCCCCCCGCCCCGCTGTCTCTGCACCTGCTTAATACCTGTTACATCTCCAGCTTTTTCCAGTTCTGATGAAGGGTCCCAGACCTGAAACGTTAACTCTGTTTCTCTCTCCACGGATGCTGCCTGGCCTGCTGAGAATTTCCAGCATTTTCTGTTGTTATTTCAGATTTCCAGCATCCGCAGTATTTTGCAATTATATAACAGTGAGCCATGTTGAGTAAACACCTGTATTACCGTTTCTGCTGCAGTCTGTATCTTATTATACACGGACGTAACATTGGCGACGAGGCAGGTTCGAACCTACCTGCAACTCTGCATCACCTCCCGGGGATTCGTTCCTGGAGATCAGTGGATTGGAGGTCAAGGCCAGAGACTCGGGCGTCGACCACGGGCAACCGCCCAGTCATCCAGCGGAGACTCGAGAATTGCGGGGGAGGCTGTCGAGAGCCAGGCTTGGCTTTCCAGTCGAGGTGGTCCAGCAAAATGGGCTGGCAACAGGTAGTGCGCAGACCTTTCCTGGACAGCGGCAGGCTAGAGCCCGACCGAGCGGCACAGCAAAAGGGCCGAGCAGCGTCAACGGGGGAGAGAGAGAGAGAGAGGGCAGAGCGCACAGGGCGCAGCTGGTGTTCAGGTGCCGAGCGGCGTTGGAGAGAGGGAGAGAGACGCACAGAAACCCACAGGGTGCCGCTATTGCCACGAGAACCGCCGGGAGCGGGGGAGGGAGGAAAGCGCGGGAGACGCCATTTTAAGCCATTGGGAGACGCCATTTTAAACCACACCCAAAATGCCGAAGAGTGGCAGTATCACCGCATTTGACAATGAAGTCGAAGATTGGACTACATATGTCGAACGAATAGAGGTGTACTGCAAGGCAAATGAGGTGTCAGATGACAAGAAAGCGTCGGTATTGTTAAATTTAATGGGTGCAAAGGCGTATGGTTTATTACGAAATCTAGTAACCCCAACGAAGCCAATGGAAAAGAGTTTTGAAGACATAGTAACGATACTAAAGGAACATATAAACCCCACACCGCTGCTGATAGCAGAAAGATTCAAGTTTCACAAACGGAACCAGCATAAGGATGAAAGCAATGCTGATTATTTAACAGAACTGCGCAAACTATCGAAACATTGCCAGTTTGAAGTGGGACTGGCAGATACCTTAAGGGACAAGTTTGTGTCTGGGCTTCAAAGTGAAGGAATCCAGAAACGGCTTTTATCTGAAAAGGACCTTACGCTGGAAAAGGCTTTCAGCATTGCGGTATCATATGAAGCAGCAGCACGGGGCGCTGCAGAGATACAACAGAGACCGCAAGAATATGGCACAAACAAAATGTCATATGGAACAGAGAAGTGCTATCGCTGCGGCAGAACAACACACGACCAGAATGATTGCTGGTTCAAAGACAAAGTGTGCAGACAGTGTGGAAAAGTAGGACACATAGCACGAGTCTGCAGGTCGGGAAAGAAAACCAGCAATAAGAAACCTACCAAAGGGAAGTACAAGAAGGTACATAAGATAACGGAGAATAGCTCAGACGAACAAAAGAGTGATAACGACTCCGAAAGCAGGGAACTGAGTTGTCTGAAACTACATAATGTGATCACAACGGAGGATCACCGAACCATTTGGGTCACTCTCAAGATAGCAGGAGTCCAGGTAAAGATGGATTTGGACACAGGATCAGCCCTAACAGTCATAAACTGACGGGACTACGAGCGGCTATTCTCACACATACCCTTGAGAGACACAAAAATTATTTTGAAGACGTACACGGGGCAAAAAGTCTACCCCAAAGGAAAAATAAGGGTGACCGTTATATATAACGGTAAGGAAACACCAAAACTAGACCTGTATGTATTGCAAGATGGAGGACCACCATTACTGGGACGTGAATGGATCCGGAAAATACAACTGGATTGGCATTCCATACAGGCACTGACTGTGGCTGACAAAAAGTATGACGCCGTCACACCTGGGCGACTGTCAAAGATCCTAACTGACACGAAAGAAGTGTTCCAGCAAGGACTCGGAACACTAAAAGGCATGACAGCAACAATTAAAATTGAAGAAAACGCAAGCCCAACATTTTTTAAGGCGAGACCGGTACCTTATGCGATCCGCCCAGCCGTCGAAGCAGAGCTGGAGAGTCTGGAACGTTCAGGTGTACTGTCCAAGGTAGACTGGAGCGAGTGGGCTACACCCATCGTCCCTGTGATGAAAAAGTCGTTGAGCAGCACGCCTGGGGAACCAAGGAAGGTTCGCATCTGTGGGGACTTTAAGGTAACAGTGAACCCAGTCCTTCACACCGTACAATATCCACTTCCGCGGATTGAAGATATTTTCGCCTCGCTATCTGGAGGGAAACGCTTCACTAAGATTGATCTGGCCCAGGCGTATCTGCAAATGGAGGTAGAAGAAGCATCAAAAAAATACCTCACAATCAACACCCATAAAGGTCTCTACCAATACAACCAGCTGGTATTCGGGGTAGCATCAGCTCCGGCTATTTGGCAGAGGGCAATGGAACAAGTCCTGCAAGGGATCCCAGGGACCCAGTGTTATTTGGACGACATCCTGGTCACAGGCGAAAATGACAGTGATCACCTTGCCAACCTGGAGCAGGTGCTCACTAGATTGCAGGAATATGAGCTCCGAGCTAACTGCCCCAAATGCGAGTTTTTTAGAAAACAGATCTTGTATTGTGGCCACGTTATCGATAAAGAGGGGTTACATAAGTCCCCAGAGAAGATTGAGGCAGTAGTCAAGGCTCCAGCACCGGAAAATGTGTCACAACTGAGGTCGTTCCTCGGGCTGGTAAACTACTACCATAAGTTCTTGCCAAATTTGTCTACAATACTACACCCACTGAACACCCTACTGCAAACTGGGGTGCCATGGAAGTGGAGTGACGAATGTAGACGAGCTTTCCAGAAGAGCAAAACACTAATCACATCGAAAGAGGTATTGGCCCATTACAACCCAGCATTACCAATTCAGTTGGCATGTGATGCGTCACCCTACGGCATTGGAGCGGTGCTGTCGCACAAATTCTCGGACGGCTCAGAGAGGCCAATAGCCTTTGCGTCACAATCACTAACCTCAGCCGAGCGTAACTACGCCCAGATTGACAGGGAGGCCCTCAGCCTAGTGTGGGGAGTGAAAAAGTTCAATCACTATCTGCACGGGCAGAAATTCACCTTGCTGACTGATCACCAGCCTCTTGTCTCCATTTTTAATCCGAAGAAGGGCGTTCCGGTGATGACTGCGCAACGACTACAAAGATGGTCACTTTTTCTAGGGGCGCACCACTATGAGATTGAATATAAGGGCACGAAACAGCATGGAAATGCTGATGGGCTATCACGCCTGCCACTGCCTACTGCGGAGGAAGCACCAGCAGTGGATCCTGTCGAAATATTCCATTTGACTATAGTTGAATACCTACTGGTAACTAACGCTTGTATCGAAAAGGAAACCCGAAATGACCCGACACTGTCTGTTCTGGCATCCTGAACAGCTCTTGGTCAGGTCCTCGATTTGTTTATCGATTCCCGGCCACCACACATAAGCACATAAACAAATCGAGGACCTGACCAAGAGCTGCTCAGGATGCCAGAAAGTCTAAAATGCACCACCACAGGCCCCTCTACACCCATGGGAGTGGCGCTCATCTCCATGGCAACGGGTGCATATTGATTTTGCTGGTCCATTCATGGATTCAATGTTTTTAATAGCCGTGGATGTGCACTCGAAATGGCCTGAGGTCATCAAAATGTCCTCCACCACCACGGAGAAAACTATTGCAGTCCTACGGACCATTTTTGCCAGGAATGGCTTGCCAGAACAGATTTGCTCTGACAACGGACCACAGTTTGTGTCTGAAGAGTTCCGGAGGTTCTTGAAAAAGAATGGGGTAAGGCATTACACATCCGCCCCGTATCATCCAGCCACAAATGGATTGGCTGAGAGGTTCGTACAAACCTTTAAGAAGGCAATAAAGGCTATGTACAATGACAACATTCCGCTGCAGCACAAGGTGGACAATTTCCTGTTCGCCTACCGGAATGCGACACATGCAGTCACCAACCAGGCCCCAGCCATGATGTTCTTTAACCGAAGGTTAAGATCTCGCCTGGATTTGCTCAGACCAAACGTACGAAGAGATGTTGAGAGTAAGCAATTCCAGCACATCCATGAGAAGCCAACAAGGAGCTTCAATGTAGGGCAACCAGTCTTGGCCCGCGACTACCGAACAGAAAAATGGCAGCCAGGAACGATATGCACATGGCAGGGGCCATTAATGTACACAGTGGACGTTGGGGAGAGCATCGTGAGACGCCATGCTGACCAGATCCTAGAGTCACAGGAACAAGTCAACCCCATGCCTCGCCCATACGTACCTGGTGATGAACCCGACGTACAGGTCGTATCTACCCCAGAAACAGTAGCATTGGAAGCTGATGAACCAACCGACGACAGGGGGCCAGAATCGCCTCCGCACCAAGAGCAAGACACTTGGGAAAGGCGCTATCCAGAAAGGATCAGGAGGCCTCCCCAAAGACTGAATATATAAATAGACTATTTTCAGCTAATGTTGCATGTTAAAAGTGTTCATTGTAATTAGTTTGATATTTAATTGTTAAATGAGTGTTATGGTACTGTTAATCTAAAAGGGGAGGAATTGTAATGTATTTACCTTTAAGGGGGGGAACTACTTTTTACAGCTCATGTATACTGTAGTACCGGTAGTGACCACGCCTGTATATAGCACTGAGTAGTAATCTGTAGTCAGTTCAACTGTGAGCCACGTTGAGTAAACACCTGTTGTACCGTTTCTACTGCAGTCTGTATCTTATTATACACGGACGTGATATTAGCCTCAACTTTTGGCCTAATTGCATAGGGTACAGGTCGGGCTTTGTGAAACTTCGGCTTGCTGTCAGGTTTAATGTCCAGTCTCACGCTGATCTTTTTCATGCTCCCAAGTTCCCTATTGAAGAGTTCTGCATGTTTGTTTAACACTGCAGTCAGACCTGACTCCCCTTTTGACATCATGCGGACTGCAGGCCAGTCCAGCGTGATTTACTCTAGCCACGCACGTCCCAGTAGCGATGGGTAATTTCCCTTTACCACATATAGTGGCAGTTTCGCAGTCTGTCCGTTCAATTTAACTGTCACCTCAATGGCGCCTCTCATGGCCACAGGTTCGCCGGTATACGTCTTTAGCACAATGTTTGTTGGCTGAAGGGTAAGGTGCTTTAGCATTTTGTTGTAGACAGTGTCTGAAACAAGGGACACAGCCGCGCCTGTGTCCACCTTCATCTGCACTGATTGTCCCTCCACCAGTGGTGATACCCAGTAGCCATTTGAACCACCTGCAACCGTCAGTATGTGCACCTCTTCCTCTTCAGAGGTGTCGCTCCCCTCTGTTTTGCTTGTTCCATCATACTGCACTGAATGAACACTCCTTTTCCTCTCTTGTCCAAATACAGACATTTTGCTTTCATGCTTCCCAGCTCTGTTCTTTTTTTACCTCTACAGGCGCGTTCAATGTGACCCTTTTTGCCACAATTTTGGCATTCCAGCTCCGTACACCAGCAGTCATTAGCGTGATGGCCCGTTTTCCCACAACGGTAACATGTGCCGTTCCACGCACCTTTAGGCTCAGACGACACCTTGCGAACTCTCCCTGTTGAACTCAACTGGTGAGCCTCCTTTTCCGCCATCTCCATGGAGACACTAACTTCAATGGCCTTTTCAAGAGTAAGGATGTCCTCAGTAAGAAGGCGCTTCTGTGTGGCTGCATTTTGCAGAACACACACGAGTCTGTCTCTAATGGTGTCCTTCAGCACCTCCTTGAACTCGCAGTGTTCTGACAACCTTTTTAAAGCAGCAATAAACATCGTCACTGATTCCCCCTCCTCTTGATTCCGTTTGTGAAATCTAAATCTCTCAGCAATAACCAGAGGTTTTGGTGAAAAATGTGCTCCAAGAATTTCCACTAGTTGCTTATATGTTTTAGTTCCTGGCTTATCTGGCTGCACGAGGCTGCGAAGTAAATTGAATGTCTTCGGCCCCATTACACTCAAAAAGGTAGGCACGACCTTTTCATTTGCTGCCGCATTCGCCAATACAAAATAGTCAAAACGTTCCGTATATGCACGCCATTGCTCCAGATTTTCATCAAAATCACCGATGTTTCCTGATATAGTAGCCATCTCATGTTTCAAATTAAAATTTCTGTTTACTCACTGCCGTAACGTTAATGTGATGCTGCAATCTCTGTTCCGAATGTTTTGTAGTCGAAAACAAGAAAGTTCCCACAACGCAGATTCATCCGATCCTCGTCGCCACTTGTGTCGGTACCTTTCTGCCTAGACACAATTTAGGACTCAGAACTCAGAGATTCAAACATGAAGTGCTTTATTCAGGAAGGAAAGGAAGTTCTGGAAAGTTCCGAACAAAGAGAGCTAAACTTAACCAAGAGAACACCCAACCATTTACCTGCTGTGACAGCGCCTCCACAGGTGGGAGGAGAACACACAATATATAACAGTCTCAGGCCCAGGGTGTCCCGCTCCTGGGCCCTCATGGGCCAGTTGAAGGAATTCCCTCCGGTGTTGCTGCGGCACAACCCATTGTTCCCCCCGGAACAGCATGCCCTCTTTCACGGAGAGGGTTGCTGTGCCGTACGGACCCTCTACCCTTTTTCACTCAGTCACTGCGCTGAAGACCGCCTTGAGGACGGGGTCTTGGGCTTGGATTGTCTTAAGGTCCGGGGCTAAAGCTACCCCTGCACTCCCTTGGGTCCCGTCTCTACCTCTGACTGCTGCCATGGGTCTGGACCCAAATGGGTCCCAGAAAGTGCCTGTGCGGGCACCCTCCTTGGCGAGCATGTCCGCCTGCTGGTTGCCTTGGGGGCGGGGTTCTGTGGAGAAATGGGCCTTGTCCTTGTGGATGAAGACCTCCCCTTCCTCCCCCACTGCGGCTAGGATCTTTTTCAGCAGGGGTTTCACTGTGAGGGGTCTCCCGTCGGCGGAGGTGTATCCGCGGCGGGACCAGATAGCCAGGTACCCCGTACACGAAATGCACGTAAACATGCTCTCCGAGCAAATCGTGTATGGGGTGGGGAAGATTTTGGGGTGTGTAACGACGTACACTACCGCAGACAGTTCAGCCTGCTGGGCACTCATGGTGCTGGGGAGCTTAATTGCCAGGGCTTTGTTTGCCGCTGAGTCGTAAACTCCACACCCCGTGAGTCGTTCGCCCACAGATACCGTGTTGGAGCCGTCCACCTGGATCTTGCAGCCTGTAGGATGTATCCCGGCCCGTAAACCTATGTCCACTTCCCAAACCCCTTCAATGGAACACCGGTGGGCTGTTCCAGGATATACCAGGTTGGCTACGAGCTTTGGCTCGCAGGGACCCTTCACCTTGAGGTCCATCTGTGAGAGGAGCAGGGTCCAGCGAGCAATGCGGGCACTGCTCACGGTCCCATCCTTGATCCCTCCATCCAGGAGCATCTGGGTGGGTGTGTGATGGGTGAGGAGGGTGATGGGAGAGTTGCCTGTGAAGATCAGTGATTTTTTCACAGCCCAATGTGTGGCCAAGAGGTGCCGCTCAGAGTTGGAGTAGCTCCTCTCCACTTCCGTGAGTATCCTGGAGGAGTAGACCACCGGTCTCAGCCTGCCGTGCCGCTCTTGGAGCAGCACAGCACTCAGGCTGTCCCCGCTGGCTGCTACCTCCAGGAAAAACTCTTTCCCCCCATCTATGGCCCGTAGAGCTGGTGCGGTCTGCAAGTCCTTCTTGAGCCTGACAAATGCTGCCTGGCAACCCTCATCCCAAAGCCACTCCACTCCCTTGTGTAGGAGTCGGAGCAGAGGGGCTGCTGTGGCTGCATAGTCTTCAATGAAGTCTCTGCAGTTCCCGGTTAGCCCTAGAAACAACCTCACACCCGTGACTGTGTTGGGGACTGTTAACTCTTGTACCGCTTCTCTCCTAGCCTTATTTATGGCCCTTTCTCCAGCACGCATGGTCAGGCCCAGGAATTTCACCTCCTGCTGGCCGATCTGCGCTTTCTTGGGGTTTACTTTAAAACCCTTTTGCCCGAGCAGCTCCAGCAGTTCGGCCAATAGTGGGCCATGCTCCTCTCTCGAATCGGTGAACAGGAGCAGGTCATCCACATCTTGCACCAACTGTCTGGGCTGACTGAAATCCTTTAAACTGTTTGCCATGCACTGATGGAAAATGCTGGGGCTGTTATGGAAGCCCTGAGGCAAGCAATTCCACGTGTACTGTTGCCCTTTAAACGTAAAGGCAAACTTGTACTGATCCTCCCTCCTTAAAGGGATGGACCAAAACCCGTTGGAAATATCCAGCACCGTGAAAGTGGTCGCGGATGCTGGGATACTTCCTATCAGGTCGGCAACTGCTGCTACCGTGGGTGCACAGGCTGGGATGTTACTATTGAGCACCCGATAGTCCACCTCCAGGAATTGTCCGGCTTTCTAACCGGCCACAATGGAGAGTTCACGTGGGTGGCTATCGGTCTCAGAACTCCCTGCTGTACTAAAGAGGACATGGCTGCTTCCATATCTGGCTCTGCTTCCCTGGGGAAGTTATACTGTTTCTGTGGTCAGGCCATGGGGTCCCTGTCTACGCTGACTTCAAACCCGTTGACCCTCCCGCAGTCGTGTTTGTGTGTGGCAAATGTGGCTAGGTGGGCCTGCACAAATGCCTGGAACTCCTGTGGGGTGTTACTGACCATAAGCTCGAGGTTATAACCCTCTTTGGGCTTCATGGTGCATAGGGTCCCCTTCCCTTCTTTCCCTGGGATTACTACTATCTCACCGTCCTTTCCTTTACTTGCCCCCCATAGGCAATGATTTCTTAAATCGACCAGGATCCCGTGGCCTACGATAACGTCGGCTCCCAGGACCCCTCTTCCACCCTGCACTTCCCATTTCATCAGGACACAGGTCCACTTAGAGCGGAGTGGTCCTAAACGAATGGCGAGTGGGATGGAAAACGAGCCGGCCTGGTCTTTGCCTGTGAATCCCAACAGACTGTATGGGACCCCGTTAGATAGAGGCGAGGTGGTGGGGTTAGCTGAATGGACCACGGTGCACGATGCCCCCGTGTCCAACAGATAGGTCCCCTTCACCTGTTCTACTTCCATCTCCACGAGGGGTCTTTTCCATTCATCATACCGGAGAGAACACAGGTAAACAGGCTGCGCTGGCTCTAGTCAGGGCTGTGGGTTGGATGGGGCTGATGGGGTCAGAGCACGGGTAGCGGCTGCTACTCTCCCCTGGCCAGTCAATAAGGACCTCATGGTGTCCAAAAATGACTCGACCGCGGCGGGAAGGATTCCCGCCTCCGCCTTTTGGGCTGGGGCTGTGGAATTCTTTCCCTTGTTGTCTTTCCCAGGGTTTTTGCACTCCTTCCGCCAGTGACCGTCCTTCCCACACCCGTAACAATTCGTCTTTGTGTTGGGGGGGTTATTCCCTTCCTGATGCCACTCTTTCCTACCCTGTCCAGGTTTTACCTCATGCACCTTCCCCTTGGGTGGGTGTGCATCGGTTCCCCTACCGTTCTTATAGGCTAGGGTCAACTGTCTGATCACCGTGAGCTCGGTGGTCTGGGGATTTTTGGGGTCGAACCAGACTTCCGCCTTGGCCCGGACCTGTGGCAAGCTGTTTGCCACTAGGCAACGGAGCCAATGGGCCAGTGGATCCCCGTTCAGGTGTACCGGAGTGCCTGCCCGGTTAGGTGTCCCCGGACAGGCACTCCGGTACACCGGCCATAACCTGTCCGCGAAAGCCTGCGGGGTTTCCCTTGTGAGCTGGACCATCTTCTCCACATGGGAGAAAGGACTTCCCTCATTCATCCCCATGGCCTCCAGAACTTAGTCCCTGAGCTCCTCATACCTGCACTGCCCCTTCTTACACTCGTCAGAGAGGGATTGGAGGAGCTTACTCTCCAGGGAGAATAGCAGCATTTTGGCCTGCTCAGCGCCATCACAGTCGTTGACGCTGGCTGCCTGCTCTACTTCCCTGAAGTGGATCGAGGGGTCCCCCTTTTTGGAAAGCTTTGGGATATGGCTCACCATAGCCCTAAGCTGTTGGGTGCTATAGGGTAATACGAACTGGTTTTGGAGGGGTCCCTCATCGTCAGCATTGACGGGTGGGCCGCACCTCCAATGCCGGGCTGGGCACATCGGTCCCGACTCTGACCTCTCTGGTGGGGGTTGCTCCACCTCCGCTCCCACCTCTGGCTCCACCCCCCTTTGCTGCCAGACCTCGCTGAAACCTGGCGCTACGGGTGGTGGTCGTGAGACCTCCTGTTCCTCAGCCGGGTCATCCCTGGGCACTACCAGTGATGTTTGAACTGTCCTTCCCTCGTTCCCCATAAAATCCGCCTGACCTGCCTTCGGGCTTATGAGGCACACCATGCCTTTTGCCTTCCTCAGGGCCAGGCTCAGATTTTCTATCTGCTCTTTGCAGGGGCTGTGATCTGCCTCTTCAAACCCCTGTTCGCTCGCTAGCTTGTAAGCTGCCTTTACCTCTTTTACTTTCTCCTCCTGTTCCCTAACTTGCCTTGCTAGGCGGGTGTTCTTTTCCCACAACCTTAACTCGTTACCCTTGGCTTTGGTGACTTGGCACTGTAGGTATTCCAACTGGGCCTTATGTTCTCCCATTAAATACAACCTCTCCTGATTCAGGGCTTGCAATGCTACCATTAACTTCTCCCCTGCTAGAGCCTTATCCTGGATCTCCAGGGCTGACTCCTTTAACTCGGCTGCCTGTGCTGCAATGAGCCTGTCCAAAAGCTGGACTTGCTTTTTGAAACACATCAGCCAGACTGCCTTCTCTAAGGACTTCTTGTGTTCCTTCCCCTCTGTCCACTTAGCTGCTGCATCTACCAGATGCCCAGCCCTTAACAGAGTGGTGATCCACTTCTTCGTGATATTCACCTTGCTAAACACATAATCAGAAATCCTTTCCTCCATCTTGGTTTGCTCATCTGAACCATTGTCTACTGTATCGCACCCCTATTGCCAGAGTCCTGCTGCGGTCGTCATTTCTGTAGGGGGTGGCGCGTGCGCCCAGTCAGCTTCGCCTCTGACTATCCTCTGAGCGGTTCGAATCGCTCCCACACCCTTGGGTTCTAGACACCGGACTTAGGTACAGGCGGCGATACAGAAAATCGAGTAGACAAGTGGTTTGGTACAAGAAAACCAAGATTTTATTAAAAGCAGAATACAACAATCTTATGAAAAATTACTGGTATAAAATACAGGCATAAGCAATAATTACACTTATATGGGAATGGGGAACACACGGCATATCGAGGGAAAACAATTACATTAACAATCCCCTTATCCTTATCCCACCCCCTATACCTAACTAGATTAAGCTATGAGGGGCCAGGAATTCATGCTCACCAATCCAAAACCTGTTGCTTTAACGGTTGTGAATTTTGAGGTCCGGTCTTGCTGTCCTTTGGGGTACCCCGTCACCACGTGGTCTCAGGGCGCGGCGCTGAAGTTGTTGATGTAAAGCACCCTCCTTTTCCTCAGCTACCGTTGTCGTCTCGTTGCGATGGGTTTTCTGCTTCTTCTCCCTCGGGCGGTCGTCGGCGGTAATGTCGCGGTCAGGGGTCGGTTGGTGGTTTTTACCGCTTAGATGGTTTCACTACCCAAGCTTTGAGCGCTGGTTTATTCATCGCAGGCGCTACCACCCACGTTTAACGCCAGCTTATTCGCAATGTTCAAACGCCAACTTATTCTCACTGTCCATATATGCACTACCACTTTCTTCGCCAAACGGCAGCTTATAACTAGGCGTTTGGTTTTTACCAATGCGTCTTTCGCTGCCCTTCTCTGCTTTTATCGGTTTACCTTCTTCTTCGCCTCGTCTCGTCTCGTCTCGTCTCATCCGCCCCTTTGTGGCCTGTGTGTCCTGTGTGGTATTAGAACATAAGAACATAAGAAATAGGAGCAGGAGTAGGCCAATCGGCCCCTCGAGCCTGCTCCACCATTCAATAAGATCATGGCTGATCTGATCCTAACCTCAAATCTTCTATCACTCTCCATCCACCCGAGCCCATGTGATCTCCCGGGAGAGGCGAAAAACCAGATAAAAGACCCAATGGCCAATTTGGGAGAAAAAAATCTGGGAAATTCCTCTCCGACCCATCTAGGCGATCGAAACTCGTCCAGGAGATCACTCTGTCCCTATATTTTCTACAGTACTTACCTTCTGTAAAGGCGATCTCCACCCCAGCCAGGAACAGGAATAAAAACCATCTCCTGAAATCTAACACAGAATTAGAACACAGTAGGAGCACAACCAGACTACACGGCCCCTGGGCCCACTCCACTACCCACAGGGCCATGACCATTCCGAACCTAGACTCATGTCCAATTTCCTGCCCGCTCCCCGTAACCCTTAATTCCCTTTACTTCTAGGAAACTATCTATTTCTGTTTTAAATTTATTTAATGATGTAGCTTCCACAGCTTTCTGGGGCAGCAAATTCCACAAACCTACCACCCTCTGAGTGAAGAAGTTTCTCCTCATCTCAGTTTTGAAAGAGCAGCCCCTTATTCTAAGATTATGCCCCCTAGTTCTAGTTTCACCCATCATTGGGAACATCCTCACCGCATCCACCCGATCAAGCCCCTTCACAATCTTATATGTTTCAATAAGATCGCCTCTCATTCTTCTGAGCTCCAATGAGTAGAGTCCCAATCTACTCAACCTCTCCTCATATGACCACCCCCTCATCCCCGGGATTAACCGAGTGAACCTTCTTTGTACTGACTCGAGAGCAAGTATGTCTTTTCTTAAGTATGGACACCAAAACTGTATGCAGTATTCCAGGTGCGGTCTCACCAATACCTTGTGTAACTGCAGCAATACCTCCCTGTTTTTATATTCCATCCCCCTAGCAATAAAAGCCAACATTCCATTGGCCTTCTTGATCACTTGCTGCACCTGCATACTAACTTTTTGAGTTTCGTGCACCAGG
Organism: Somniosus microcephalus; assembly: GCF_052327205.1. Taxonomy (NCBI): domain Eukaryota; kingdom Metazoa; phylum Chordata; class Chondrichthyes; order Squaliformes; family Somniosidae; genus Somniosus; species Somniosus microcephalus. The sequence continues at coordinate 282,793,148 of NC_140989.1, read as the reverse complement.
ACCCCCAGATCCCTTTGTACTTCAGTACTTTCCAGTTTCTTGCCATTAAGATAATAACTTGCTCTATGATTTTTCCTGCCAAAGTGCATAACCTCACACTTTCCAGTATTGTATTCTATCTGCCAAATCTCTGCCCACTTACTCAGCCTGTCTATGTCCCTTTGCAGGTTTTTTATGTCCTCCTCACTCACTACTTTCCGTCCCATCTTTGTATCATCTGCAAACTTTGATATGTTACACTCGGTCCCCTCCTCCAAATCGTTAATATAGATTGTAAAGAGTTGGGGACCCAGCACTGACCCCTGCGGAACACCACTAGTTACTGGTTGCCAGTCTGAGAACGAACCATTTATTCCAACTCTCTGCTTTCTGTTAGAGAGCCAATCCTGCACCCACGCCAGAATATTATGCCCAATCCCGTGATTTTTTATCTTGAGCAATAACCTTTTGTGTGGCACCTTGTCAAATGCCTTTTGGAAGTCTAAAGACACTACGTCCACTGGTTCCCCTTTATCCACCCTGTATGTTACTTCCTCAAAAAACTCAAGCAAATTTGTCAAACATGACTTCCCCTTCATAAAACCATGCTGACTTTGTCCTATTAAATTATGATTATCCAAATGTCCTGTTACTGTCTCCTTAATAATGGACTCCAAAATTTTACCTACCACAGATGTTAGGCTAACCGATCTATAATTTCCAGCCTTCTATCTACTGCCCTTTTTAAATAAGGGTGTTACATTAGCAGTTTTCCAGTCTGCCGGGACCTTTGCCGAGTCCAGGGAGTTTTGGAAAATTATTACCAATGCATCCACAATCCCTACCGCCACTTCCCTCAAGACCCTAGGATGTAAGCCATCAGGTCCAGGTGATTTATCCGCCTTGAGTCCCATTATTTTACCGAGTACCACTTCCTTCGTGATTTTGATCGTATTTAGCTCCTCCCCCCCTTTGGCCCCCTGTTTGTCCAGTGCTGGGATATTCTTAGTGTCTTCTACTGTAAAGACTGATGTAAAATATTCATTCAGTGTTTTTGCCATCTCCATATTTCCCACCATTAATTTCCCGGTCTCATCCTCTAAGGGACCACCCTTTTTTCCTCAGTGGAATATATATTTTTTGGAAGTTGTAAATAACTCCTTAAATGTACACCACTGATCATGTACCGTCTTACCCTTTAATCTATTTTCCCAGTCCACTCTAATCAATTCCGCTCTCATACCTTCATAGCCTCCTTTATTCAAGCTCAGCACGCTTGTTTGAGATCCAACCTTCTCACCCTCTAATTGAATATGGAATTCAACCATGTTATGGTCACTCATTCCAAGGGGATCCTTTACTAGGACATTTTTAATTAATCCTGTCTCATTACACAGGACCATATCTAAGGTTGCTTGCCCCCTGGTCGGTTCAGTTACATACTGCTCAAGAAACCCATCCCTAATACACTCAATGAACTCATCCTCAAGGCTGTTCTGCCCAATTTGATTTGTCCAGTTAATATGATAATTAAAATCCCCCATAATTATAGCTGTTCCTTTATTACAAGCCTCAACTATTTCCTGATTAATACTCCGTCCAACAGAGTTGCAACTGTTCGGAGGCCTATTGACTACACCCACTTGTGTTTTTTTCCCCTTATTATTCCTTATCTCCACCCAAACTGTTTCACTATCCTGCTCCTTTGACCCAATATCATTTCTCTGTATTATAGTGATTCCTTCCTTTATTAACATAGCCACCCCACCTCCCCTCCCTTCCTGCCTGTCCTTCCTGATTGTTAAATAACCTGGTATGTTTAATTCCCAGTCATGGTCACCCTGCAGCCATGTTCTGTAATGGCCACAAGATCATACCCATATGTCGTTATTTGTGCCGTTAACTCATTCATTTTGTTACGAATGCTACGTGCATTCAGATAAAGAACTTTCAAATATGTTTTGGAACACTTAGTTCCTTTTTTTTCCCCTTTTAGTACTTTACTTTTTACTCCATACCTTCTGTCCCTTCCTGACATGTTCTGTTTTTTAATTCCCCCACTGCTACCTAAGTCTATGACCTTCTCCGTTGTCATTTCTATTATTTGCTCTCTAGAAACCTCCCCCCCACTAATTAGTTTAAAGCCCTCTCTACAGCCCTAGTTATATGATTCGCCAGGACTCTAGTCCCAGCACTGGCCAAGTGGAGTCCGTCCCAGCGGAACAGCTCCCTCCTGTCCCAGTACTGGTGCCAGTGTCCCAAGAAGCAAAACCCATTTCTCCCACACCAGTCTTTGAGCCATGCATTTAACTCTTTAATTTTATTTATCCTAGCCGAATTCGCTCGTGGCTCAGGTAATAACCCAGAGATTATTACCCTTGAGGTTCTGTTTTTTAATTTGACCCCTAGCTGCTCATACTCCTTTAACAGAACCGTCTTCCTTGTCCTATCTACGTCATTTGTACCAACATGGACCACGACAACTGGATCCTCCCCCTCCCACTCCAAGTTTCTTTCCAGCCCAGAAGAGATGCCCTTAACCCTGGCACCAGGCAGGCAACACAGCCTTCGGGACTCCCGCTCTTGACTGCAGAGAACCCTATCTATCCCCCTAATGATACTATCCCCTACCACTACAACATATCTTTTTACTCCCTCCACTTGAATGGCCCCCTGTACCATGGTGCTGTGGCCAGGTTGCTCATCCTCCCTGCTGTCCCCACTCCCGCCCTCACAGGGAGTAAGAACCTCGATCCTGCTTGACAAGCGCAAGGGCTGCGTCTCCTTCAACACTACATCCTGGATCCCTGTACCTTCCTCACTCGTAGTCACACCGTCCTGTCCCTGACCACGGACTACATCTGCAGTAATTAATTTCATAGGTGTGACCACCTCCTGCAACATAGAGTCCAGGAACTTCTCCCCCTCCCTGATGTGTCGCAGTGTCTGAAGCTCAGTCTCAAGCACTTTATCATGGAGGTTGAGTTCCTCTAGCAGCAAACACTTATCGCAAATGTAATCACCGTAAGCCTCAATGGGGTCCACCAGCTCCCACATTTCACAACAGTGACACATCACCTGTTCACCCATATCTATGTAAATAATTAAATTTATTATTATTAGTTATGAAGACCCTCTGCCCCGATATAGATGATACTATTACACCACTATTCAATAGGACTTACCAAATTAAAGGAATAAAAGAGAAGGAAGAAAACCAACCAACCAGCTGATCACCAACCTCCTACTTGAATACTGTCTGTGGGGCCTGTTTGGTTGACTCGTCTCACTGCTCCGCTTCCGCAGTGCTGTCTAAGCCTGGGAGTGGGGAACAAAACAGAGCAAAAACACACCCTCACCTCCCACTTGCCCGAACTCTCCCTCTTACCAAACTGTAGCAGCACTCAATGCACAGCACTCCGTGCACAAGCACTAGTCCCGCCCCTTTTATACTCGGGTCTCGTTCTCCTCCCGCGTTTGGCCCCGGTGTAATGGGCGTCCTTGGTTGTTGAACGGTGCGGGGAACGAGAAGAGAGCCCGTCACGAGGCCACTCCTTATCTGTGCGCCAAATCAGGTCAGTCCATTGTTTAACTTTTGGCGGGCTTGTTTAAATGATTACAGCCATTTATTTTAACGACATGGAGAGTGGTTGTCTCCGGGTCTAATGGCCCTGATGTCCTATTTGTTTTGTCATGCATAAGACTTAATTGTCCCCATCCTAACTTGATGGCTACTGTGAGCTGTTACCGATTAAACATGCAGAAACCTAATGGGCACGATTATAGGCCCATTCTAGCTTGATTTGATTCAAATCGAATAAATGCGTTTTCTGTGTTTATTTTGTCTGGCTGGATCCAGAGTCCCTTTTCACAGATTCCTGCATTTTAAGTTTCGTCTCCGGGCCTGCCTGTTTGCAGAGCCCTGTCGGTTTTGATCACGAGGTTACAGAAGCCATTTTGGTACCCTGTTTTTAATAACTTGTCCAAAGCAGGGTCCCTTGATCCATAATTTGGGGAGTGCAGGAATTTTGAGAACCCTGCAGCTTACAGTCACCTTGTCCATAACCCGCTACATGTTCTGAGTCACCCTGTCCACCACCTGCTACAGGTTCTGAGTCACCCTGTCCATCACCTGCTACATGTTCTGAATCACCCTGTCCATCACCCGCAACAGGTTCTGAGTCAGCCTGTCCATCATCCATTAAAGGATCTGAGTCACCTTGTCCATCACCCGCTACAGTCCCTGAGCCACCCTGTCCATCACGCGCTACAGGTTCTGAGTCACCCTGTCCATCACCCGCTACAGGTATTGAGTCACCCTGTCCATCACCCGCTACAGGTACTGAGTCACTCTGTCTGTCACCTGCTACAGGTTCTGAGTCACCCTGTCCATCACCCGCTACAGGTTCTGAGTCACCCTGTCCATCACCCGCTACATGTTGTGAGTCACCCTGTCTATCACCGACTACAGGTTCTGACTCACCCTGTCAGTCACCTGCTACAGGTTCTGAATCATCCTGTCCATCACCCGCTACATGCCCTGAGTAACCCTGTCCATCACCCGGTACAGGTTCTCAGTCATCCTGTCCGTCACCTGCTACAGGTTCTGAGTCACTCTGTCCATCACCCATTACAGGTTCTGAGTCACCCTATCCATCACCTGGTACAGGTTCTGAGTCACCCTGTCCATCACCCGTGATGGGTTTTGAGTCACCCTGTCCATCACCCGCTACAGGCTCTGAGTCACCCAGTCCATCACCCGCTACATGTTCTGAGTCACCCTGTCCATCATCCGTTAAAGGTTCTGAGCCACCTAGTCCATCACCCGCTACAGTCCCTGAGTCACCCTGTCCATCACCTGCTACAGGTTCTGAGTCACCCTGTCCATCACCCGCTACAGGTTCTGAGTCACCCTGTCCACACCCGCTACAGGTTCAGAGTCACCCTGTCCATCACCCGCTACAGATTCTGAGTCACCCAGACCATCACATGCTACATGTTGTGAGTCACCCTTTCCATCACCTGCTACAGGTTCTGACTCATGCTGTCCGTCACCTGCTACAGGTTCTGAGTCACACTGTCCATCACCTGCTACATATTCTGAGTCACCCTGTCCATCACTCATTACAGGTTCTGAGTCATACTGTCCATCACCTGCAGTAGTTCCTGACTCACCCTTTCCATCAGCTGCTACAGGTTCTGAGTCACCCTGTCATCACCCGCTACAGGTTCTGAGTCAGCCTGTCCACACCCGCTACATGTTCTGAGTCACCCTGTCGTCACCCGCGACAGGTTCTGAGTCACCCAGTCAATCACCTGCTACATGTTCTGAGTCACCCTGTCCATCACCTGCTAAAGGTTCTGAGTCACCCTGTCCGTCACCTGCTACAGGTTCTGAGTCATCCTGTCCATCACCCGCTACAGGGTCTGAGTCACCCTTTCCATCACCCGCTACATGTTCTGAGTCACCCTGTCCATCACCTGCTACAGGTTCTGAGTCACCTTGTCCATCACCTGCTACAGGCTCTGAGTCACCCTGTGCATCACCCAGTACTTATTCTGAGTCACCCTGTCCATCACCCGCTACAGGTTCTGAGTCATCCTGTCCAACACCTGCTACATGTTCAGAGTCACCCTGTCCATCACCCGCTACATATTCTGAGTCACCGTGTCGACCACCCGCTAGAGGTTCTGAGTCACCCTGTCCATCACCCGCTACAGGTTCTGAGTCACCTAGTCTTTCACCCGCTACAGGTTCTGAGTCACCCTGTCAACACCTGCTACAGGTTCTGAGTCACCCTGTCCGTCACCCGCTACATGTCCTGAATAACCCTGTCCATCACCCAGTACAGGTTCAGAGACACCCTGTCCGTCATCTGCTACAAGTTCTGACTCACCCTTTCCGTCACCTGCTACAGGTTCTGAGTCACCCTGTCCATCACCTGCTACATATTCTGAGTCACCCTGTCCATCACTCATTGCAGGTTCTGAGTCATACTGTCCATCACCTGCAGTAGTTCCTGACTCACCCTTTCCATCACCTGCTACAGGTTCTGAGTCACCCTATCCATCACCTGGTACAGGTTCTGAGTCACCCTGTCCATCACCCGTGATGGGTTTTGAGTCACCCAGTCCATCACCCGCTACAGGCTCTGAGTCACCCAGTCCATCACCCGCTACATGTTCTGAGTCACCCTGTCCATCATCCGTTGAAGGTTCTGAGCCACCTAGTCCATCACCCGCTACAGTCCCTGAGTCACCCTGTCCATCACCTGCTACAGGTTCTGAGTCACCCTGTCCATCACCCGCTACAGGTTCTGAGTCACCCTGTCCACACCCGCTACAGGTTCAGAGTCACCCTGTCCATCACCCGCTACAGATTCTGAGTCACCCAGACCATCACATGCTACATGTTGTGAGTCACCCTTTCCATCACCTGCTACAGGTTCTGACTCATGCTGTCCATCACCTGCTACAGGTTCTGAGTCACACTGTCCATCACCTGCTACATATTCTGAGTCACCCTGTCCATCACTCATTACAGGTTCTGAGTCATACTGTCCATCACCTGCAGTAGTTCCTGACTCACCCTTTCCATCAGCTGCTACAGGTTCTGAGTCACCCTGTCGTCACCCGCGACAGGTTCTGAGTCACCCAGTCAATCACCTGCTACATGTTCTGAGTCACCCTGTCCATCACCTGCTAAAGGTTCTGAGTCACCCTGTCCGTCACCTGCTACAGGTTCTGAGTCATCCTGTCCATCACCCGCTACAGGGTCTGAGTCACCCTGTCCATCACCCGCTACATGTTCTGAGTCACCCTGTCCATCACCTGCTACAGGTTCTGAGTCACCTTGTCCATCACCTGCTACAGGCTCTGAGTCACCCTGTGCATCACCCAGTACTTATTCTGAGTCACCCTGTCCATCACCCGCTACAGGTTCTGAGTCATCCTGTCCAACACCTGCTACATGTTCAGAGTCACCCTGTCCATCACCCGCTACATATTCTGAGTCACCCTGTCGATCACCCGCTAGAGGTTCTGAGTCACCCTGTCCATCACCCGCTACAGGTTCTGAGTCACCTAGTCTTTCACCCGCTACAGGTTCTGAGTCACCCTGTCAACACCTGCTACAGGTTCTGAGTCACCCTGTCCGTCACCCGCTACATGTCCTGAATAACCCTGTCCATCACCCAGTACAGGTTCAGAGACACCCTGTCCGTCATCTGCTACAAGTTCTGACTCACCCTTTCCGTCACCTGCTACAGGTTCTGAGTCACCCTGTCCATCACCTGCTACATATTCTGAGTCACCCTGTCCATCACTCATTGCAGGTTCTGAGTCATACTGTCCATCACCTGCAGTAGTTCCTGACTCACCCTTTCCATCACCTGCTACAGGTTCTGAGTCAATTTATCCATCAGCTGCTACAGGTTCTGAGTGACCCTGTCTATCACCTGCTACAGGTTCTGAGTCACCCAGCCTATCACCCGCTACAGGTTCTGAGTCACCCTGTCGACATCCGCTACAGGTTCATAGTCAGCCTGTCCACAACCGCTGCAGGTTCTGAGTCACCGTTTCGTCACCGGCTACAGGTTCTGAGTCACTCTGTCCATCACCCGCTACAAGTTCTGAGTCACCCTGTCCAACACCTGCTAAATATCCTGAGTCACCCTGTCCATCACCTGCTACAGGTTCTGAGCCACCCTGTCCATCACTTGCTACAGGTTCTGAGTCACACTGTCCATCACCCGCTACATGTTCTGAGTCACCCTGTATATCACCCGCAATAGGTTCTGAGTCACCCTGTCCATCACCCGCTACAGGCTCTGAGTCGTCCAGTCCATCACCTGCTAGATATTCTGAGTCACGCTGTCCATCACCCGCTCCTGGTTCTGAGTCACCCTGTCCATCACCTGCTACAGGTTCTGAGTCACCCTGTCCATCACACGCTACAGATTCTGAGTCAGCCTGTCTATCACCCGCTACAGGTTCTGAGTCACTTGTCCATCACCTGCTACATGTTCTGAGTCACCCTGTTCATCACCTGCTACAGATTCTGAGTCACCCTGTCCAACATCCGCTATAGGTTCTGAGTCACCCTGTATATCACCCGCTATAGGTTCTGAGTCACCCTGTCCATCACCCGCTACAGGCTCAGTCGTCCAGTCCATCACCCGGTAGATGTTCTGAGTCACCCTGTCCATCACACGCTCCAGGTTCTGAGTCACCCTGTCCATCACCTGCTACAGGTTCTGAGTCACCCTGTCCATCACACGCTACAGGTTCTGAGTCAGCCTGTCTATCACCCGCTACAGATTCTGAGTCACTCTGTCCATCACCTGCTACATGTTCTGAGTCACCCTGTCCATCACCTGCTACAGATTCTGAATCACCCTGTCCATCATCTGCTACAGGTTCTGAGTCACCCTGTCCATCTCCTGCTAATGGTTCTGAGTCACCTTGTCCATCACCCGCTACAGGTTCTGAGTCACCCTGTCCATCACCTGCTGCAGGTTCTGAGTCACCCTGTCCATCACCCGCTACATGTCCTGAGTAACCCTGTCCATCACCCAGTACAGATTCTGAGTTACCCTGTCCGTTACCTGCTACAGGTTCTGAGTCACCCTGTCCATCACCTGCTACAGGTTCTGACTCACCTTGTCCGTCACCTGCTACAGGTTCTGAGTCACCCTGTCCATCACCTGCGACATATTCTGAGTCACCCTGTCCATCAGCTGCTATAGGTTCTGAGTCACCCAGTCTATCACCCGCTACAGGCTCTGAGTCACCCTGTCGACACACGCTACACGTTCTGAGTCACCCTGTCCACCACTCGCTACTGTTTCTGAGTCACCCTGTCCATCATCCGCTACATGTTCTGAGTCACCTTGTCCATCACCCGTTACAGGTTCTGTGTCACCCTGTCCATCACCTGCTACAGGTTCTGAGTCACCCTGTCCATCACCCGCTACATGTCCTGAGTAACCCTGTCCATCACCTGGTACAGGTTCTGCGTCACCCTGTCCGTCACCTGCTACAGGTTCTGAGTCACCCTGTCCATCACCCGCTACAGGTTCTAAGTCACCCTCTCCATCACCTGCTACAGGTTCTGAGTCACCCTGTCCATCACGTGCTACAGGTTCTGACTCACACTGTCCATCACCTGCTACAGGTTAAGAGTCACCCTGTCCATCACCTGCTACAGGTTCTGACTCTGTGAGGGTGCCAGTCAGTTCCTTCGGTAGCCTCTAGATGGCACCTTCACTTGTTTGGTTCTAGCCCTTTGTTAATTGTTCCTAGCCTCCTGTGTTAATTCTTAACAGCCTGTTAGCTGTTCATGGGTTTCACCTTGTTTTCTTGGTATATAAGTTCTGTGGTTGCTTCCCTCCTTGCTCAGTCCTAACTGGGGAACCGGGGACTAGCCTTCGCTCTGTGGCTCCTGGCTTTGACTAGCTGGTTGCCATGGTTCTCTCGAGCTCTGTATTTAAGATGTAACTAAGTCTGTGTTCTTGTTGTTCTTAGTCTTGATAAGGTGCTGGGCTGGACTAGCGTGTTGCCATGCTGGCGCTTGTCTTGAGCTCTGTATTGATAAGCCTGTTACCCCTGCAGCAGCGCCTCGTGATAGCTTGTCTCGAGTCTTGTCTCGGCAAGCTGGTTGCGCTTGTGGTAAGCTTATCCCAGCTCAGTGTGGACAAGCAGGTTGCCTCATGGAAGCTGTCCTGAGTTCCTATTCTTGACTAGCTGTTTTGTAACTTGTCTCGAGTTCTATGTATATTGTTGTGTTCCTTGTATGAATCTAGTTATGTGTGAATCTAGTAAAGTACCTTAAAGATTGTATACCTGCCTCTAGCCTGGTTTCTGCACTTGGGTCCAGAACCTACCTTGCCCGGAGAGCACGGCCCCGTATCTACATGGCCCCGTGGCTCCCCAACCCTGACAGTGGGACTGAGACATACATCACAGAATCACAGAAACCCCACAATGCAGATAGAGGCCATTTCGGCCCATCGAGCCTGCACCGACACATATCCCACCCGATCCCCGTAACCCCTACACCAACACATATCCCACCCTATCCCCGTAACCCCATGTATTTAATCCCCCTAACACTAAGGGTCAATTTATCATAGCCAATCAACCTAACCCGCACATCTTTGGACCCAGTAGAATCCAACCGGCTAAGGTTTGAAACTCTCGAGTTAATTTTTGAGTTCTCTTGGGCAAATATTTGGTCTCCTAGGACTAAGACTCCCCGCTGTGTCGGAGTTTAATTTTGGTTCTCCTAGGAAGAAGACCCCCACTGTGTTAAATTTTCAAGTCTTGTGTTAAATTTTCGAGTGAATTTTCAAGCCTCCAGGGTTAAGTGTTCAAGTTAATTTTCAAGTCTCCTGGGCCTTCATAGTGTTAAATTTTCAAGTAAAACTTTTGAGTCTCCTGGGCCTTTACTGTATTTAGACCCCCAGGTGAACTCTCAAGTCTCCTGGGCCTCTATTGTGTTAGAACCCCAGGTGAACTCTCAAGCTTCTTGGGCCTCTACTGTTAGAACCCCAAGTAAGTTCTCAAACTTCCTGGGCCTCCCGTTGTGTTAAACTTTCAAGTCAACTTTCAAGTTTCCTGGGCCTTCATAGAGTGAAATTTTCGAGTGAATTCTCAAGTTCTCCTGGGCAAATTAAGCTTTCAAGTTCTCCTAGAAAAGTTAGGTTTTCAAGTTCTCCTGGGCAAATTAAGTTTTCAAGTTCTCCTGGGCAAGTTAAACTTTCGAGTTCTCCTGGACAAGGTAAACTCTCAAGTTCTTCTGGACAAGTTAAATTTTTGAGCTATCCTGGACAAGATACTTTTGAGCTCTCCTGGATAGGAATATTTTCGAGTTCTTCTGGACAAATGAAACTTTCGAGCTCTACTGGATAAGACATTCTTGAGTTCTCCTGGACAATTAAATTCTCGAGTCTTCGCCCTTCTTGCATCCCTTCGGAATATAATCCATTGAGCGTGCTAACTCTGGAGAAACGATGGCTCCGTTGCTTACCAAGATTTTGGTCATATGATCGCCACGACATGTCTCTGCCGCTAGTGGATGAAGAGGATGATTCTGTCTTGCGATTTCTGAACATCTGCAGTTTGTGAACAGTTGGAATGGGGAATATCATTGCTTGAAAAGCTAAGAAGATTCGCCCTGTGTATGAACGCCCTGTGTATTAGCGCCCTGTGTATTAGCGCCCTGTGTATTAGCGCCCAGTGTATTTCGAGCCCAGTGTATTTCGAGCCCAGTGTATTTCGAGCCCAGTGTATTTCGAGCCCAGTGTATTTCGAGCCCAGTGCATTTCGAGCCCAGTGCATTTCGAGCCCAGTGCATTTCGAGCCCAGTGCCTCTCGAGCCCAGTGCCTCTCGAGCCCAGTGCCTCTCGAGCCCAGTGCCTCTCGATCTCGAGCCCAGTGCCTCTCGAGCCCAGTGCCTCTCGAGCCCAGTGCCTCTCGAGCCCTGTGCCTCTCGAGCCCTGTGCCTCTCGAGCCCTGTGCTTTTCCGAGCCCTGTGTTTTTCCGAGCCCTGTGTTTTTCCGAGCCCTGTGTTTTTCCGAGCCCTGTGTTCTTCCGAGCCCTGTGTTTTTTCGAGCCCTGTGTAGGGAACGTCAGGAGCCGTTCCTAGGGGGGGGGGATCCTGTGGGGTTGCCAGTCAGTTCCTTCGGTAGCCTCTAGATGGCACCTTCACTTGTTTGGTTCTAGCCCTTTGTTAATTGTTCCTAGCCTCCTGTGTTAATTCTTAACGGCCTGTTAGCTGTTCATGGGTTTCACCTGGTTTTCTTGGTATATAAGTTCTGTGGTTGCTTCCCTCCTTGCTCAGTCCTAACCGGGGAACTGGGGACTAGCCTTCGCTCTGTGGCTCCTGGCTTTGACTAGCTGGTTGCCATGGTTCTCTCGAGCTCTGTATTTAAGATGTAACTAAGTCTGTGTTCTTGTTGTTCTTAGTCTTGATAAGGTGCTGGGCTGGACTAGCGTGTTGCCATGCTGGCACTTGTCTTGAGCTCTGTATTGATAAGCCTGTTACCCCTGCGGCAGCCCCTCGTGATAGCTTGTCTTGAGTCTCGTCTCGGCAAGCTGGTTGCGCTTGTGGTAAGCTTATCCCAGCTCAGTATGGACAAGTAGGTTGCCTCATGGAAGCTGTCCTGAGTTCCTATTCTTGACTAGCTGTTTTGTAACTTGTCTCGAGTTCTATGTATAGTGTTGTGTTCCTTGTATGAATCTAGTTATGTGTGAACTAGTAAAGTACCTTAAAGATTGTATACCTGCCTCTAGCCTGGTATCTGCACTTGGGTCCAGAACCTACCTTGCCCGGAGAGCACGGCCCCGTATCTACATGGCCCCGTGGCTCGTCAACCCTGACAGACTCACCCTGTCCGTCACCTGCTACAGGTTCTGAGTCACCCTGTCCATTACCCGCTGCACATTCTGAGTCACCCTGTCCATCACCCGTTACAGGTTCTGAGTCATCCTGTCCATCACCTGCGATAAGTCCTGACTCACCCTTTCCATCACCTGCTACAGGATCTGAGTCAACTGATCCATCAGCTGCTACAGGTTCTGAGTGACCCAGTCTTTCACCCGCTACAGGTTCTGAGTCGCCCTGTTGACACCCGCTACAGGTTCTGAGTCAGCCTGTCCACACAGGCTACAGATTCTGAGTCACCCAGTCTATCAGCCGCTACAGGTTCTGAGTCACCCTGTTGACACCCGCTACACGTTCTGAGTCAGCATGTCCACACCCGCTACAGGTTCTGAGTTACCCAGTCCATCACCTGCTACATGTTATGAGTCACACTGTCCATCACCTGCTATAGGTTCTGAGTCACCCTGTCCATCACCCGCTACATGCCCTGAGTAAACCTGTCCATCACCCGGTACAGGTTCTGAGTCACCCTGTCCATCACCTGCTACATGTTCTCAGTCACCCTGTCCATTAACTGTTAAAGGTTCTGAGTCACCCTGTCCATCACCTGCTACATGTTCTGAGTCACCCTGTCCATTATCCGCTATAGGTTCTGAGTCACCCTGTCCATCACCCGCTACAGGCTCTGATTCACACTGTCCATCACCCACTACACGTTCTGAGTCAGCCTGTCCATCACCCGCTACAGGTTCTGAGTCACCCTGTCCATCACCCGCTACAGGCTCTGAGTCGACCAGTGCATCAGCCGCTACATGTTCTGAGTCACCCTGTCCATCATCCATTAAAGGATCTGAGTCACCTTGTCCATCACCCGCTACAGTCCCCGAGCCACACTGTCCATCACGCGCTACAGGTTCTGAGTCACCCTGTCCATCACCTGCTACATGTTCTGAGTCACCCTGTCCATCACCTGCTACAGGTTCTGAGTCACCCTGTCCATCACCCGCTATAGGTTCTGAGTCACCCTGTCCATCACATGCTACACGTTCTGAGTCACCCTGTCCATCACCCGCTACATATTCTGAGTCACCCTGTCGATCACCCGCTAGAGCTTCTGAGTCACCCTGTCCATCACCTGCTACAGGTTCTGAGTCACCTAGTCTATCACCCGCTACAGGTTCTGAGTCACCCTGTCAACACCTGCTACAGGTTCTGAGTCACGCTGTCCGTCACCCGCTACATGTCCTGAATAACCCTGTCCATCACCCAGTACAGGTTCTGAGTCACCCTGTCCATCACCTGCTACATATTCTGAGTTACCCTGTCCATCACTCATTGTAGGTTCAGAGTCATACTGTCCATCACCTGCAGTAGTTCCTGACTCACCCTCTCCATCACCTGCTACAGGTTCTGAGTCAACTTATCCATCAGCTGCTACAGGTTCTGAGTGACCCAGTCTATCACCCGCTACAGGTTCTGAGTCACCCTGTCGACACCCGCTACATGTTCATAGCCAGCCTGTCCACACCCGCTGCAGGTTCTGAGTCACCCTTTCGTCACCGACTACAGGTTCTGAGTCACTCTGTCCATCACCCGCTACAAGTTCTGAGTCACCCTGTCCATCACCTGCTACATGTTCTGAGTCACCCTGTCCATCACCTGCTACAGATTCTGAGTCACCCTGTCCAGCATCCGCTACAGGTTCTAAGTCACCCTGTATATCACCCGCTATAGGTTCTGAGTCACCCTGTCCATCACCCGCTACAGGCTCCGTCGTCCAGTCCATCACCCGCTAGATGTTCTGAGTCACCCTGTCCATCACACGCTCCAGGTTCTGAGTCACCCTGTCCATCACCTGCTACAGGTTTTGAGTCACCCTGTCCATCACACGTTACAGGTTCTGAGTCAGCCTGTCTGTCACCCGCTACAGGTTCTGAGTGACTCTGTCCATCACCTGCTACATGTTCTGAGTCACCCTGTCCATCACCTGCTGCAGATTCTGAGCCACCCTGTCCATCATCTGCTACATGTTCTGAGTCACCCTGTCCATCTCCTGGTAATGGTTCTGAGTCACCTTGTCCATCACCTGCTGCAGGTTCTGAGTCACCCTGTCCATCACCCGCTACATGTCCTGAGTAACCCTGTCCATCACCCAGTACAGGTTCTGAGTTACCCTGTCCGTTACCTGCTACAGGTTCTGAGTCACCCTGTCCATCACCTGCTACAGGTTCTGACTCACCTTGTCCGTCACCTGCTACAGGTTCTGAGTCACCCTGTCCATCACCTGCGACATATTCTGAGTCACCCTGTCCATCAGCAGCTATAGGTTCTGAGTCACCCAGTCTATCACCCGCTACAGGCTCTGAGTCACCCTGTCGACACACGCTACAGGTTCTGAGTCACCATGTCCATCACTCGCTACTGTTTCTGAGTCACCCTGTCCATCATCCGCTACATGTTCTGATTCACCTTGTCCATCACCCGTTACAGCTTCTGAGTCACCCTGTCCATCACCTGCTACAGGTTCTGAGTCACCCTGTCCATCACCCGCTACATGTCCTGAGTAACCCTGTCCATCACCTGGAACAGGTTCTGAGTCACCCTGTCAGTCACCTGCTACAGGTTCTGAGTCACCCTGTCCATCACCCGCTACAGGTTCTAAGTCACCCTGTCCATCACCTGCTCCAGGTTCTGAGTCACCCTGTCCATCACGTGCTACAGGTTCTGACTCACGCTGTCCATCACCTGCTACAGGTTATGAGTCACCCTGTCCATCACCTGCTACAGGTTCTGACTCACCCTGTCCGTCACCTGCTACAGGTTCTGAGTCACCCTGTCCATTACCCGCTGCACATTCTGAGTCACCCTGTCCATCACCCGTTACAGGTTCTGAGTCATCCTGTCCATCACCTGCGATAGGTCCTGACTCACCCTTTCCATCACCTGCTACAGGATCTGAGTCAACTGATCCATCAGCTGCTACAGGTTCTTAGTGACCCAGTCTTTCACCCGCTACAGGTTCTGAGTCACCCTGTTGATACCCGCTACAGGTTCTGAGTCAGCCTGTCCACACAGGCTACAGGTTCTGAGTCAGCCTGTCCACACAGGCTACAGATTCTGAGTCACCCAGTCTATCAGCCGCTACAGGTTCTGAGTCACCCTGTTGACACCCGCTACACGTTCTGAGTCAGCATGTCCACACCCGCTACAGGTTCTGAGTTACCCAGTCCATCACCTGCTACATGTTCTGAGTCACACTGTCCATCACCTGCTACAGGTTCTGAGTCACCCTGCCCATCACCCGCTACATGCCCTGAGTAAACCTGTCCATCACCCGGTACAGGCTCTGAGTCACCCTGTCCATCACCTGCTACATGTTCTGAGTCACACTGTCCATTATCTGTTAAAGGTTCTGAGTCACCCTGTCCATCACCTGCTACATGTTCTGAGTCACCCTGTCCATTATCCGCTATAGGTTCTGATTCACACTGTCCATCACCCACTACATGTTCTGAATCAGCCTGTCCATCACCCGCTACAGGTTCTGAGTCACCCTGTCCATCACCCGCTACAGGCTCTGAGTCGACCAGTGCATCACCCGCTACATGTTCTGAGTCACCCTGTCCATCATCCATTAAAGGATCTGAGTCACCTTGTCCATCACCCGCTACAGTCCCCGAGCCACGCTGTCCATCACGCGCTACAGGTTCTGAGTCACCCTGTCCATCACCCGCTACAGGTATTGAGTCACCCTGTCCATCACCTGCTACAGGTTCTGAGTCACGCTGTCCATCACCCGCTATAGGTTCTGAGTCACCCTGTCCATCACATGCTACACGTTCTGAGTCACCCTGTCCATCACCCGCTACATATTCTGAGACACCCTGTCGATCACCCGCTAGAGGTTCTGAGTCACCCTGTCCATCACCCGCTACAGGTTCTGAGTCACCTAGTCTATCACCCGCTACAGGTTCTGAGTCACCCTGTCAACACCTGCTACAGGTTCTGAGTCACCCTGTCCGTCACCCGCTACATGTCCTGAATAACCCTGTCCATCACCCAGTACAGGTTCTGAAACACCCTGTCCGTCATCTGCTACAGGTTCTGAGTCACCCTGTCCATCACCTGCTACAAGTTCTGACTCACACTTTCCATCACCTGCTACAGGTTCTGAGTCACCCTGTCCATCCTCTCTAACTTCTACCGCTGCACTATAGAGAGCATCCTGACAAACTGTATCACGGTATGGCACGGCAGCTGTAGCTCCCATGACCGGAAAGCCCTGCAGCGGGTAGTCAAAACTGCCCAACGCATCACCGGCACCCGGCTACCGACCATAGAACATATATATCAGAAACGCTGCCTATGGAAGGCACGGTCCATCATCAAAGACCCTACCCACCCCAGCCACAGTCTGTTCGCCCTCCTACCATCTGGAAGACGCTACAGATGCATTCGCACCCGTACGACCAGATTTAGGAACAGCTTCTTTCCCAGGGCTGTCATCCTACTGAACTCCACAAATAAACACTAAAGCCTGCACATCTGCCGATGCACTTTATTATGGTCATATTTATGCTAATATATATGTACAAATGTATGTTGAAATGTTTAAGTGTCCTAATCCAAATTGTACACTCTCGGGAGCCGCAAGCCTATATTTCATTGTACTGCACTTGTGCACTAACAATGACAATAAAAGTTGATTTGATTTGATTTGATTGATTTGATCACCTGCTACATATTCTGAGTTACCCTGTCCGTCACTCATTGCAGGTTCTGAGTCATACTGTCCATCACCTGCAGTAGTTCCTGACTCACCCTCTCCATCACCTGCTACAGGTTCTGAGTCACCCAGTCTATCACCTGCTACAGGTTCTGAGTCACCCTGTCGACACCCGCTACATGTTCATAGTCAGCCTGTCCACACCCGCTGCAGGTTCTGAGTCACCCTTTCGTCACCGGCTACAGGTTCTGAGTCACTCTGTCCATCACCCGCTACAAGTTCTGAGTCACCCTGTCCATCACCTGCTACATATTCCGAGTCACATTGTCCATCACCTGCTACAGGTTCTGAGTCACACTGTCCATCACCCGGTACAGGTTCTGAGTCACCCTGTCCTACAAGCTGAATTTAGGGAGTTAGGAGCTAAATTGAAAAGTAGGACCTCAAAGGTAGTAATCTCTGGATTGCTACCAGTGCCACGAGCTAATAAGTTTAGAGAGAGTAAGATAGATAAGCTAAATACGTGGCTTGAGCAGTGGTGCAAGGGAGAGGGATTTAAATTCTCGAGGCATTGGAACCAGTTCTTGGGGAGGAGTGACCTGTACCAAGGGGACGGTCTACACCTGAACTGTGAGGGAGCCGATGTCCTCGGGGTAATATTTTCTAGGGCGGTTCGGGAGGATTTAAACTAATTTGGCAGGGGGATGGGAACCTAGGTAGTGGAAAAGAGGGAAGTCATATGAAGTTAGAAATAGATGGTAGAAAGGTGAGAAGCAATAAGCAAAGGAGAGAAACACAAAGGGCCAAACTAATTCATAATGAGAGTGTGAAAAAAGCAAGCCTGAAGGCTTTGTATCTTAATGCTAGAAGCATTAGGAACAAGGTGGATGAATTAGTTGTGGAAATAGAGGTAAACAAGTATGATTTGATTGGGATTACAGAAACGTGGCTGCAGGGTGGGCAAGGCTGGGAACTTAACATCCAGGGATATACAATATTTAGGAAGGATCGGCAAAAAGGTAGGGGAGGTGGGGTAGCATTGCTGGTAAAGGAGGGGATTAATGCAATGGAAAGGAAGGATATTAACTCGGATGAAACGGAATCTGTATGGGTAGAAATGAGAAATAGCAAGGGGAGGAAAACGTTAGTGGGTGTGATATATAGGCCTCCAAATAGTAATATGGAGGTGAGGGAAGGCATAAAAAGGGAAATTAGAGAAGCGTGCGATAAGAGCACAGCTGTCATCATGGGTGACTTTAATTTACATATTGATTGGACTACCCAAATTAGTAAAAATTCTGAGGAGGAGGAATTCCTGGAATGTTTTCGGGACGGTTATCTGGACCAATATGTCGAGGAGCCGACTCGAGATCAGGCCATTTTAGACTGGGTATTGTGCAATGAGAAGGGACTTATCAGCAATCTTCTTGTACGAGGCCCCTTGGGTCAGAGCGATCATAATATGATCGAGCTCTCAGTCGAGATGGAGAGTGAGGAAATTGAATCAGAGACTAAGGTCCAGAACTTAAATAAAGGGAATTACGAGGGTATGAGACGGGAATTGGGTAAGATTGATTGGGTGGTGTTTCTGGGGGGATTGACAGTGGATAGACAATGGCAAGCATTCAAAGATAGAATGGAAGAATTCCAGAACATGTTTATACCGGTTTGGCATAAAAATAAACCTAAAAAGGTGGCTCAACCGTGGATAACGAGGGAAATTAGGGACAGCATAAAATCAAAAAAAAGGGCATATCAACTGGCAAAAAAAAGCACCAGACCGGAAGATTGGGGGCAGTACAGGATACAGCAAAAAAGGACAAAGGGATTAATCAGGAAGGGGAAAATAGAATACGAAAGTAAACTTGCAGCAAACATAAAGACAGACTGCAAAAGCTTTTATCGGTATATCAGGAGGAAAAGACTGGTAAAATCCCAAGTCGGTCCCTTGCAGTCCGATTCGGGAGAATATATAATGGAGAATAAGGAAATGGCAGACCAATTAAACTCATACTTTGGTTCTGTATTCACAAAGGAGGACACAAATAACCTCCCAGGAATATCGGCAAACATAGGGACTAATGAGAGGGAGGAGCTGACAGAAATTAGTATCTCTAGGGATATGGTGTTGGGTAAGTTGAGGGGACTGAAGGCCGACAAATCCCCGGGGCCTGATAAACTACATCCTAGGGTACTTAAGGAGGTGGCCCTGGCGATAGCAGATGCTCTAAGGATCATCTTCCGGAACTCCATTGACTCGGGAACAGTACCCGTGGATTGGAGGGTAGCTAATGTTACCCCAATATTTAAAAAGGGGGGTAGAGAGAAAGCAGGGAATTATAGACCAGTAAGCCTTACATCGGTTGTGGGCAAAATGCTAGAGTCCATTATTAAGGATAAAATAGCGGAGCACTTGACAAATGGGGAAAGGATCGGACAGAGTCAACATGGATTTACAAAGGGTAAATCGTGTTTGACTAACCTGCTGGAATTTTTTGAGGAAGTAACTGGTAAAATAGATGGGGGAGAGCCAGTGGATGTGGTGTACCTTGACTTCCAGAAAGCCTTCGATAAGGTTCCACACAAAAGATTATCATGCAAAATTAAGGCTCATGGGATTGGTGGCAAAGTATTAACGTGGATAGAGAACTGGCTGGCGGATAGAAAACAGAGAGTTGGAATAAACGGCTCGTTTTCGGAGTGGCAGGCAGTGACCAGCGGGGTGCCGCAAGGATCTGTCCTGGGACCCCAGCTGTTCACAATATATATAAATGATCTGGATCAGGGAATTGGATGCAATATTTCCAAATTCGCTGACGACACTAAACTAGGAGCAGGGGTGGGCTCTGATGAGGATGTCAGGAGGCTACAGTGCGATTTGGACAGGTTGGGGGAATGGGCGGATACGTGGCAGATGCACTATAATGTGGATAAATGCGAGGTTATCCACTTTGGGGGTAAAAACAGGAGGGTAGATTATTATCTAAATGGCAATAGATTGGGAGATGGGGAAGTGCAGAGGGACCTGGGTGTTCTTGTGCACCAGTCACTGAAGGAGAGCATGCAGGTGCAACAGGCGATTAAGAAGGCAAATGGTATGTTGGCCTTCATATCAAGGGGGTTCGAGTATAGGAATAGGGATACCTTACTACAGCTGTACAAGGTGCTGGTGAGACCGCATCTGGAGTATTGTGTACAGTTTTGGTCGCCCCATCTGCGGAAGGATGTTCTTGCCATGGAAAGAGTGCAGCGGCGATTCACCAGGCTGATACCTGGAATGGCGGGAATGACCTACGAGGAGAGATTGAATAGTTTGGGCTTGTACTCACTGGAGTTTAGAAGATTGAGAGGGGATCTCATCGAAACATATAAAATTATGGCAGGCCTGGACAGGCTGAATTCAGAGAGAATGTTTCCAATGGCAGGGGAGCACAGAACCAGGGGCCACAGTCTAAAAATAGCGGGCAAATCATTTAAAACAGAGATGAGGAAGAATTTCTTCACTCAAAGAGTGGTGAGCCTGTGGAATTCCCTGCCACAGAGGGCTGTGAAGGCTAATTCAATAAATATTTTCAAGAGAGAATTGGATATATTTCTGAAGGCTAAGGGGATTAAGGGTTACGGAGAAAAGGCGGGGACGGGGTACTGAACTGGTAAGATCAGCTAAGATCTCAGACGAAGATCAGCCATGATCTCATTGAATGGCGGAGCAGGCTCGAAGGGCCGAATGGCCTACTCCTGTTCCTATCTCTATGTTTCTATGTTTCTATCACCTGCTACATGTTCTGAGTCACGCTGTCCATTATCCGTTAAAGGTTCTGAGTCACCCTGTCCATCACCTGCTACATGTTCTGAGTCACCCTGTCCATTATCCGCTATAGGTTCTGAGTCACCCTGTCCATCACCCGCTACATGTTCTGATTCACACTGTCCATCACCCACTACATGTTCTGAATCAGCCTGTCCATCACCCGCTACAGTCCCTGAGCCACCCTGTCCATCACGCGCTACAGGTTCTGAGTCACCCTGTCCATCACCCGCTACAGGTATTGAGTCACCCTGTCCATCACCTGCTACAGGTTCTGAGTCACCCTGTCCATCACCCGCTATAGGTTCTGAGTCACCCTGTCCATCACATGCTACACGTTCTGAGTCACCCTGTCCATCACGCGCTACATATTCTGAGTCACCCTGTCGATCACCCGCTAGAGGTTCTGAGTCACCCTGTCCATCGCCCGCTACAGGTTCTGAGTCACCTAGTGTATCACCCGCTACAGGCTCTGAGTCACCCTGTCAACACCTGCTACAGGTTCTGAGTCACCCTGTCCGCCACCCGCTACATGTCCTGAATAAACCTGTCCATCACCCAGTACAGGTTCTGAGACACCCTGTCCGTCATGTGCTACAGGTTCTGAGTCACCCTGTCCATCACCTGCTACAAGTTCTGACTCACCCTTTCCGTCACCTGCTACAGGTTCTGAGTCACCCTGTCCATCACCTGCTACATATTCTGAGTCACCCTGTCCATCACTCATTGCAGGTTCTGATTCACACTGTCCATGACCTGCAGTAGTTCATGACTCACCCTTTCCATCACCTGCTACAGGTTCTGAGTCAACTTATCCATCAGCTGCTGCAGGTTCTGACTGACCCAGTCTATCACCCGCTACAGGTTCTGAGTCACCCTGTCGACACCCGCTACACGTTCATAGTCAGCCTGTCCACACCCGCTGCAGGTTCTGAGTCACCCTTTCGTCACTCGCCACAGGTTCTGAGGCACTCTGTCCTCACCCACTACATGTTCTGAGTCACCCTGTCCATCACCCGCTACATATTCTGAGTCACCCTGTCCATCACCTGCTACAGGTTCTGAGTCACCCTGTCCTTCACTTGCAACAGGTTCTGAGTCACCCTGTCCATCACCCGCTACATGTTCTGAGTCACCCTGTCCATCACTCATTGCAGGTTCTGAGTCATACTGTCCATCACCTGCAGTAGTTCCTGACTCACCCTCTCCATCACCTGCTACAGGTTCTGAGTCAACTGATCCATTAGCTGCTACAGGTTCTGAGTGACCCTGTCTATCACCTGCTACAGGTTCTGAGTCACCCAGTCTATCACCCGCTACAGGTTCTGAGTCACCCTGTTGACACCCGCTACAGGTTCATAGTCAGCCTGTCCACACCCGCTGCAGGTTCTGAGTCATCCTTTTGTCACCCGCTACAGATTCTGAGTCACTCTGTCCATCACCCGCTACAAGTTCTGAGTCACCCTGTCCATCACCTGCTACATATTCTGAGTCACCCTGTCCATCACCTGCTACAGGTTCTGAGGCACCCTGTCCATCACTTGCTACAGGTTCTGAGTCACCCTGTCCATCACCCGCTACAGTATCTCAGTCACCCTGTCCATCACCCGCTACAGGTTCTGATTCACACTGTCCATCACCCACTACATGTTCTGAATCAGCCTGTCCATCACCCGCTACAGGTTCTGAGTCACCCTGTCCATCACCCGCTACAGTATCTCAGTCACCCTGTCCATCACCCGCTACAGGTTCTGATTCACACTGTCCATCACCCACTACATGTTCTGAATCACCCTGTCCATCACCTGCTACAGGTTCTGACTCACCCTGTCAGTCACCTGCTACAGGTTCTGAATCATCCTGTCCATCAACCGCTACATGCCCTGAGTAACCCTGTCCATCACCCGGTACAGGTTCTCAGTCATCCTGTCCGTCACCTGCTACAGGTTCTGAGTCACTCTGTCCATCACCCATTACAGGGTCTGAGTCAACCTGTCCATCAGCTGGTACAGGTTCTGAGTCACCCTGTCCATCACCTGCGATGGGTTTTGAGTCACCCTGTCCATCACCCGCTACAGGCTCTGAGTCACCCAGTCCATCACCCGCTACATGTTCTGAGTCACCCTGTCCATCATCCGTTAAAGGTTCTGAGTCACCTTGTCCATCACCCGCTACAGTCCCTGAGTCACCCTGTCCATCACCTGCTACAGGTTCTGAGTCAACCTGTCCATCACCCGCTACAGGTTCTGAGTCACCCTGTCCACACCCGCTACAGGTTCAGAGTTACCCAGACCATCACATGCGACATGTTGTGAGTCACCCTTTCCATCACCTGCAACAGGTTCTGACTCACGCTGTCTGTCACCTGCTACAGGTTCTGAGTCACACTGTCCATTACCTGCTACATATTCTGAGTCACCCTGTCCATCACTCATTACAGGTTCTGAGTCATACTGTCCATCACCAGCAGTAGTTCCTGACTCACCCTTTCCATCAGCTGCTACAGGTTCTGAGTCAGCCTGTCCACACCCGCTACATGTCCTGAGTCACCCTGTCATCACCCGCGACAATTTCTGAGTCACCCAGTCCATCACCTGCTACATGTTCTGAGTCACCCTGCCCATCACCTGCTAAAGGTTCTGAGTCACCCTGTCCATCACCTGCTACAGGTTCTGAGTCACCCTGTCCATCACCCACTACAGGGTCTGAGTCACCCTGTCCATCACCCGCTACATGTTCTGAGTCACCCTGTCCATCACCTGCTACAGTTTCTGAGTCACCCTGTCCATCACCCGCTACAGGTTCAGAGTTACCCAGACCATCACATGCTACAGGTTGTGAGTCACCCTTTCCATCACCTGCTACAGGTTCTGACTCACGCTGTCCGTCACCTGCTACATGTTCTGAGTCACACTGTCCATCACCTGCTACATATTCTGAGTCACCCTGTCCATCACTCATTACAGGTTCTGAGTCATACTTTCGATCACCAGCAGTAGTTCCTGACTCACCCTTTCCATCAGCTGCTACAGGTTCTGAGTCACCCTGTCCACACCCGCTACAGGTTCAGAGTTACCCAGACCATCACATGCTACAGGTTGTGAGTCACCCTTTCCATCACCTGCTACAGGTTCTGACTCACGCTGTCCGTCACCTGCTACATGTTCTGAGTCACACTGTCCATCACCTGCTACATATTCTGAGTTACCCTGTCCGTCACTCATTGCAGGTTCTGAGTCATACTGTCCATCACCTGCAGTAGTTCCTGACTCACCCTCTCCATCACCTGCTGCAGGTTCTGAGTCAACTTATCCATCAGCTGCTACAGGTTCTGAGTGGCCTTGTCTATCACCTGCTACAGGTTCTGAGTCACCCAGTCTATCACCCGCTACAGGTTCTGAGTCACCCTGTCGACACCCGCTACATGTTCATAGTCAGCCTGTCCACACCCGCTGCAGGTTCTGAGTCACCCTTTCGTCACCGGCTACAGGTTCTGAGTCACTCTGTTCATCACCCGCTACAAGTTCTGAGTCACCCTGTCCATCACCTGCTACATATTCTGAGTCACCCTGTCCATCACCTGCTACAGGTTCTGAGTTACACTGTCCATCACCCGGTACAGGTTCTGAGTCACCCTGTCCATCACCTGCTACATGTTCTGAGTCACGCTGTCCATTATCCGTTAAAGGTTCTGAGTCACCCTGCCCATCACCTGCTACATGTTCTGAGTCACACTGTCCATTATCCGCTATAGGTTCTGAGTCACCCTGTCCATCACCTGCTACATGTTCTGATTCACACTGTCCATCACCCACTACATGTTCTGAATCAGCCTGTCCATCACCCGCTACAGTCCCTGAGCCACCCTGTCCATCACGCGCTACAGGTTCTGAGTCACCCTGTCCATCACCCGCTACAGGTATTGAGTCACCCTGTCCATCACCTGCTACAGGTTCTGAGTCACCCTGTCCATCACCCGCTATAGGTTCTGAGTCACCATGTCCATCACATGCTACACGTTCTGAGTCACCCTGTCCATCACCCGTTACATATTCTGAGTCACCCTGTCGATCACCCGCTAGAGGTTCTGAGTCACCCTGTCCATCACCCGCTACAGGTTCTGAGTCACCTAGCCTATCACCCGCTACAGGTTCTGAGTCACCCTGTCAACACCTGCTACAGGTTCTGAGTCACCCTGTCCGTCACCCGCTACATGTCCTGAATAACCCTGTCCATCACCCAGTACAGGTTCTGAGACACCCTGTCCGTCATCTGCTACAGGTTCTGAGTCACCCTGTCCATCACCTGCTATAAGTTCTGACTCACCCTTTCCGTCACCTGCTACAGGTTCTGAGTCACCCTGTCCATCACCTGCTACATATTCTGAGTCACCCTGTCCATCACTCATTGCAGGTTCTGATTCATACTGTCCATCACCTGCAGTAGTTCATGACTCACCCTTTCCATCACCCGCTACAGGTTCTGAGTCACCTTGTCCATCACCCGCTACAGTCCCTGAGCCACCCTGTCTATCACGCGCTACAGGTTCTGAGTCACCCTGTCCATCACCTGCTACAGGTATTGAGTAACCCTGTCCATCACCTGGTACAGGTTCTCCGTCATCCTGTCCGTCACCTGCTACAGGTTCTGAGTCACCCTGTCCATCATCCGTTAAAGGTTCTGAGTCACCTTGTCCATCACCCGCTACAGTCCCAGAGTCACCCTGTCCATCACCTGCTACAGGTTCTGAGTCAACCTGTCCATCACCCGCTACAGGTTCTGAGTCACCCTGTCCACACCCGCTACAGGTTCAGAGTTACCCAGACCATCACATGCTACATGTTGTGAGTCACCCTTTCCATCACCTGCAACAGGATCTGACTCACGCTGTCTGTCACCTGCTACAGGTTCTGAGTCACACTGTCCATCACCTGCTACATATTCTGAGTCACCCTGTCCATCACTCATTACAGGTTCTGAGTCATACTGTCCATCACCAGCAGTAGTTCCTGACTCACCCTTTCCATCAGCTGCAACAGGTTCTGACTCAGCCTGTCCACACCCGCTACATGTCCTGAGTCACCCTGTCATCACCCGCGACAGTTTCTGAGTCACCCAGTCCATCACCTGCTACATGTTCTGAGTCACCCTGTCCATCACCTGCTAAAGGTTCTGAGTCACCATGTCCATCACCTGCTACAGGTTCTGAGTCACCCTGTCCATCACCCACTACAGGGTCTGAGTCACCCTGTCCATCACCCGCTACAGGTTCTAAGTCATCCTGTCTATCACCTGCTATAGTTCCTGAGTCACCCTTTCCATCACCTGCTACAGGTCCTGAGTCACTTTGTCCATCACCTGCTACAGGTTCTGAGTCAGCCTGTCCATCACCTGCTATAGTTTCTGTGTCACCCTGTCCATCACCCGTTGCAGGTTCTGAGTCAGCCTGTCCACACCCGCTGCAAGTTCTGAGTCACCCTGTCTCTCACCTGCTACAGGTTCTGAGTCACCCTGTCCATCACCTGCTGCAGGTTCTGAGTCACTCTGTCCATCACCCGCTACAGGTTCTGAGCCACCCTGTTCATCACCTGCTACATGTTTTGAGTAAGACAATCCATCACCTGCTATAGTTCCTGAGTCATCCTGTCAATCACCTGCTATATGTTCTGAGTCACCGTCCTTCACACGTGACATGTTCTGAGTCACCCTGTCCATCACCCGCTATATGTTGTGAGTCACCCTGTCCCTCAGCCGTTACATGTTCTGAGTCACCCTGTCCATCACCTGCTACAGGTTCAGAGTCACTCTTTCCACCACGCGCTGCAGGGTCTGAGTCACCCTGTTCATCACCTGCTAGATGTTTTGAGTAACACAGTCCATCACCTGCTATAGTTCCTGAGTCACCCTGTCCATCACCTGCTACAGGTTCTGAGTCAACCTGTCCATCACCTGCTACAGTTCCCGAGTCATTCTGTCAATCATGTGCTATGGTTCTGTGTAACCCTGTCCACACCTATTACAGGTTATGAGTCACCCTGTTGATCACCTGCTACATATTTTGAGTAACACTGTCAATTACCTGCTATAGTTCCTGAGTCACCCTGTCCATCACCCGCTATATGTTCTGAGTCACCCTGTCCATCACCCACTATATGTTGTTAGTCACCCTGTCCCTCAGCCGTTACATGTTCTGAGTCTCCCTGTCCATCACCCTTACAGGTTCTGAGTCACCGGCCTAGAAATTCAGTGCCCTTAGCGCCGATTTTGCGGCGCTAGAGGGCCTAGCGCTGCAATTGGCGCCGGCGCCTAAATTGCCTGGGGCCCTTCCGCCGCGGTAGACCGGTAGCGCTGCGCCGGCACCGATGACGTCATCGGTGTGCGCAGCGTCCCGGTTGCCGTGGTGACGGGCCCCAGCGCCGAAATTGACTTGCGGCCGCCTCGCCCGTGGCAGCCGCAAGCAACGTTCTGGCAGAGGTGCCTTGCACTAGTTTGCGCCGGCGCATTAAAGGCCCCGCGGCGGCCGGCCGCTTTCCCGCCGCCCGCCTGGCCGCAGCTCCCTCCCCGGACTTCCCCCCCCCACCCCCCCCCGGAACAGAAGCAAGCCCGGCACTTGTCCGAGGTGCCGGGCTCATTTTTAATAAGATTATCGCGGGCCGCGGCCGGGTGCAGGCAGCTCCTCCTTAAGGGAAGGAGGAGGCCTGCACTTCCCGAACCTGCCGCACCGCAGCGGGCGCCGCAGCGCCGGAATAGCGCCGAAATTCAGCGCATAGCGCCAGTTTTCAGGCGCTAACAGCTTTCAGCAGCGCCGGCAACCGTTTGGGCGCAGAACCAGTGAATTTTGGGCCCGACCAGCGCGACTTAGCTCCGGCACTAACTTCCGGCGCTAAAGCCCTGGCAGCGCCAAAACTCAATTTCTAGGCCACCCTGTCCATCACCTGTTACAGGTTCTGTGTCACCCTGTCCATCACCCGCTACAAATTTTGAGTCACCCTGTCCATCACCTGCTACAGCCCCTGAGTCACCCTTTACATCACCCGCTACAGTTTCTAAGTCATGCTGTCTATCACCTGCTATAGTTCCTGAGTCACCATTACCATCACCTGCTACAGGTCCTGAGTCACTTTTTTCCATCACCTGCTACAGGTTCTGAGTCACCCTGACCATCACCTGCTACATGCTCTGATTCACCCTGTCCATCACCTGCTACATGTTCTGAGTCACCGGGTCCATCACCCGCTACAGGTTCTGAGTCAGCCTGTCCACACCCGCTACAGGTTCTAAGCCACCCTGTGCATCACCTGGTACAATTTCTGAATCACCCTATCCATCACCTGCTACAGGTTCTGAATCACCCTGTCCATCACCTGCTACAGGTTCTGAGTCACCCTGTCCATCACCCGTTACAGGTTCTGAGTCACCCTGTCCATCACCCGCTACAGGTTCTGAGTCACCCTGTCAACCACCCGCTGCAGATTCTGAATCACCCAGTCTATCATCTGCTACAGGTTCTGAGTCACCCTGTTCATTACCTGCTCCTTGTTTAGCGTCACCTTGTCCATCACCTGCTATAGTTCCTGAGTCACCCTGTGCATCACCTGGTACAGGTTCTGAGTCACCCTTTCTATCACCTGCTATAGTTCCCGAGTCACCCTGTCAATCACCTGCTACAGGTTCTGAGTCACCCTGTCCATCACCCACTATAGGTTCTGAGTCACCCTGTCCACAGCCGCTACAAGTTCCGAGTCACCCTGTCCATCACCCGCTTCAGGTTCTGAGTCAGACTGTCCATCACCCTCTACAGGTTCTGAGTCACTCTGTCCATCACGCGCAACTTGTTCTGAGTCACTCTGTCCATCACACGCTACTGGTTCTGAGTCAGCCTGTACATCACCCACTACAGGTTCGGAATTACCCTATCCATCACCCGCTATAAGTTGTGAGTCACCCTGTCCCTCAGCCGTTACATGTTCTGAGTTGTTAAGTATGTGTATTGTATTGAACAATTAACACAAAGACTTAAACGTATAACTCAAACAGGTCTTTACTGGTTGGAGGTAGGGACTATACATAGGTCTTTACTTCATGCCCACAGGCGGGAACTGAGGGGGATCAGTACCCACAGTACTATTTATACCCCTATGGCCAGGAGTGGTACTGCGTATCACTACGCCCAACAAGTAGTGCAGTCCTGTCCATAGGTTCAAAGTAGCACACATATTACATACACAACATTCCTCCCTTCCTAGCTTTACAGTCATCTCCCCATTTAACATAACGTAATAACATATATACATATATAACTTCAGATTTACATAACAGAATAACACAGATACATAGATAACTTCATGTCAAAACAGATCACAGATTCAGTCTCTGCGGAAAACAGTTCACAGATTCAATCTCTGTGGTGTAGTCGGTTCACGTTGCTGGAGTGACTCATTCAATAGTCCTTCCATGGATTTAACAGTTTGAACTTCCGAACTGAATTGGCTCCGTTCGGAGGGACCACGTGTGTGATCTGGTAGAGGTGATAATGGTTCAGATGGGTCATCTTCTGTTTTTACTTTTCCTTTTCTGCTTCTTGGAGACTCTCTGGGCTCCATTGTCAGCTGCCACAGCTGCCAGCTGCATGCGCAGTTCCTCCTTCTCTTCCTCCTGTTTCCGTCGTAGAGCCAGCTTCTCCCGATGTTCCGTAGACTTTTGGTGCTCCTCCATGATTTCTGCACTTTGGGAGTCGAAGTTACAAGCTGGGCAGGACAGGACATCGTAATATTCGGTGTCGTCCTGAGCTAGACCAGTGAGAGGGTCGTCTATTTCCTCCATACCCAGCTGGACGTTAGCCAGCTCTTGTTCCAAATCCAGACATCTTTCCTGAAGAGACTTCTTCATGTGTACCTCTGCATCCAGCTTTTTCTGGGCTTTCAGCAAGTCGTTTACGAGTGACCTCATTTGTGATTTTAATACTTCAACTTCCTTTGGAGATTGATTGATCGGACTATGCAATCCCTCTACCGGAGCAGCTGTTTCAGCGGTCTGTTGTTCTACGTTGACGTGAGTCAGCGTACTTTTGGCATCCAAGGGCTGCTCTGTTGCAGTCATCTCAGTCTGTGTTGCCACCTCAGCTCTTCCAATAACCTTTGAGAGCTCCGAACCCCTTTCGTTTGAATATTGAAGTTCGTGTTCAAGTTTTTCCCATTTCAGAGTCCTGTCCTTCAGCATATGCAGGAGTTGGCTGACCGTTAACTCCTCTGACATCAGACGTTTTGTGTGCTCCTGCTCCATTTTCTCCATCAGCTGCTTCTGTTGTCTTTCCAGATTCTCCAACTCTATATCAAAGAACTCTTTCGTTGCATTCAACTCTTGCTCAAAACGGCGAAGCATTTGTTCTAATTGCTGTTGTAGTTTGAAATGGAGTTGAGTTCGAGCCCGGTGTCCCTCAGAAATGGGCACATCAGTAGACTTGCCAGACTCAGAATCCACAGTTAAACTATGTTGTTGTTGCTCAGTGGAATTCTGTGCTGAAACTTTGTCTTTTGCACCTGAGTTGGGCTTACCATCATCCGTTCCAGAGTCTGGGCCGACTATCTTCACCGAGTTCTCACTCGTTATTGTTTGTAGGAAATGCCAGTCCATATTCATTTTCCTAATCCACTCCCGTCCTAGTCGTGGAGGACCTCCTTCAGATATCACATATAAGTCCATTATTTGACTGTCTTCGCCCTTGTGGACCACTGCAACCTCTATTTTCCCGATGGGGTACACTCTTTGCCCCGTGTATGTTTTCAATATAATCCCCGTATCCTGTAGGGGAATATGTTGGAATAACTTTCCGTAATCTTTCTTATTTATGACCGTCAATGCCGATCCAGTGTCCAATTCCAGTTTTACTTGGACTCCTTCTATCTGAAGAGTGACCCAAATTGTCTGGAGGTCTGCACCCTTACCAGCGTTGAGTACTCTTAAGCTAGCCAGTTCATTACAGCTTAAGCTAGCCAGTTCATTACTGCTAGCGTCTGAATCGGACTCCTGTTCGGTCACCTTGTGTACCTTTGCGTATTTTCCTTGCGGTGACTTCTTGTTGCTGGTCTTCTTCCCTGACCTGCATACTCTAGCTATATGTCCAAGCCTACCACAAGTTCTACATTCTTGGTTTTTAAACCAACACTGGTTCTGATCATGCGTTGTCTTTCCACAACGATAACATTTGCCAGAACTCACACCCAATTTGTGTGCACTGAGCTCCGGTGACCGTAGCTGCATTACTGCCGTGCCTCTCGCTGCGGCTTCGTGTGCTGCTGCCATAGTGACCGCCTTCTCAAGCGTCAGCTCATTCTCCTCGAGCAGTCGCTTTTGTGTATCCTGTTTAAATAAACCGCACACAAATTTGTCTCGAAGTGCCTCTGTCAGTCCCGTTCCAAACTGGCAATATTTCGCTAATTTACGCAATTCCAGCAAATAATCAGCATTGCTTTCATGCTGTAGCTGCCTTCTGTCGTAAAATTTAAATCGTTCCGCTAGCATCAGCGGCGTGGGGTTTAGATGATCTTTCAGGACAGTAACAATCTCATCGAACGTCTTATCCGCCGGTTCATCTGGTGATAACAGGTGTTTCAATTGCCCGTATGTCTTCGCACCCATTAAATTTAATAATGTTAGTGCTTTATCAGCCTCACGAATTTTATTGGCCTTACAATAATTTTTAACTCGTTCAACATATATGGCCCAATCTTCGATGTCACTATCAAAGTTGCTAATATTCCCGTGTTTAGGCATTGTAGTACTTTATCAGATTTGCAATTTCTCAGATTTTTTTTTTACTGTTATCCAAGATGGCGGCTTCCCGCTCTTGCCGTCGTCCTCCGCCCACAAAATGGCGGTTTTCCCGCTTCTGCCTTCTTCCCCAGCGGTTTTCCCGCGAAAAATGGCGGCTTTCCCGCGCTTCTCGCTCTCCCCGCCCACTTCAATGGCGGTTTTCCCGCGCTTCTCGTCGCTGACTTTCAGCCCGACTGCGGCTCTTATCTCCTGTGCGATCGCTGGTGCGCCGCCCGCCCGAAACGGTTCTCAGCCCTTATCACCGGTGCGATCGCTGGCCCGCTAAGCGCCTCCCGCTTGAAGCGGCTCCCGGCCTCTGGCTCACCCGCTCGGCGGCTCTTGCTCGCTCCCTCCCGGGCTCTGGCTTACCCGCTCGCGCCCTCCCGGGCTCTGGCTTACCCACGAGGTTATGGAGGCTTCAGGGTCCTAATGCCTGTCGCTTCCAGTCGCTGGAAGCTGTCAGGATTTCTGCTGCCCTTCAGTTTTCAGTGGGGTGTTGAGGATTGGAACCTCTCTTCAACGTCCTGTCTTTGGACGAAGCCGCTGTGGAATAACTGCCGCAGGGTTCGAACCGACTCGTCGCCAGTGTTAAGTATGTGTATTGTATTGAACAATTAACACAAAGACTTAAACGTATAACTCAAACAGGTCTTTACTGGTTGGAGGTAGGGACTATACATAGGTCTTTACTTCATGCCCACAGGCGGGAACTGAGGGGGATCAGTACCCACAGTACTATTTATACCCTTATGGCCAGGAGTGGTACTGCGTATCACTACGCCCAACAAGTAGTGCAGTCCTGTCCATAGGTTCAAAGTAGCACACATATTACATACACAACATGAGTCACCCTGTCCATCACCCGCGACAGGTTCTGAGTCACCCTGTCCATCACCTGCTACAGGTTCTGAGTCACCCTGTCCATCACCCGTTACAGGTTCTGAGTCACCCTGTCCATCACCCGCTACAGGTTCTGAGTCACACTGTCCATCACCTGCTACAGGTTCTGTGTCACCCTGTTCATCACCTGCTACATGTTTTGAGTAACACTGTCCATTACCTGCTATAGTTCCTGAGTAACTCTGTCCATCATGCGCTACATGTTCTGAGTCACCCTGTCCATCACCCGCTACATATTCTGAGTCACCCTGTCCATCACCTGCTATAGTTCCTAAGTCACACTGTCCATCACCCGCTACAGGTTCTGAGTCACCCTGTCAATCTCCCGTTACAGATTCTGAGTCACCCTATCCATCACCTGCTACAGGTTCTGAGTCACCCTTTTCATCACCCGCGACAGGTTCTGAGTGACCCATTACATCACGCGCTACATGTTCGGAGTCACCCTGTCCATCACCCGCTAGATATTCTGAGTCACCCTGTCCATCACCTGCTATAGTTCCTAAGTCACCCTGTCCATCACCTGCTACAGGTTCTGAGTCACCCTGTCCATCACCCGCTACAGGTTCTGAGTCACGCTGGCCATCACCTGCTACAGGTTCTGAGTATCCTGTCCATCACCCGTTACAGATTCTGAGTCACCCTATCCATCATCCGCTATAGGTTCTGAGTCACCCTGTCCATCACCCGTTACATTTTCTGAGTCACCCTGTCCATCACCCGCTACAGGTTCTGAGTCACCATGTCCATCACCCGCTGCAGGTTCTGAGTCACCCTGTCCATCACGCGATACATGTTCTGTGTCACCCTGTCCATCACCTGCTACAGGTTCTGTGTCAGCCTGTCCACACCCGCTACAGGTTCTGAGACACCCTGTCCATCACCTGCTACAGGTTCTGAGTCACACTGTCCATCACCTGCTGTGGGATCTGAGTCACCTTGTCGGTTACCCACTACATTTTCTGAGTCACCCTGTCCATCACCCGCTACAGGTTCTGAGTCACCCTGTCCATCAACTGCTACAGGTTCTGAGTCACCCTGTTCATCACCCGCTACAGGTTCTCAGTCACCCTGTCAATGACCTGCTACAGGCTCTGAGTCACCTTGTCCATCACCCACTACAGGTTCTGAGTCACCTTGTCCATCACCCACTACAGGCTCTGAGTCACCCTGTACATCACCTGCAACATGTTCTGAGTCACATAGTCCATCACCCGCTACATATTCTGAGTCACCCTGTCCATCACTTGCTACAGTCCCTGAGTCACACTGTCCATCAGCCGCTACAAATTCTGAGTCACCCTGTCCATCACCTGCTACAGTCCCTGAGTCACACTGTCCATCAGCCGCTATAGGTTCTGAGTCATCCTGTCCATCACCTGCTATAGTTCCTGAGTCACACTTTCCATCATCTGCTACAGGTTCTGAGTCACCCTGTTCATCACCTGCTTCTTGTTTTGAATCACCCTGTCCATCACCTGCTATAATTCCTGAATCACCCTGTCCAGCACCCGTTACATGTTCTGAGTCACCCTGTCCATCACCCACTATAGGTTCTGAGTCACCCTGTTCACAGCCGCTACAAGTTCCGAGTCACCCGGTACATCACCCGCTGCAGGTTCTGAGTCACACTGTCCATCACCCTCTACACGTTCTGACTCACTCTGTCCATCACGTGCAACTTGTTCTGAGTCACTCTGTCCATCACACGCTACAGGTTCTGAATCACCCTGTACATCACCCACTACACGTTCTGAATTACCCTATCCATCACCTGCTATAGTTCCTAAGTCACCCTGTCCATCACCCGCTACAGGTTCTGAGTCACCCTGTCCATCACCCACTATAGGTTTTGAGTCACCCTGTCCATCACCCATTACACGTTCTGAGTCACCCTATCCATCACCTGCTGCAGGTTCTGAGTCACACTGTCCATCACTTGCTACAGTTTCTGAGTCACCCTGTCCATCACCTGCTGCAGGTTCTGAGTCACTCTGTCCATCACCCGCTACAGGTTCTGAGCCACCCTGTTCTTCACCTGCTACATGTTTTGAGTAAGACAATCCATCACCTGCTATAGTTCCTGAGTCATCCTGTCAATCACCTGCGAAATGTTCTGAGTCACCGTCCTTCACACATGACATGTTCTGAGTCACCCTGTCCATCACCCGCTATATGTTGTGAGTCACCCTGTCCCTCAGCCGTTACATGTTCTGAGTCACCCTGTCCATCACCCGCTACAGGTTCAGAGTCACTCTTTCCATCACGCGCTGCAGGGTCTGAGTCACCCTGTTCATCACCTGCTAGATGTTTTGAGTAACACAGTCCATCACCTGCTATAGTTCCTGAGTCACCCTGTCCATCACCTGCTACAGGTTCTGAGTCAACCTGTCCATCACCTGCTACAGTTCCCAAGTCACTCTGTCAATCATGTGCTATGGTTCTGTGTAACCCTGTCCACACCTATTACAGGTTATGAGTCACCCTGTTGATCACCTGCTACATATTTTGAGTAACACTGTCAATTACCTGCTATAGTTCCTGAGTCACCCTGTCCATCACCCGCTATATGTTCTGAGTCACCCTGTCCATCACCCACTATATGTTGTTAGTCACCCTGTCCCTCAGCCGTTACATGTTCTGAGTCTCCCTGTCCATCACCCTTACAGGTTCTGAGTCACCCTGTCCATCACCTGTTACAGGTTCTGTGTCACCCTGTCCATCACCCGCTACAAATTTTGAGTCACCCTGTCCATCACCTGCTACAGTCCCTGAGTCACCCTTTACATCACCCGCTACAGTTTCTAAGTCATCCTCTCTATCACCTGCTATAGTTCCTGAGTCACTTTTTTCCATCACCTGCTACAGGTTCTGAGTCACCCTGACCATCACCTGCTACATGCTCTGATTCACCCTGTCCATCACCTGCTACATGTTCTGAGTCACCGGGTCCATCACCCGCTACAGGTTCTGAGTCAGCCTGTCCACACCCGCTACAGGTTCTAAGCCACCCTGTGCATCACCTGGTACAGTTTCTGAATCACCCTATCCATCACCTGCTACAGGTTCTGAGTCAACCTGTCCATCACCTGCTACAGGTTCTGTGTCACCCTGTTCATCACCTGCTACATGTTTTGAGTAACACTGTCCATTACCTGCTATAGTTCCTGAGTAACTCTGTCCATCATGCGCTACATGTTCTGAGTCACCCTGTCCATCACCCGCTACATATTCTGAGTCACCCTGTCCATCACCTGCTATAGTTCCTAAGTCACACTGTCCATCACCCGCTACAGGTTCTGAGTCACCCTGTCAATCTCCCGTTACAGATTCTGAGTCACCCTATCCATCACCTGCTACAGGTTCTGAGTCACCCTTTTCATCACCCGCGACAGGTTCTGAGTGACCCATTACATCACGCGCTACATGTTCGGAGTCACCCTGTCCATCACCCGCTAGATATTCTGAGTCACCCTGTCCATCACCTGCTATAGTTCCTAAGTCACCCTGTCCATCACCTGCTACAGGTTCTGAGTCACCCTGTCCATCACCCGCTACAGGTTCTGAGTCACGCTGGCCATCACCTGCTACAGGTTCTGAGTACCCTGTCCATCACCCGTTACAGATTCTGAGTCACCCTATCCATCATCCGCTACAGGTTCTGAGTCACCCTGTCCATCACCCGTTACATTTTCTGAGTCACCCTGTCCATCACCCGCTACAGGTTCTGAGTCACCATGTCCATCACCCGCTGCAGGTTCTGAGTCACCCTGTCCATCACGCGATACATGTTCTGTGTCACCCTGTCCATCACCTGCTACAGGTTCTGTGTCAGCCTGTCCACACCCGCTACAGGTTCTGAGACACCCTGTCCATCACCTGCTACAGGTTCTGAGTCACACTGTCCATCACCTGCTGTGGGATCTGAGTCACCTTGTCGGTTACCCGCTACATTTTCTGAGTCACCCTGTCCATCACCCGCTACAGGTTCTGAGTCACCCTGTCCATCAACTGCTACAGGTTCTGAGTCACCCTGTTCATCACCCGCTACAGGTTCTCAGTCACCCTGTCAATGACCTGCTACAGGCTCTGAGTCACCTTGTCCATCACCCACTACAGGTTCTGAGTCACCTTGTCCATCACCCACTACAGGCTCTGAGTCACCCTGTACATCACCTGCAACATGTTCTGAGTCACATAGTCCATCACCCGCTACATATTCTGAGTCACCCTGTCCATCACTTGCTACAGTCCCTGAGTCACACTGTCCATCAGCCGCTACAAATTCTGAGTCACCCTGTCCATCACCTGCTACAGTCCCTGAGTCACACTGTCCATCAGCCGCTATAGGTTCTGAGTCATCCTGTCCATCACCTGCTATAGTTCCTGAGTCACACTTTCCATCATCTGCTACAGGTTCTGAGTCACCCTGTTCATCACCTGCTTCTTGTTTTGAATCACCCTGTCCATCACCTGCTATAATTCCTGAATCACCCTGTCCAGCACCCGTTACATGTTCTGAGTCACCCTGTCCATCACCCACTATAGGTTCTGAGTCACCCTGTCCACAGCCGCTACAAGTTCCGAGTCACCCGGTAC
The DNA here is from genome assembly GCF_052327205.1 of Somniosus microcephalus. Taxonomy (NCBI): domain Eukaryota; kingdom Metazoa; phylum Chordata; class Chondrichthyes; order Squaliformes; family Somniosidae; genus Somniosus; species Somniosus microcephalus. The sequence continues at coordinate 282,755,939 of NC_140989.1, read as the reverse complement.
ATCACCCGCTACAGGTTCTGAGTCACACTGTCCATCACCCTCTACACGTTCTGACTCACTCTGTCCATCACGTGCAACTTGTTCTGAGTCACTCTGTCCATCACACGCTACAGGTTCTGAATCACCCTGTACATCACCCACTACACGTTCTGAATTACCCTATCCATCACCTGCTATAGTTCCTAAGTCACCCTGTCCATCACCCGCTACAGGTTCTGAGTCACCCTGTCCATCACTCACTATAGGTTTTGAGTCACCCTGTCCATCACCCATTACACGTTCTGAGTCACCCTATCCATCACCTGCTACAGGTTCTGAGTCACACTGTCCATCACTTGCTACAGTTTCTGAGTCACCCTGTCCATCACCTGCTGCAGGTTCTGAGTCACTCTGTCCATCACCCGCTACAGGTTCTGAGCCACCCTGTTCATCACCTGCTACATGTTTTGAGTAAGACAATCCATCACCTGCTATAGTTCCTGAGTCATCCTGTCAATCACCTGCTATATGTTCTGAGTCACCGCCCTTCACACATGACATGTTCTGAGTCACCCTGTCCATCACCCGCTATATGTTGTGAGTCACCCTGTCCCTCAGCCGTTACATGTTCTGAGTCACCCTGTCCATCACCCGCTACAGGTTCAGAGTCACTCTTTCCATCACGCGTTGCAGGGTCTGAGTCACCCTGTTCATCACCTGCTAGATGTTTTGAGTAACACAGTCCATCACCTGCTATAGTTCCTGAGTCACCCTGTCCATCACCTGCTACAGGTTCTGAGTCAACCTGTCCATCACCTGCTACAGTTCCCAAGTCACTCTGTCAATCATGTGCTATGGTTCTGTGTAACCCTGTCCACACCTATTACAGGTTATGAGTCACCCTGTTGATCACCTGCTACATATTTTGAGTAACTCTGTCAATTACCTGCTATAGTTCCTGAGTCACCCTGTCCATCACCCGCTATATGTTCTGAGTCACCCTGTCCATCACCCACTATATGTTGTTAGTCACCCTGTCCCTCAGCCGTTACATGTTCTGAGTCTCCCTGTCCATCACCCTTACAGGTTCTGAGTCACCCTGTCCATCACCTGTTACAGGTTCTGTGTCACCCTGTCCATCACCCGCTACAAATTTTGAGTCACCCTGTCCATCACCTGCTACAGTCCCTGAGTCACCCTTTACATCACCCGCTACAGTTTCTAAGTCATCCTGTCTATCACCTGCTATAGTTCCTGAGTCACCATTACCATCACCTGCTACAGGTCCTGAGTCACTTTTTTCCATCACCTGCTACAGGTTCTGAGTCACCCTGACCATCACCTGCTACATGCTCTGATTCACCCTGTCCATCACCTGCTACATGTTCTGAGTCACCGGGTCCATCACCCGCTACAGGTTCTGAGTCAGCCTGTCCACACCCGCTACAGGTTCTAAGCCACCCTGTGCATCACCTGGTACAGTTTCTGAATCACCCTATCCATCACCTGCTACAGGTTCTGAGTCAACCTGTCCATCACCTGCTACAGGTTCTGTGTCACCCTGTTCATCACCTGCTACATGTTTTGAGTAACACTGTCCATTACCTGCTATAGTTCCTGAGTAACTCTGTCCATCATGCGCTACATGTTCTGAGTCACCCTGTCCATCACCCGCTACATATTCTGAGTCACCCTGTCCATCACCTGCTATAGTTCCTAAGTCACACTGTCCATCACCCGCTACAGGTTCTGAGTCACCCTGTCAATCTCCCGTTACAGATTCTGAGTCACCCTATCCATCACCTGCTACAGGTTCTGAGTCACCCTTTTCATCACCCGCGACAGGTTCTGAGTGACCCATTACATCACGCGCTACATGTTCGGAGTCACCCTGTCCATCACCCGCTAGATATTCTGAGTCACCCTGTCCATCACCTGCTATAGTTCCTAAGTCACCCTGTCCATCACCTGCTACAGGTTCTGAGTCACCCTGTCCATCACCCGCTACAGGTTCTGAGTCACGCTGGCCATCACCTGCTACAGGTTCTGAGTACCCTGTCCATCACCCGTTACAGATTCTGAGTCACCCTATCCATCATCCGCTACAGGTTCTGAGTCACCCTGTCCATCACCCGTTACATTTTCTGAGTCACCCTGTCCATCACCCGCTACAGGTTCTGAGTCACCATGTCCATCACCCGCTGCAGGTTCTGAGTCACCCTGTCCATCACGCGATACATGTTCTGTGTCACCCTGTCCATCACCTGCTACAGGTTCTGTGTCAGCCTGTCCACACCCGCTACAGGTTCTGAGACACCCTGTCCATCACCTGCTACAGGTTCTGAGTCACACTGTCCATCACCTGCTGTGGGATCTGAGTCACCTTGTCGGTTACCCGCTACATTTTCTGAGTCACCCTGTCCATCACCCGCTACAGGTTCTGAGTCACCCTGTCCATCAACTGCTACAGGTTCTGAGTCACCCTGTTCATCACCCGCTACAGGTTCTCAGTCACCCTGTCAATGACCTGCTACAGGCTCTGAGTCACCTTGTCCATCACCCACTACAGGTTCTGAGTCACCTTGTCCATCAACCACTACAGGCTCTGAGTCACCCTGTACATCACCTGCAACATGTTCTGAGTCACATAGTCCATCACCCGCTACATATTCTGAGTCACCCTGTCCATCACTTGCTACAGTCCCTGAGTCACACTGTCCATCAGCCGCTACAAATTCTGAGTCACCCTGTCCATCACCTGCTACAGTCCCTGAGTCACACTGTCCATCAGCCGCTATAGGTTCTGAGTCATCCTGTCCATCACCTGCTATAGTTCCTGAGTCACACTTTCCATCATCTGCTACAGGTTCTGAGTCACCCTGTTCATCACCTGCTTCTTGTTTTGAATCACCCTGTCCATCACCTGCTATAATTCCTGAATCACCCTGTCCAGCACCCGTTACATGTTCTGAGTCACCCTGTCCATCACCCACTATAGGTTCTGAGTCACCCTGTCCACAGCCGCTACAAGTTCCGAGTCACCCGGTACATCACCCGCTACAGGTTCTGAGTCACACTGTCCATCACCCTCTACACGTTCTGACTCACTCTGTCCATCACGTGCAATTTGTTCTGAGTCACTCTGTCCATCACACGCTACAGGTTCTGAATCACCCTGTACATCACCCACTACACGTTCTGAATTACCCTATCCATCACCTGCTATAGTTCCTAAGTCACCCTGTCCATCACCCGCTACAGGTTCTGAGTCACCCTGTCCATCACCCACTACAGGTTTTGAGTCACCCTGTCCATCACCCATTACACGTTCTGAGTCACCCTATCCATCACCTGCTACAGGTTCTGAGTCACACTGTCCATCACTTGCTACAGTTTCTGAGTCACCCTGTCCATCACCTGCTGCAGGTTCTGAGTCACTCTGTCCATCTCCCGCTACAGGTTCTGAGCCACCCTGTTCATCACCTGCTACATGTTTTGAGTAAGACAATCCATCACCTGCTATAGTTCCTGAGTCATCCTGTCAATCACCTGCTATATGTTCTGAGTCACCGTCCTTCACACATGACATGTTCTGAGTCACCCTGTCCATCACCCGCTATATGTTGTGAGTCACCCTGTCCCTCAGCCGTTACATGTTCTGAGTCACCCTGTCCATCACCCGCTACAGGTTCAGAGTCACTCTTTCCATCACGCGTTGCAGGGTCTGAGTCACCCTGTTCATCACCTGCTAGATGTTTTGAGTAACACAGTCCATCACCTGCTATAGTTCCTGAGTCACCCTGTCCATCACCTGCTACAGGTTCTGAGTCAACCTGTCCATCACCTGCTACAGTTCCCAAGTCACTCTGTCAATCATGTGCTATGGTTCTGTGTAACCCTGTCCACACCTATTACAGGTTATGAGTCACCCTGTTGATCACCTGCTACATATTTTGAGTAACTCTGTCAATTACCTGCTATAGTTCCTGAGTCACCCTGTCCATCACCCGCTATATGTTCTGAGTCACCCTGTCCATCACCCACTATATGTTGTTAGTCACCCTGTCCCTCAGCCGTTACATGTTCTGAGTCTCCCTGTCCATCACCCTTACAGGTTCTGAGTCACCCTGTCCATCACCTGTTACAGGTTCTGTGTCACCCTGTCCATCACCCGCTACAAATTTTGAGTCACCCTGTCCATCACCTGCTACAGTCCCTGAGTCACCCTTTACATCACCCGCTACAGTTTCTAAGTCATCCTGTCTATCACCTGCTATAGTTCCTGAGTCACCATTACCATCACCTGCTACAGGTCCTGAGTCACTTTTTTCCATCACCTGCTACAGGTTCTGAGTCACCCTGACCATCACCTGCTACATGCTCTGATTCACCCTGTCCATCACCTGCTACATGTTCTGAGTCACCGGGTCCATCACCCGCTACAGGTTCTGAGTCAGCCTGTCCACACCCGCTACAGGTTCTAAGCCACCCTGTGCATCACCTGGTACAGTTTCTGAATCACCCTATCCATCACCTGCTACAGGTTCTGAGTCAACCTGTCCATCACCTGCTACAGGTTCTGTGTCACCCTGTTCATCACCTGCTACATGTTTTGAGTAACACTGTCCATTACCTGCTATAGTTCCTGAGTAACTCTGTCCATCATGCGCTACATGTTCTGAGTCACCCTGTCCATCACCCGCTACATATTCTGAGTCACCCTGTCCATCACCTGCTATAGTTCCTAAGTCACACTGTCCATCACCCGCTACAGGTTCTGAGTCACCCTGTCAATCTCCCGTTACAGATTCTGAGTCACCCTATCCATCACCTGCTACAGGTTCTGAGTCACCCTTTTCATCACCCGCGACAGGTTCTGAGTGACCCATTACATCACGCGCTACATGTTCGGAGTCACCCTGTCCATCACCCGCTAGATATTCTGAGTCACCCTGTCCATCACCTGCTATAGTTCCTAAGTCACCCTGTCCATCACCTGCTACAGGTTCTGAGTCACCCTGTCCATCACCCGCTACAGGTTCTGAGTCACGCTGGCCATCACCTGCTACAGGTTCTGAGTACCCTGTCCATCACCCGTTACAAATTCTGAGTCACCCTATCCATCATCCGCTACAGGTTCTGAGTCACCCTGTCCATCACCCGTTACATTTTCTGAGTCACCCTGTCCATCACCCGCTACAGGTTCTGAGTCACCATGTCCATCACCCGCTGCAGGTTCTGAGTCACCCTGTCCATCACGCGATACATGTTCTGTGTCACCCTGTCCATCACCTGCTACAGGTTCTGTGTCAGCCTGTCCACACCCGCTACAGGTTCTGAGACACCCTGTCCATCACCTGCTACAGGTTCTGAGTCACACTGTCCATCACCTGCTGTGGGATCTGAGTCACCTTGTCGGTTACCCGCTACATTTTCTGAGTCACCCTGTCCATCACCCGCTACAGGTTCTGAGTCACCCTGTCCATCAACTGCTACAGGTTCTGAGTCACCCTGTTCATCACCCGCTACAGGTTCTCAGTCACCCTGTCAATGACCTGCTACAGGCTCTGAGTCACCTTGTCCATCACCCACTACAGGTTCTGAGTCACCTTGTCCATCAACCACTACAGGCTCTGAGTCACCCTGTACATCACCTGCAACATGTTCTGAGTCACATAGTCCATCACCCGCTACATATTCTGAGTCACCCTGTCCATCACTTGCTACAGTCCCTGAGTCACACTGTCCATCAGCCGCTACAAATTCTGAGTCACCCTGTCCATCACCTGCTACAGTCCCTGAGTCACACTGTCCATCAGCCGCTATAGGTTCTGAGTCATCCTGTCCATCACCTGCTATAGTTCCTGAGTCACACTTTCCATCATCTGCTACAGGTTCTGAGTCACCCTGTTCATCACCTGCTTCTTGTTTTGAATCACCCTGTCCATCACCTGCTATAATTCCTGAATCACCCTGTCCAGCACCCGTTACATGTTCTGAGTCACCCTGTCCATCACCCACTATAGGTTCTGAGTCACCCTGTCCACAGCCGCTACAAGTTCCGAGTCACCCGGTACATCACCCGCTACAGGTTCTGAGTCACACTGTCCATCACCCTCTACACGTTCTGACTCACTCTGTCCATCACGTGCAACTTGTTCTGAGTCACTCTGTCCATCACACGCTACAGGTTCTGAATCACCCTGTACATCACCCACTACACGTTCTGAATTACCCTATCCATCACCTGCTATAGTTCCTAAGTCACCCTGTCCATCACCCGCTACAGGTTCTGAGTCACCCTGTCCATCACCCACTATAGGTTTTGAGTCACCCTGTCCATCACCCATTACACGTTCTGAGTCACCCTATCCATCACCTGCTACAGGTTCTGAGTCACACTGTCCATCACTTGCTACAGTTTCTGAGTCACCCTGTCCATCACCTGCTGCAGGTTCTGAGTCACTCTGTCCATCACCCGCTACAGGTTCTGAGCCACCCTGTTCATCACCTGCTACATGTTTTGAGTAAGACAATCCATCACCTGCTATAGTTCCTGAGTCATCCTGTCAATCACCTGCTATATGTTCTGAGTCACCGCCCTTCACACATGACATGTTCTGAGTCACCCTGTCCATCACCCGCTATATGTTGTGAGTCACCCTGTCCCTCAGCCGTTACATGTTCTGAGTCACCCTGTCCATCACCCGCTACAGGTTCAGAGTCACTCTTTCCATCACGCGTTGCAGGGTCTGAGTCACCCTGTTCATCACCTGCTAGATGTTTTGAGTAACACAGTCCATCACCTGCTATAGTTCCTGAGTCACCCTGTCCATCACCTGCTACAGGTTCTGAGTCAACCTGTCCATCACCTGCTACAGTTCCCAAGTCACTCTGTCAATCATGTGCTATGGTTCTGTGTAACCCTGTCCACACCTATTACAGGTTATGAGTCACCCTGTTGATCACCTGCTACATATTTTGAGTAACTCTGTCAATTACCTGCTATAGTTCCTGAGTCACCCTGTCCATCACCCGCTATATGTTCTGAGTCACCCTGTCCATCACCCACTATATGTTGTTAGTCACCCTGTCCCTCAGCCGTTACATGTTCTGAGTCTCCCTGTCCATCACCCTTACAGGTTCTGAGTCACCCTGTCCATCACCTGTTACAGGTTCTGTGTCACCCTGTCCATCACCCGCTACAAATTTTGAGTCACCCTGTCCATCACCTGCTACAGTCCCTGAGTCACCCTTTACATCACCCGCTACAGTTTCTAAGTCATCCTGTCTATCACCTGCTATAGTTCCTGAGTCACCATTACCATCACCTGCTACAGGTCCTGAGTCACTTTTTTCCATCACCTGCTACAGGTTCTGAGTCACCCTGACCATCACCTGCTACATGCTCTGATTCACCCTGTCCATCACCTGCTACATGTTCTGAGTCACCGGGTCCATCACCCGCTACAGGTTCTGAGTCAGCCTGTCCACACCCGCTACAGGTTCTAAGCCACCCTGTGCATCACCTGGTACAGTTTCTGAATCACCCTATCCATCACCTGCTACAGGTTCTGAGTCAACCTGTCCATCACCTGCTACAGGTTCTGTGTCACCCTGTTCATCACCTGCTACATGTTTTGAGTAACACTGTCCATTACCTGCTATAGTTCCTGAGTAACTCTGTCCATCATGCGCTACATGTTCTGAGTCACCCTGTCCATCACCCGCTACATATTCTGAGTCACCCTGTCCATCACCTGCTATAGTTCCTAAGTCACACTGTCCATCACCCGCTACAGGTTCTGAGTCACCCTGTCAATCTCCCGTTACAGATTCTGAGTCACCCTATCCATCACCTGCTACAGGTTCTGAGTCACCCTTTTCATCACCCGTGACAGGTTCTGAGTGACCCATTACATCACGCGCTACATGTTCGGAGTCACCCTGTCCATCACCCGCTAGATATTCTGAGTCACCCTGTCCATCACCTGCTATAGTTCCTAAGTCACCCTGTCCATCACCTGCTACAGGTTCTGAGTCACCCTGTCCATCACCTGCTACATATTTTGAGTAACACTGTCAATTACCTGCTATAGTTCCTGAGTCACCCTGTCCATCACCCGCTATATGTTCTGAGTCACCCTGTCCATCACCCACTATATGTTGTTAGTCACCCTGTCCCTCAGCCGTTACATGTTCTGAGTCTCCCTGTCCATCACCCTTACAGGTTCTGAATCACCCTGTCCATCACCTGTTACAGGTTCTGTGTCACCCTGTCCATCACCCGCTACAAATTTTGAGTCACCCTGTCCATCACCTGCTACAGTCCCTGAGTCACCCTTTACATCACCCGCTACAGTTTCTAAGTCATCCTGTCTATCACCTGCTATAGTTCCTGAGTCACCATTACCATCACCTGCTACAGGTCCTGAGTCACTTTTTTCCATCACCTGCTACAGGTTCTGAGTCACCCTGACCATCACCTGCTACATGCTCTGATTCACCCTGTCCATCACCTGCTACATGTTCTGAGTCACCGGGTCCATCACCCGCTACAGGTTCTGAGTCAGCCTGTCCACACCCGCTACAGGTTCTAAGCCACCCTGTGCATCACCTGGTACAGTTTCTGAATCACCCTATCCATCACCTGCTACAGGTTCTGAGTCAACCTGTCCATCACCTGCTACAGGTTCTGTGTCACCCTGTTCATCACCTGCTACATGTTTTGAGTAACACTGTCCATTACCTGCTATAGTTCCTGAGTAACTCTGTCCATCATGCGCTACATGTTCTGAGTCACCCTGTCCATCACCCGCTACATATTCTGAGTCACCCTGTCCATCACCTGCTATAGTTCCTAAGTCACACTGTCCATCACCCGCTACAGGTTCTGAGTCACCCTGTCAATCTCCCGTTACAGATTCTGAGTCACCCTATCCATCACCTGCTACAGGTTCTGAGTCACCCTTTTCATCACCCGCGACAGGTTCTGAGTGACCCATTACATCACGCGCTACATGTTCGGAGTCACCCTGTCCATCACCCGCTAGATATTCTGAGTCACCCTGTCCATCACCTGCTATAGTTCCTAAGTCACCCTGTCCATCACCTGCTACAGGTTCTGAGTCACCCTGTCCATCACCCGCTACAGGTTCTGAGTCACGCTGGCCATCACCTGCTACAGGTTCTGAGTACCCTGTCCATCACCCGTTACAGATTCTGAGTCACCCTATCCATCATCCGCTACAGGTTCTGAGTCACCCTGTCCATCACCCGTTACATTTTCTGAGTCACCCTGTCCATCACCCGCTACAGGTTCTGAGTCACCATGTCCATCACCCGCTGCAGGTTCTGAGTCACCCTGTCCATCACGCGATACATGTTCTGTGTCACCCTGTCCATCACCTGCTACAGGTTCTGTGTCAGCCTGTCCACACCCGCTACAGGTTCTGAGACACCCTGTCCATCACCTGCTACAGGTTCTGAGTCACACTGTCCATCACCTGCTGTGGGATCTGAGTCACCTTGTCGGTTACCCGCTACATTTTCTGAGTCACCCTGTCCATCACCCGCTACAGGTTCTGAGTCACCCTGTCCATCAACTGCTACAGGTTCTGAGTCACCCTGTTCATCACCCGCTACAGGTTCTCAGTCACCCTGTCAATGACCTGCTACAGGCTCTGAGTCACCTTGTCCATCACCCACTACAGGTTCTGAGTCACCTTGTCCATCAACCACTACAGGCTCTGAGTCACCCTGTACATCACCTGCAACATGTTCTGAGTCACATAGTCCATCACCCGCTACATATTCTGAGTCACCCTGTCCATCACTTGCTACAGTCCCTGAGTCACACTGTCCATCAGCCGCTACAAATTCTGAGTCACCCTGTCCATCACCTGCTACAGTCCCTGAGTCACACTGTCCATCAGCCGCTATAGGTTCTGAGTCATCCTGTCCATCACCTGCTATAGTTCCTGAGTCACACTTTCCATCATCTGCTACAGGTTCTGAGTCACCCTGTTCATCACCTGCTTCTTGTTTTGAATCACCCTGTCCATCACCTGCTATAATTCCTGAATCACCCTGTCCAGCACCCGTTACATGTTCTGAGTCACCCTGTCCATCACCCACTATAGGTTCTGAGTCACCCAGTCCACAGCCGCTACAAGTTCCGAGTCACCCGGTACATCACCCGCTACAGGTTCTGAGTCACACTGTCCATCACCCTCTACACGTTCTGACTCACTCTGTCCATCACGTGCAACTTGTTCTGAGTCACTCTGTCCATCACACGCTACAGGTTCTGAATCACCCTGTACATCACCCACTACACGTTCTGAATTACCCTATCCATCACCCATTACACGTTCTGAGTCACCCTATCCATCACCTGCTACAGGTTCTGAGTCACACTGTCCATCACTTGCTACAGTTTCTGAGTCACCCTGTCCATCACCTGCTGCAGGTTCTGAGTCACTCTGTCCATCACCCGCTACAGGTTCTGAGCCACCCTGTTCATCACCTGCTACATGTTTTGAGTAAGACAATCCATCACCTGCTATAGTTCCTGAGTCATCCTGTCAATCACCTGCTATATGTTCTGAGTCACCGCCCTTCACACATGACATGTTCTGAGTCACCCTGTCCATCACCCGCTATATGTTGTGAGTCGCCCTGTCCCTCAGCCGTTACATGTTCTGAGTCACCCTGTCCATCACCCGCTACAGGTTCAGTGTCACTCTTTCCATCACGCGTTGCAGGGTCTGAGTCACCCTGTTCATCACCTGCTAGATGTTTTGAGTAACACAGTCCATCACCTGCTATAGTTCCTGAGTCACCCTGTCCATCACCTGCTACAGGTTCTGAGTCAACCTGTCCATCACCTGCTACAGTTCCCAAGTCACTCTGTCAATCATGTGCTATGGTTCTGTGTAACCCTGTCCACACCTATTACAGGTTATGAGTCACCCTGTTGATCACCTGCTACATATTTTGAGTAACTCTGTCAATTACCTGCTATAGTTCCTGAGTCACCCTGTCCATCACCCGCTATATGTTCTGAGTCACCCTGTCCATCACCCACTATATGTTGTTAGTCACCCTGTCCCTCAGCCGTTACATGTTCTGAGTCTCCCTGTCCATCACCCTTACAGGTTCTGAGTCACCCTGTCCATCACCTGTTACAGGTTCTGTGTCACCCTGTCCATCACCCGCTACAAATTTTGAGTCACCCTGTCCATCACCTGCTACAGTCCCTGAGTCACCCTTTACATCACCCGCTACAGTTTCTAAGTCATCCTGTCTATCACCTGCTATAGTTCCTGAGTCACCATTACCATCACCTGCTACAGGTCCTGAGTCACTTTTTTCCATCACCTGCTACAGGTTCTGAGTCACCCTGACCATCACCTGCTACATGCTCTGATTCACCCTGTCCATCACCTGCTACATGTTCTGAGTCACCGGGTCCATCACCCGCTACAGGTTCTGAGTCAGCCTGTCCACACCCGCTACAGGTTCTAAGCCACCCTGTGCATCACCTGGTACAGTTTCTGAATCACCCTATCCATCACCTGCTACAGGTTCTGAGTCAACCTGTCCATCACCTGCTACAGGTTCTGTGTCACCCTGTTCATCACCTGCTACATGTTTTGAGTAACACTGTCCATTACTTGCTATAGTTCCTGAGTAACTCTGTCCATCATGCGCTACATGTTCTGAGTCACCCTGTCCATCACCCGCTACATATTCTGAGTCACCCTGTCCATCACCTGCTATAGTTCCTAAGTCACACTGTCCATCACCCGCTACAGGTTCTGAGTCACCCTGTCAATCTCCCGTTACAGATTCTGAGTCACCCTATCCATCACCTGCTACAGGTTCTGAGTCACCCTTTTCATCACCCGCGACAGGTTCTGAGTGACCCATTACATCACGCGCTACATGTTCGGAGACACCCTGTCCATCACCCGCTAGATATTCTGAGTCACCCTGTCCATCACCTGCTATAGTTCCTAAGTCACCCTGTCCATCACCTGCTACAGGTTCTGAGTCACCCTGTCCATCACCCGCTACAGGTTCTGAGTCACGCTGGCCATCACCTGCTACAGGTTCTGAGTACCCTGTCCATCACCCGTTACATTTTCTGAGTCACCCTGTCCATCACCCGCTACAGGTTCTGAGTCACCATGTCCATCACCCGCTGCAGGTTCTGAGTCACCCTGTCCATCACGCGATACATGTTCTGTGTCACCCTGTCCATCACCTGCTACAGGTTCTGTGTCAGCCTGTCCACACCCGCTACAGGTTCTGAAACACCCTGTCCATCACCTGCTACAGGTTCTGAGTCACACTGTCCATCACCTGCTGTGGGATCTGAGTCACCTTGTCGGTTACCCGCTACATTTTCTGAGTCACCCTGTCCATCACCCGCTACAGGTTCTGAGTCACCGTGTCCATCAACTGCTACAGGTTCTGAGTCACCCTGTTCATCACCCGCTACAGGTTCTCAGTCGCCCTGTCAATGACCTGCTACAGGCTCTGAGTCACCTTGTCCATCACCCACTACAGGTTCTGAGTCACCTTGTCCATCAACCACTACAGGCTCTGAGTCACCCTGTACATCACTTGCAACATGTTCTGAGTCACATAGTCCATCACCCGCTACATATTCTGAGTCACCCTGTCCATCACTTGCTACAGTCCCTGAGTCACACTGTCCATCAGCCGCTACAAATTCTGAGTCACCCTGTCCATCACCTGCTACAGTCCCTGAGTCACACTGTCCATCAGCCGCTATAGGTTCTGAGTCATCCTGTCCATCACCTGCTATAGTTCCTGAGTCACACTTTCCATCATCTGCTACAGGTTCTGAGTCACCCTGTTCATCACCTGCTTCTTGTTTTGAATCACCCTGTCCATCACCTGCTATAATTCCTGAATCACCCTGTCCAGCACCCGTTACATGTTCTGAGTCACCCTGTTCATCACCTGCTAGATGTTTTGAGTAACACAGTCCATCACCTGCTATAGTTCCTGAGTCACCCTGTCCATCACCTGCTACAGGTTCTGAGTCAACCTGTCCATCACCTGCTACAGTTCCCAAGTCACTCTGTCAATCATGTGCTATGGTTCTGTGTAACCCTGTCCACACCTATTACAGGTTATGAGTCACCCTGTTGATCACCTGCTACATATTTTGAGTAACTCTGTCAATTACCTGCTATAGTTCCTGAGTCACCCTGTCCATCACCCACTATATGTTGTTAGTCACCCTGTCCCTCAGCCATTACATGTTCTGAGTCTCCCTGTCCATCACCCTTACAGGTTCTGAGTCACCCTGTCCATCACCTGTTACAGGTTCTGTGTCACCCTGTCCATCACCCGCTACAAATTTTGAGTCACCCTGTCCATCACCTGCTACAGTCCCTGAGTCACCCTTTACATCACCCGCTACAGTTTCTAAGTCATCCTGTCTATCACCTGCTATAGTTCCTGAGTCACCATTACCATCACCTGCTACAGGTCCTGAGTCACTTTTTTCCATCACCTGCTACAGGTTCTGAGTCACCCTGACCATCACCTGCTACATGCTCTGATTCACCCTGTCCATCACCTGCTACATGTTCTGAGTCACCGGGTCCATCACCCGCTACAGGTTCTGAGTCAGCCTGTCCACACCCGCTACAGGTTCTAAGCCACCCTGTGCATCACCTGGTACAGTTTCTGAATCACCCTATCCATCACCTGCTACAGGTTCTGAGTCAACCTGTCCATCACCTGCTACAGGTTCTGTGTCACCCTGTTCATCACCTGCTACATGTTTTGAGTAACACTGTCCATTACCTGCTATAGTTCCTGAGTAACTCTGTCCATCATGCGCTACATGTTCTGAGTCACCCTGTCCATCACCCGCTACATATTCTGAGTCACCCTGTCCATCACCTGCTATAGTTCCTAAGTCACACTGTCCATCACCCGCTACAGGTTCTGAGTCACCCTGTCAATCTCCCGTTACAGATTCTGAGTCACCCTATCCATCACCTGCTACAGGTTCTGAGTCACCCTTTTCATCACCCGCGACAGGTTCTGAGTGACCCATTACATCACGCGCTACATGTTCGGAGTCACCCTGTCCATCACCCGCTAGATATTCTGAGTCACCCTGTCCATCACCTGCTATAGTTCCTAAGTCACCCTGTCCATCACCTGCTACAGGTTCTGAGTCACCCTGTCCATCACCCGCTACAGGTTCTGAGTCACGCTGGCCATCACCTGCTACAGGTTCTGAGTACCCTGTCCATCACCCGTTACAGATTCTGAGTCACCCTATCCATCATCCGCTACAGGTTCTGAGTCACCCTGTCCATCACCCGTTACATTTTCTGAGTCACCCTGTCCATCACCCGCTACAGGTTCTGAGTCACCATGTCCATCACCCGCTGCAGGTTCTGAGTCACCCTGTCCATCACGCGATACATGTTCTGTGTCACCCTGTCCATCACCTGCTACAGGTTCTGTGTCAGCCTGTCCACACCCGCTACAGGTTCTGAGACACCCTGTCCATCACCTGCTACAGGTTCTGAGTCACACTGTCCATCACCTGCTGTGGGATCTGAGTCACCTTGTCGGTTACCCGCTACATTTTCTGAGTCACCCTGTCCATCACCCGCTACAGGTTCTGAGTCACCCTGTCCATCAACTGCTACAGGTTCTGAGTCACCCTGTTCATCACCCGCTACAGGTTCTCAGTCACCCTGTCAATGACCTGCTACAGGCTCTGAGTCACCTTGTCCATCACCCACTACAGGTTCTGAGTCACCTTGTCCATCAACCACTACAGGCTCTGAGTCACCCTGTACATCACCTGCAACATGTTCTGAGTCACATAGTCCATCACCCGCTACATATTCTGAGTCACCCTGTCCATCACTTGCTACAGTCCCTGAGTCACACTGTCCATCAGCCGCTACAAATTCTGAGTCACCCTGTCCATCACCTGCTACAGTCCCTGAGTCACACTGTCCATCAGCCGCTATAGGTTCTGAGTCATCCTGTCCATCACCTGCTTTAGTTCCTGAGTCACACTTTCCATCATCTGCTACAGGTTCTGAGTCACCCTGTTCATCACCTGCTTCTTGTTTTGAATCACCCTGTCCATCACCTGCTATAATTCCTGAATCACCCTGTCCAGCACCCGTTACATGTTCTGAGTCACCCTGTCCATCACCCACTATAGGTTCTGAGTCACCCTGTCCACAGCCGCTACAAGTTCCGAGTCACCCGGTACATCACCCGCTACAGGTTCTGAGTCACACTGTCCATCACCCTCTACACGTTCTGACTCACTCTGTCCATCACGTGCAACTTGTTCTGAGTCACTCTGTCCATCACACGCTACAGGTTCTGAATCACCCTGTACATCACCCACTACACGTTCTGAATTACCCTATCCATCACCCATTACACGTTCTGAGTCACCCTATCCATCACCTGCTACAGGTTCTGAGTCACACTGTCCATCACTTGCTACAGTTTCTGAGTCACCCTGTCCATCACCTGCTGCAGGTTCTGAGTCACTCTGTCCATCACCCGCTACAGGTTCTGAGCCACCCTGTTCATCACCTGCTACATGTTTTGAGTAAGACAATCCATCACCTGCTATAGTTCCTGAGTCATCCTGTCAATCACCTGCTATATGTTCTGAGTCACCGCCCTTCACACATGACATGTTCTGAGTCACCCTGTCCATCACCCGCTATATGTTGTGAGTCGCCCTGTCCCTCAGCCGTTACATGTTCTGAGTCACCCTGTCCATCACCCGCTACAGGTTCAGTGTCACTCTTTCCATCACGCGTTGCAGGGTCTGAGTCACCCTGTTCATCACCTGCTAGATGTTTTGAGTAACACAGTCCATCACCTGCTATAGTTCCTGAGTCACCCTGTCCATCACCTGCTACAGGTTCTGAGTCAACCTGTCCATCACCTGCTACAGTTCCCAAGTCACTCTGTCAATCATGTGCTATGGTTCTGTGTAACCCTGTCCACACCTATTACAGGTTATGAGTCACCCTGTTGATCACCTGCTACATATTTTGAGTAACTCTGTCAATTACCTGCTATAGTTCCTGAGTCACCCTGTCCATCACCCGCTATATGTTCTGAGTCACCCTGTCCATCACCCACTATATGTTGTTAGTCACCCTGTCCCTCAGCCGTTACATGTTCTGAGTCTCCCTGTCCATCACCCTTACAGGTTCTGAGTCACCCTGTCCATCACCTGTTACAGGTTCTGTGTCACCCTGTCCATCACCCGCTACAAATTTTGAGTCACCCTGTCCATCACCTGCTACAGTCCCTGAGTCACCCTTTACATCACCCGCTACAGTTTCTAAGTCATCCTGTCTATCACCTGCTATAGTTCCTGAGTCACCATTACCATCACCTGCTACAGGTCCTGAGTCACTTTTTTCCATCACCTGCTACAGGTTCTGAGTCACCCTGACCATCACCTGCTACATGCTCTGATTCACCCTGTCCATCACCTGCTACATGTTCTGAGTCACCGGGTCCATCACCCGCTACAGGTTCTGAGTCAGCCTGTCCACACCCGCTACAGGTTCTAAGCCACCCTGTGCATCACCTGGTACAGTTTCTGAATCACCCTATCCATCACCTGCTACAGGTTCTGAGTCAACCTGTCCATCACCTGCTACAGGTTCTGTGTCACCCTGTTCATCACCTGCTACATGTTTTGAGTAACACTGTCCATTACTTGCTATAGTTCCTGAGTAACTCTGTCCATCATGCGCTACATGTTCTGAGTCACCCTGTCCATCACCCGCTACATATTCTGAGTCACCCTGTCCATCACCTGCTATAGTTCCTAAGTCACACTGTCCATCACCCGCTACAGGTTCTGAGTCACCCTGTCAATCTCCCGTTACAGATTCTGAGTCACCCTATCCATCACCTGCTACAGGTTCTGAGTCACCCTTTTCATCACCCGCGACAGGTTCTGAGTGACCCATTACATCACGCGCTACATGTTCGGAGACACCCTGTCCATCACCCGCTAGATATTCTGAGTCACCCTGTCCATCACCTGCTATAGTTCCTAAGTCACCCTGTCCATCACCTGCTACAGGTTCTGAGTCACCCTGTCCATCACCCGCTACAGGTTCTGAGTCACGCTGGCCATCACCTGCTACAGGTTCTGAGTACCCTGTCCATCACCCGTTACATTTTCTGAGTCACCCTGTCCATCACCCGCTACAGGTTCTGAGTCACCATGTCCATCACCCGCTGCAGGTTCTGAGTCACCCTGTCCATCACGCGATACATGTTCTGTGTCACCCTGTCCATCACCTGCTACAGGTTCTGTGTCAGCCTGTCCACACCCGCTACAGGTTCTGAAACACCCTGTCCATCACCTGCTACAGGTTCTGAGTCACACTGTCCATCACCTGCTGTGGGATCTGAGTCACCTTGTCGGTTACCCGCTACATTTTCTGAGTCACCCTGTCCATCACCCGCTACAGGTTCTGAGTCACCGTGTCCATCAACTGCTACAGGTTCTGAGTCACCCTGTTCATCACCCGCTACAGGTTCTCAGTCGCCCTGTCAATGACCTGCTACAGGATCTGAGTCAACTTGTCCATCACCCACTACAGGTTCTGAGTCACCTTGTCCATCAACCACTACAGGCTCTGAGTCACCCTGTACATCACTTGCAACATGTTCTGAGTCACATAGTCCATCACCCGCTACATATTCTGAGTCACCCTGTCCATCACTTGCTACAGTCCCTGAGTCACACTGTCCATCAGCCGCTACAAATTCTGAGTCACCCTGTCCATCACCTGCTACAGTCCCTGAGTCACACTGTCCATCAGCCGCTATAGGTTCTGAGTCATCCTGTCCATCACCTGCTATAGTTCCTGAGTCACACTTTCCATCATCTGCTACAGGTTCTGAGTCACCCTGTTCATCACCTGCTTCTTGTTTTGAATCACCCTGTCCATCACCTGCTATAATTCCTGAATCACCCTGTCCAGCACCCGTTACATGTTCTGAGTCACCCTGTTCATCACCTGCTAGATGTTTTGAGTAACACAGTCCATCACCTGCTATAGTTCCTGAGTCACCCTGTCCATCACCTGCTACAGGTTCTGAGTCAACCTGTCCATCACCTGCTACAGTTCCCAAGTCACTCTGTCAATCATGTGCTATGGTTCTGTGTAACCCTGTCCACACCTATTACAGGTTATGAGTCACCCTGTTGATCACCTGCTACATATTTTGAGTAACTCTGTCAATTACCTGCTATAGTTCCTGAGTCACCCTGTCCATCACCCACTATATGTTGTTAGTCACCCTGTCCCTCAGCCATTACATGTTCTGAGTCTCCCTGTCCATCACCCTTACAGGTTCTGAGTCACCCTGTCCATCACCTGTTACAGGTTCTGTGTCACCCTGTCCATCACCCGCTACAAATTTTGAGTCACCCTGTCCATCACCTGCTACAGTCCCTGAGTCACCCTTTACATCACCCGCTACAGTTTCTAAGTCATCCTGTCTATCACCTGCTATAGTTCCTGAGTCACCATTACCATCACCTGCTACAGGTCCTGAGTCACTTTTTTCCATCACCTGCTACAGGTTCTGAGTCACCCTGACCATCACCTGCTACATGCTCTGATTCACCCTGTCCATCACCTGCTACATGTTCTGAGTCACCGGGTCCATCACCCGCTACAGGTTCTGAGTCAGCCTGTCCACACCCGCTACAGGTTCTAAGCCACCCTGTGCATCACCTGGTACAGTTTCTGAATCACCCTATCCATCACCTGCTACAGGTTCTGAGTCAACCTGTCCATCACCTGCTACAGGTTCTGTGTCACCCTGTTCATCACCTGCTACATGTTTTGAGTAACACTGTCCATTACCTGCTATAGTTCCTGAGTAACTCTGTCCATCATGCGCTACATGTTCTGAGTCACCCTGTCCATCACCCGCTACATATTCTGAGTCACCCTGTCCATCACCTGCTATAGTTCCTAAGTCACACTGTCCATCACCCGCTACAGGTTCTGAGTCACCCTGTCAATCTCCCGTTACAGATTCTGAGTCACCCTATCCATCACCTGCTACAGGTTCTGAGTCACCCTTTTCATCACCCGCGACAGGTTCTGAGTGACCCATTACATCACGCGCTACATGTTCGGAGTCACCCTGTCCATCACCCGCTAGATATTCTGAGTCACCCTGTCCATCACCTGCTATAGTTCCTAAGTCACCCTGTCCATCACCTGCTACAGGTTCTGAGTCACCCTGTCCATCACCCGCTACAGGTTCTGAGTCACGCTGGCCATCACCTGCTACAGGTTCTGAGTACCCTGTCCATCACCCGTTACAGATTCTGAGTCACCCTATCCCTCATCCGCTACAGGTTCTGAGTCACCCTGTCCATCACCCGTTACATTTTCTGAGTCACCCTGTCCATCACCCGCTACAGGTTCTGAGTCACCATGTCCATCACCCGCTGCAGGTTCTGAGTCACCCTGTCCATCACGCGATACATGTTCTGTGTCACCCTGTCCATCACCTGCTACAGGTTCTGTGTCAGCCTGTCCACACCCGCTACAGGTTCTGAGACACCCTGTCCATCACCTGCTACAGGTTCTGAGTCACACTGTCCATCACCTGCTGTGGGATCTGAGTCACCTTGTCGGTTACCCGCTACATTTTCTGAGTCACCCTGTCCATCACCCGCTACAGGTTCTGAGTCACCCTGTCCATCAACTGCTACAGGTTCTGAGTCACCCTGTTCATCACCCGCTACAGGTTCTCAGTCACCCTGTCAATGACCTGCTACAGGCTCTGAGTCACCTTGTCCATCACCCACTACAGGTTCTGAGTCACCTTGTCCATCAACCACTACAGGCTCTGAGTCACCCTGTACATCACCTGCAACATGTTCTGAGTCACATAGTCCATCACCCGCTACATATTCTGAGTCACCCTGTCCATCACTTGCTACAGTCCCTGAGTCACACTGTCCATCAGCCGCTACAAATTCTGAGTCACCCTGTCCATCACCTGCTACAGTCCCTGAGTCACACTGTCCATCAGCCGCTATAGGTTCTGAGTCATCCTGTCCATCACCTGCTTTAGTTCCTGAGTCACACTTTCCATCATCTGCTACAGGTTCTGAGTCACCCTGTTCATCACCTGCTTCTTGTTTTGAATCACCCTGTCCATCACCTGCTATAATTCCTGAATCACCCTGTCCAGCACCCGTTACATGTTCTGAGTCACCCTGTCCATCACCCACTATAGGTTCTGAGTCACCCTGTCCACAGCCGCTACAAGTTCCGAGTCACCCGGTACATCACCCGCTACAGGTTCTGAGTCACACTGTCCATCACCCTCTACACGTTCTGACTCACTCTGTCCATCACGTGCAACTTGTTCTGAGTCACTCTGTCCATCACACGCTACAGGTTCTGAATCACCCTGTACATCACCCACTACACGTTCTGAATTACCCTATCCATCACCTGCTATAGTTCCTAAGTCACCCTGTCCATCACCCGCTACAGGTTCTGAGTCACCCTGTCCATCACCCACTATAGGTTTTGAGTCACCCTGTCCATCACCCATTACACGTTCTGAGTCACCCTATCCATCACCTGCTACAGGTTCTGAGTCACACTGTCCATCACTTGCTACAGTTTCTGAGTCACCCTGTCCATCACCTGCTGCAGGTTCTGAGTCACTCTGTCCATCTCCCGCTACAGGTTCTGAGCCACCCTGTTCATCACCTGCTACATGTTTTGAGTAAGACAATCCATCACCTGCTATAGTTCCTGAGTCATCCTGTCAATCACCTGCTATATGTTCTGAGTCACCGTCCTTCACACATGACATGTTCTGAGTCACCCTGTCCATCACCCGCTATATGTTGTGAGTCACCCTGTCCCTCAGCCGTTACATGTTCTGAGTCACCCTGTCCATCACCCGCTACAGGTTCAGAGTCACTCTTTCCATCACGCGTTGCAGGGTCTGAGTCACCCTGTTCATCACCTGCTAGATGTTTTGAGTAACACAGTCCATCACCTGCTATAGTTCCTGAGTCACCCTGTCCATCACCTGCTACAGGTTCTGAGTCAACCTGTCCATCACCTGCTACAGTTCCCAAGTCACTCTGTCAATCATGTGCTATGGTTCTGTGTAACCCTGTCCACACCTATTACAGGTTATGAGTCACCCTGTTGATCACCTGCTACATATTTTGAGTAACTCTGTCAATTACCTGCTATAGTTCCTGAGTCACCCTGTCCATCACCCGCTATATGTTCTGAGTCACCCTGTCCATCACCCACTATATGTTGTTAGTCACCCTGTCCCTCAGCCGTTACATGTTCTGAGTCTCCCTGTCCATCACCCTTACAGGTTCTGAGTCACCCTGTCCATCACCTGTTACAGGTTCTGTGTCACCCTGTCCATCACCCGCTACAAATTTTGAGTCACCCTGTCCATCACCTGCTACAGTCCCTGAGTCACCCTTTACATCACCCGCTACAGTTTCTAAGTCATCCTGTCTATCACCTGCTATAGTTCCTGAGTCACCATTACCATCACCTGCTACAGGTCCTGAGTCACTTTTTTCCATCACCTGCTACAGGTTCTGAGTCACCCTGACCATCACCTGCTACATGCTCTGATTCACCCTGTCCATCACCTGCTACATGTTCTGAGTCACCGGGTCCATCACCCGCTACAGGTTCTGAGTCAGCCTGTCCACACCCGCTACAGGTTCTAAGCCACCCTGTGCATCACCTGGTACAGTTTCTGAATCACCCTATCCATCACCTGCTACAGGTTCTGAGTCAACCTGTCCATCACCTGCTACAGGTTCTGTGTCACCCTGTTCATCACCTGCTACATGTTTTGAGTAACACTGTCCATTACCTGCTATAGTTCCTGAGTAACTCTGTCCATCATGCGCTACATGTTCTGAGTCACCCTGTCCATCACCCGCTACATATTCTGAGTCACCCTGTCCATCACCTGCTATAGTTCCTAAGTCACACTGTCCATCACCCGCTACAGGTTCTGAGTCACCCTGTCAATCTCCCGTTACAGATTCTGAGTCACCCTATCCATCACCTGCTACAGGTTCTGAGTCACCCTTTTCATCACCCGCGACAGGTTCTGAGTGACCCATTACATCACGCGCTACATGTTCGGAGTCACCCTGTCCATCACCCGCTAGATATTCTGAGTCACCCTGTCCATCACCTGCTATAGTTCCTAAGTCACCCTGTCCATCACCTGCTACAGGTTCTGAGTCACCCTGTCCATCACCCGCTACAGGTTCTGAGTCACGCTGGCCATCACCTGCTACAGGTTCTGAGTACCCTGTCCATCACCCGTTACAGATTCTGAGTCACCCTATCCATCATCCGCTACAGGTTCTGAGTCACCCTGTCCATCACCCGTTACATTTTCTGAGTCACCCTGTCCATCACCCGCTACAGGTTCTGAGTCACCATGTCCATCACCCGCTGCAGGTTCTGAGTCACCCTGTCCATCACGCGATACATGTTCTGTGTCACCCTGTCCATCACCTGCTACAGGTTCTGTGTCAGCCTGTCCACACCCGCTACAGGTTCTGAGACACCCTGTCCATCACCTGCTACAGGTTCTGAGTCACACTGTCCATCACCTGCTGTGGGATCTGAGTCACCTTGTCGGTTACCCGCTACATTTTCTGAGTCACCCTGTCCATCACCCGCTACAGGTTCTGAGTCACCCTGTCCATCAACTGCTACAGGTTCTGAGTCACCCTGTTCATCACCCGCTACAGGTTCTCAGTCACCCTGTCAATGACCTGCTACAGGCTCTGAGTCACCTTGTCCATCACCCACTACAGGTTCTGAGTCACCTTGTCCATCAACCACTACAGGCTCTGAGTCACCCTGTACATCACCTGCAACATGTTCTGAGTCACATAGTCCATCACTCGCTACATATTCTGAGTCACCCTGTCCATCACTTGCTACAGTCCCTGAGTCACACTGTCCATCAGCCGCTACAAATTCTGAGTCACCCTGTCCATCATCTGCTACAGTCCCTGAGTCACACTGTCCATCAGCCGCTATAGGTTCTGAGTCATCCTGTCCATCACCTGCTATAGTTCCTGAGTCACACTTTCCATCATCTGCTACAGGTTCTGAGTCACCCTGTTCATCACCTGCTTCTTGTTTTGAATCACCCTGTCCATCACCTGCTATAATTCCTGAATCACCCTGTCCAGCACCCGTTACATGTTCTGAGTCACCCTGTCCATCACCCACTATAGGTTCTGAGTCACCCTGTCCACAGCCGCTACAAGTTCCGAGTCACCCGGTACATCACCCGCTACAGGTTCTGAGTCACACTGTCCATCACCCTCTACACGTTCTGACTCACTCTGTCCATCACGTGCAACTTGTTCTGAGTCACTCTGTCCATCACACGCTACAGGTTCTGAATCACCCTGTACATCACCCACTACACGTTCTGAATTACCCTATCCATCACCTGCTATAGTTCCTAAGTCACCCTGTCCATCACCCGCTACAGGTTCTGAGTCACCCTGTCCATCACCCACTATAGGTTTTGAGTCACCCTGTCCATCACCCATTACACGTTCTGAGTCACCCTATCCATCACCTGCTACAGGTTCTGAGTCACACTGTCCATCACTTGCTACAGTTTCTGAGTCACCCTGTCCATCACCTGCTGCAGGTTCTGAGTCACTCTGTCCATCACCCGCTACAGGTTCTGAGCCACCCTGTTCATCACCTGCTACATGTTTTGAGTAAGACAATCCATCACCTGCTATAGTTCCTGAGTCATCCTGTCAATCACCTGCTATATGTTCTGAGTCACCGCCCTTCACACATGACATGTTCTGAGTCACCCTGTCCATCACCCGCTATATGTTGTGAGTCACCCTGTCCCTCAGCCGTTACATGTTCTGAGTCACCCTGTTCATCACCTGCTACATGTTTTGAGTAACACTGTCCATTACCTGCTATAGTTCCTGAGTAACTCTGTCCATCATGCGCTACATGTTCTGAGTCACCCTGTCCATCACCCGCTACATATTCTGAGTCACCCTGTCCATCACCTGCTATAGTTCCTAAGTCACACTGTCCATCACCCGCTACAGGTTCTGAGTCACCCTGTCAATCTCCCGTTACAGATTCTGAGTCACCCTATCCATCACCTGCTACAGGTTCTGAGTCACCCTTTTCATCACCCGCGACAGGTTCTGAGTGACCCATTACATCACGCGCTACATGTTCGGAGTCACCCTGTCCATCACCCGCTAGATATTCTGAGTCACCCTGTCCATCACCTGCTATAGTTCCTAAGTCACCCTGTCCATCACCTGCTACAGGTTCTGAGTCACCCTGTCCGTCACCCGCTACAGGTTCTGAGTCACGCTGGCCATCACCTGCTACAGGTTCTGAGTACCCTGTCCATCACCCGTTACAGATTCTGAGTCACCCTATCCATCATCCGCTACAGGTTCTGAGTCACCCTGTCCATCACCCGTTACATTTTCTGAGTCACCCTGTCCATCACCCGCTACAGGTTCTGAGTCACCATGTCCATCACCCGCTGCAGGTTCTGAGTCACCCTGTCCATCACGCGATACATGTTCTGTGTCACTTTGTCCATCACCTGCTAAAGGTTCTGAGTCAGCCTGTCCATCACCTGCTATAGTTTCTGTGTCACCCTGTCCATCACCCGCTGCAGGTTCTGAGTCAGCCTGTCCACACCCGCTGCAAGTTCTGAGTCACCCTGTCCATCACCTGCTGCAGGTTCTGAGTCACTCTGTCCATCACCCGCTACAGGTTCTGAGCCACCCTGTTCATCACCTGCTACATGTTTTGAGTAAGACAATCCATCACCTGCTATAGTTCCTGAGTCATTCTGTCAATCACCTGCTATATGTTCTGAGTCACCGTCCTTCACGCGTGACATGTTCTGAGTCACCCTGTCCATCACCCGCTATATGTTGTGAGTCACCCTGTCCCTCAGCCATTACATGTTCTGAGTCACCCTGTCCATCACCCGCTACAGTTTCAGAGTCACTCTTTCCATCACACGCTGCAGGGTCTGAGTCACCCTGTTCATCACCTGCTAGATGTTTTGCGTAACACAGTCCATCACCTGCTATAGTTCCTGAGTCACCCTGTCCATCACCTGCTACAGGTTCTGAGTCAACCTGTCCATCACCTGCTACAGTTCCTGAGTCACTCTGTCAATCATGTGCTATGGTTCTGTGTAACCCTGTCCACACCTATTACAGGTTATGAGTCACCCTGTTGATCACCTGCTACATATTTTGAGTAACACTGTCAATTACCTGCTATAGTTCCTGAGTCACCCTGTCCATCACCCGCCATATGTTCTGAGTCACCCTGTCCATCACCCACTATATGTTGTTAGTCACCCTGTCCCTCAGCCGTTACATGTTCTGAGTCTCCCTGTCCATCACCCTTACAGGTTCTGAGTCACCCTGTCCATCACCTGTTACAGGTTCTGTGTCACCCTGTCCATCACCCGCTACAAATTTTGAGTCACCCTGTCCATCACCTGCTACAGTCCCTGAGTCACCCTTTACATCACCCGCTACAGTTTCTAAGTCATCCTGTCTATCACCTGCTATAGTTCCTGAGTCACCATTACCATCACCTGCTACAGGTCCTGAGTCACTTTTTTCCATCACCTGCTACAGGTTCTGAGTCACCCTGACCATCACCTGCTACATGCTCTGATTCACCCTGTCCATCACCTGCTACATGTTCTGAGTCACCGGGTCCATCACCCGCTACAGGTTCTGAGTCAGCCTGTCCACACCCGCTACAGGTTCTAAGCCACACTGTGCATCACCTGGTACAGTTTCTGAATCACCCTATCCATCACCTGCTACAGGTTCTGAGTCACCCTGTCCATCGTCTGCTACAGGCTCTGAGTCACCCTGTCCATCACCCGTTACAGGTTCTGAGTCACCCTGTCCATCACCCGCTACAGGTTCTGAGTCACCCTGTCAACCACCCGCTACAGGTTCTGAGTCACCCATTCCATCAGCCGCTACAGGTTCTGAGTCACCCTGTCCATCACCTGCTATAATTCCTGAATCACCCTGTCCAGCACCCGTTACATGTTCTGAGTCACCCTGTCCATCACCTGTTACAGGTTCTGACTCACCCTGTTCATTACCTGCTACTTGTTTAGCGTCACCTTGTCCATCACCTGCTATAGTTCCTGAGTCACCCTGTCCATCACCTGGTACAGGTTCTGAGTCACGCTTTCTATCACCTGCTATAGTTCCCGAGTCACCCTGTCAATCACCTGCTACAGGTTCTGAGTCACCCTGTCCATCACCCACTATAGGTTCTGAGTCACCCTGTCCACAGCCGCTACAAGTTCCGAGTCACCCTGTCCATCACCCGCTTCAGGTTCTGAGTCACACTGTCCATCACCCTCTACAGGTTCTGAGTCACTCTGTCCATCACGCGCAACTTGTTCTGAGTCACTCTGTCCATCACACGCTACTGGTTCTGAGTCAGCCTGTACATCACCTACTACAGGTTCGGAATTACCCTATCCATCACCCGCTATATGTTGTGAGTCACCCTGTCCCTCAGCCGTTACATGTTCTGAGTCACCCTGTCCATCACCCGCGACAGGTTCTGAGTCACCCTGTCCATCACCTGCTACAGGTTCTGAGTCACCCTGTCCATCACCCGTTACAGGTTCTGAGTCACCCTGTCCATCACCCGCTACAGGTTCTGAGTCACACTGTCCATCACCTGATACATGTTCTAAGTCACCCTGTCCATCACCTGCTACAGATTCTGAGTCACCCTGTCCATCACCCACTACAAATTCTGAGTCACCCTATCCATCCCCCGCTACAGGTTCAAAGTCATCCTGTCTATCACCTGCTATAGTTCCTGAGTCACCCTTTCCATCACCTGCTACAGGTCCTGAGTCACTTTGTCCATCACCTGCTACAGGTTCTGAGTCAGCCTGTCCATCACCTGCTATAGTTTCTGTGTCACCCTGTCCATCACCCGCTGCAGGTTCTGAGTCAGCCTGTCCACACCCGCTGCAAGTTCTGAGTCACCCTGTCCATCACCTGCTGCAGGTTCTGAGTCACTCTGTCCATCACCCGCTACAGGTTCTGAGCCACCCTGTTCATCACCTGCTACATGTTTTGAGTAAGACAATCCATCACCTGCTATAGTTCCTGAGTCATCCTGTCAATCACCTGCTATATGTTCTGAGTCACCGTCCTTCACACGTGACATGTTCTGAGTCACCCTGTCCATCACCCGCTATATGTTGTGAGTCACCCTGTCCCTCAGCCGTTACATGTTCTGAGTCACCCTGTCCTTCACCCGCTACAGGTTCAGAGTCACTCTTTCCATCACGCGCTGCAGGGTCTGAGTCACCCTGTTCATCACCTGCTAGATGTTTTGAGTAACACAGTCCATCACCTGCTATAGTTCCTGAGTCACCCTGTCCATCACCTGCTACAGGTTCTGAGTCAACCTGTCCATCACCTGCTACAGTTACCGAGTCACTCTGTCAATCATGTGCTATGGTTCTGTGTAACCCTGTCCACACCTATTACAGGTTATGAGTCACCCTGTTGATCACCTGCTACATATTTTGAGTAACACTGTCAATTACCTGCTATAGTTCCTGAGTCACCCTGTCCATCACCCGCTATATGTTCTGAGTCACCCTGTCCATCACCCACTATATGTTGTTAGTCACCCTGTCCCTCAGCCGTTACATGTTCTGAGTCTCCCTGTCCATCACCCTTACAGGTTCTGAGTCACCCTGTCCATCACCTGTTACAGGTTCTGTGTCACCCTGTCCATCACCCGCTACAAATTTTGAGTCACCCTGTCCATCACCTGCTACAGTCCCTGAGTCACCCTTTACATCACCCGCTACAGTTTCTAAGTCATCCTGTCTATCACCTGCTATAGTTCCTGAGTCACCATTACCATCACCTGCTACAGGTCCTGAGTCACTTTTTTCCATCACCTGCTACAGGTTCTGAGTCACCCTGACCATCACCTGCTACATGCTCTGATTCACCCTGTCCATCACCTGCTACATGTTCTGAGTCACGGGGTCCATCACCCGCTACAGGTTCTGAGTCAGCCTGTCCACACCCGCTGTAGGTTCTAAGCCAAACTGTGCATCACCTGGTACAGTTTCTGAATCACCCTATCCATCACCTGCTACAGGTTCTGAGTCACCCTGTCCATCACCTGCTACAGGTTCTGAGTCACCCTGTCCATCACCCGTTACAGGTTCTGAGTCACCCTGCCCATCACCCGCTACATGTTCTGAGTCACACTGTCCATCACTTGCTACAGTTTCTGAGTCACCCTGTCCATCACCTG
Organism: Somniosus microcephalus; assembly: GCF_052327205.1. Taxonomy (NCBI): domain Eukaryota; kingdom Metazoa; phylum Chordata; class Chondrichthyes; order Squaliformes; family Somniosidae; genus Somniosus; species Somniosus microcephalus. The sequence goes on along the minus strand of NC_140989.1, from coordinate 282,727,461 downwards.
CTGCAGGTTCTGAGTCACTCTGTCCATCACCCGCTACAGGTTCTGAGCCACCCTGTTCATCACCTGCTACATGTTTTGAGTAAGACAATCCATCACCTGCTATAGTTCCTGAGTCATCCTGTCAATCACCTGCTATATGTTCTGAGTCACCGTCCTTCACACATGACATGTTCTGAGTCACCCTGTCCATCACCCGCTATATGTTGTGAGTCACCCTGTCCCTCAGCCGTTACATGTTCTGAGTCACCCTGTCCATCACCTGGTACAGGTTCTGACTCACCCTGTTCATTACCTGCTACTTGTTTAGCGTCACCTTGTCCATCACCTGCTATAGTCCCTGAGTCACCCTGTCCATCACCTGGTACAGGTTCTGAGTCACCCTTTCTATCACCTGCTATAGTTCCCGAGTCACCCTGTCAATCAGCTGTTACAGGTTCTGAGTCACCCTGTCCATCACCCACTATAGGTTCTGAGTCACCCTGTCCACAGCCGCTACAAGTTCCGAGTCACCCTGTCCATCACCCGCTTCAGGTTCTGAGTCACACTGTCCATCACCCTCTACAGGTTCTGAGTCACTCTGTCCATCACGCGCAACTTCTTCTGAGTCACTCTGTCCATCACACGCTACTGGTTCTGAGTCAGCCTGTACAACACCTGTTACAGGTTCTGAGTCACCCTGTCCATCACCCGCTGCAGGTTCTGAGTCAGCCTGTCCACACCCGCTACAGGTTCTAAGCCACCCTGTGCATCACCTGGTACAGTTTCTGAATCACCCTATCCATCACCTGCTACAGGTTCTGAGTCACCCTGTCCATCACCTGCTACAGGTTCTGTGTCACCCTGTTCATCACCTGCTACATGTTTTGAGTAACACTGTCCATTACCTGCTATAGTTCCTGAGTAACTCTGTCCATCATGCGCTACATGTTCTGAGTCACCCTGTCCATCACCCGCTACATATTCTGAGTCACCCTGTCCATCACCTGCTATAGTTCCTAAGTCACACTGTCCATCACCCGCTACAGGTTCTGAGTCACCCTGTCAATCTCCCGTTACAGATTCTGAGTCACCCTATCCATCACCTGCTACAGGTTCTGAGTCACCCTTTTCATCACCCGCGACAGGTTCTGAGTGACCCATTACATCACGCGCTACATGTTCGGAGTCACCCTGTCCATCACCCGCTAGATATTCTGAGTCACCCTGTCCATCACCTGCTATAGTTCCTAAGTCACCCTGTCCATTACCTGCTACAGGTTCTGAGTCACCCTGTCCATCACCCGCTACAGGTTCTGAGTCACGCTGGCCATCACCTGCTACAGGTTCTTAGTACCCTGTCCATCACCCGTTACTGATTCTGAGTCACCCTATCCATCATCCGCTACAGGTTCTGAGTCACCCTGTCCATCACCCGCTACATTTTCTGAGTCACCCTGTCCATCACCCGCTACAGGTTCTGAGTCACCATGTCCATCACCCGCTGCAGGTTCTGAGTCACCCTGTCCATCACCCGCTGCAGGTTCTGAGTCACCCTGTCCATCACGCGATACATGTTCTGTGTCACCCTGTCCATCACCTGCTGCAGGTTCTGTGTCAGCCTGTCCACACCCGCTACAGGTTCTGAGACACCCTGTCCATCACCTGCTACAGGTTCTGAGTCACACTGTCCATCACCTGCTGTGGGATCTGAGTCACCTTTTCGGTTACCCGCTACATTTTCTGAGTCACCCTGTCCATCACCCGCTACAGGTTCTGAGTCACCCTGTCCATCAACTGCTACAGGTTCTGAGTCACCCTGTTCATCACCCGCTACAGGTTCTCAGTCACCCTGTCAATGACCTGCTACAGGCTCTGAGTCACCTTGTCCATCACCCACTACAGGTTCTGAGTCACCTTGTCCATCACCCACTACAGGCTCTGAGTCACCCTGTACATCACCTGCAACATGTTCTGAGTCACATAGTCCATCACCCGCTACATATTCTGAGTCACCCTGTCCATCACTTGCTACAGTCCCTGAGTCACACTGTCCATCAGCCGCTACAAATTCTGAGTCACCCTGTCCATCACCTGCTACAGTCCCTGAGTCACCCTGTCCATCACCTGCTACAGGTTCTGTGTCACCCTGTTCATCACCTGCTACATGTTTTGAGTAACACTGTCCATTACCTGCTATAGTTCCTGAGTAACTCTGTCCATCATGCGCTACATGTTCTGAGTCACCCTGTCCATCACCCGCTACATATTCTGAGTCACCCTGTCCATCACCTGCTATAGTTCCTAAGTCACACTGTCCATCACCCGCTACAGGTTCTGAGTCACCCTGTCAATCTCCCGTTACAGATTCTGAGTCACCCTATCCATCACCTGCTACAGGTTCTGAGTCACCCTTTTCATCACCCGCGACAGGTTCTGAGTGACCCATTACATCACGCGCTACATGTTCGGAGTCACCCTGTCCATCACCCGCTAGATATTCTGAGTCACCCTGTCCATCACCTGCTATAGTTCCTAAGTCACCCTGTCCATCACCTGCTACAGGTTCTGAGTCACCCTGTCCATCACCCGCTACAGGTTCTGAGTCACGCTGGCCATCACCTGCTACAGGTTCTGAGTACCCTGTCCATCACCCGTTACTGATTCTGAGTCACCCTATCCATCATCCGCTACAGATTCTGAGTCACCCTGTCCATCACCCGCTACATTTTCTGAGTCACCCTGTCCATCACCCGCTACAGGTTCTGAGTCACCATGTCCATCACCCGCTGCAGGTTCTGAGTCACCCTGTCCATCACCCGCTGCAGGTTCTGAGTCACCCTGTCCATCGCGCGATACATGTTCTGTGTCACCCTGTCCATCACCTGCTGCAGGTTCTGTGTCAGCCTGTCCACACCCGCTACAGGTTCTGAGACACCCTGTCCATCACCTGCTACAGGTTCTGAGTCACACTGTCCATCACCTGCTGTGGGATCTGAGTCACCTTTTCGGTTACCCGCTACATTTTCTGAGTCACCCTGTCCATCACCCGCTACAGGTTCTGAGTCACCCTGTCCATCAACTGCTACAGGTTCTGAGTCACCCTGTTCATCACCCGCTACAGGTTCTCAGTCACCCTGTCAATGACCTGCTACAGGCTCTGAGTCACCTTGTCCATCACCCACTACAGGTTCTGAGTCACCTTGTCCATCACCCACTACAGGCTCTGAGTCACCCTGTACATCACCTGCAACATGTTCTGAGTCACATAGTCCATCACCCGCTACATATTCTGAGTCACCCTGTCCATCACTTGCTACAGTCCCTGAGTCACACTGTCCATCAGCCGCTACAAATTCTGAGTCACCCTGTCCATCACCTGCTACAGTCCCTGAGTCACACTGTCCATCAGCCGCTATAGGTTCTGAGTCGTCCTGTCCATCACCTGCTATAGTTCCTGAGTCACACTTTCCATCATCTGCTACAGGTTCTGAGTCACCCTGTTCATCACCTGCTTCTTGTTTTGAATCACCCTGTCCATCACCGGCTATAATTCCTGAATCACCCTGTCCAGCACCCGTTACATGTTCTGAGTCACCCTGTCCATCACCCACTATAGGTTCTGAGTCACCCTGTCCACAGCCGCTACAAGTTCCGAGTCACCCTGTACATCACCCGCTACAAGTTCTGAGTCACACTGTCCATCACCCTCTACACGTTCTGACTCACTCTGTCCATCACGTGCAACTTGTTCTGAGTCACTCTGTCCATCACACGCTACAGGTTCTGAATCACCCTGTACATCACCCACTACACGTTCTGAATTACCCTATCCATCACCTGCTATAGTTCCTAAGTCACCCTGTCCATCACCCGCTACAGGTTCTGAGTCACCCTGTCCATCACCCATTACACGTTCTGAGTCACCCTATCCATCACCTGCTACAGGTTCTGAGACATCCTGTCCAGCACATGCTATAGTTCCTGAGTCACCCTTTCCATCACCTGCTGCAAGTCCTGAGTCAGCCTGTCCATCACCTGCTATAGTTCCTGAGTCACCCTGTCCATCACCTGCTACATGTTCTGATTCACCCTGTCTATCACCAGCTACAGGTTCTGAGTCACACTTTTCATCACCTGCTACTTGTTTTGAGTCACCCTGTCCATCACCTGCTATAGTTCCTGAGTCACCCTGTCCACAGCCGCTAAAGGTTCCGAGTCACCCTGTCCATCAGCCAATGCAGGTTCTGAGTTACCCTGTCCATCACCCGCTACAGGTTCTGAGTCACCCTGTCCATCACCCGCAACAGGTTCTGAGTCACCCTATCCATCATCTGCTACAGGTTCTGAGTCACCCTGTCCAACACCTGCTACAATCCCTGAGTCACCCTGTCCATCACCCGCTACAGGTTCTGAGTCATCCTGTCCATCACCTGCTATAGTTCCTGTGTCACACGTTCCATCACCTGATACAGGTTCTGAGTCACCCTGTTCATCACCTGCTTCTTGATTTGAGTCACACTGTCCATCACCTGCTATTATTCCTGAATCACACTTTCCATCACCTGCTACAGGTTTTCAGTCAGCCTGTCCATCACCTGCTACAGTTCCTGAGTCACCCTGTTCTTCAACTGCTGCTTGTTTTGAGTAACCCTGTCCATCACTTGCTATAGTTCCTGAGTCACCCTGTCCATCACCTGCTACAGGTTCTGAGTTACCCGGTCCATCACCCGCTACAGGTTCTGAGTCACCCTGTCCATCTCCTGCTGCTGGTTCTGAGTCACCCTGTTCATCACCCGCTACATGTTCTGAGTCACCCATTACATCAGGCGCTACATGTTCGGAGTCACCCGGTCCATCACGAACTACAGGTTCTGAGTCACCCTCTACATCATCCGCTACAGGTTCTGAGTCACCATATCCATCACCCGCTGCAGGTTCTGAGTCACCCTGTCTATCACCCGATGCATGTTCTGTCTCACCCTGTCCATCACCTGCTACAGGTTCTCAGTCAGCCTGTCCACGCCCGATACAGGTTCTGAGTCATCCTGTCCATCACTTGCTTTGGGTTCTGAGTCACCCTGTCCGTCACCCGCTACCTTTTATGAGTCACCCTGTCCATCACCCGCTACAGGTTCTGAGTCACCCTCTCTATCACCCGCTACAGGTTCTGAGTCACCCTGTCCATCACTCGATACATGTTCTGAGTCACCCTGTCCATCACCTGCTACAGTCCCAGAGTCACCCTGTCAATCACCCGCTACAGGTTCTGAGTCACCCTGTCCATCACACACTACAAATTCTGAGTCAGCCTGTCCATCACCTGCTATAGTTCCTGAGTCAACCTGTCAATCGTGTGCTATGGTTCTGTGTAACCCTGTCCACACCCGCAACAGGTTCTGAGTCACCCGATCCATCACCCGCTACATATTCTGAGTCACCCTGTCCATCAGCCGCTACAGGTTCTGAGTCACCCTGTCCATCACCTGCTACAGGTTCTGAGTCACCCTGTCCATCACCCGCTATAGGTTCTGAGTCACACTGTCCATCACTTGCTACAGTTTCTGAGTAACCCTGTCCATCACCTGCTCCAGGTTCTGAGTCATCCTGTCCATCACCTGCTATAGTTCCTGAGTCACCCTTTCCATCACCAGCAACAAGTTCTGAGTCAGCCTGTCCATCACCTGCTATAGTTCCTGAGTCACCCTGTCCATCACCTGCTACAGGTTCTGAGTCAGTCTGTCCATCACCTGCTATATTTCCTGAGTCACCCTGTCCATCACCTGCTACATGTTCTGATTCACCCTGTCTATCACCAGCTACAGGTTCTCAGTCACAATTTACATCACCTGCTACTTGTTTTGAGTCACCCTGTCCATCACCTGCTATTGTTCCTGAGTCACCCTGTCCATGACCTGCTATAGTTCCTGAGTCGCCATGTCCATCACCTGCTACAGGTGGTGAGTCACCCTGTCCATCACCTGCTACAGGTTCTAAGTTACCCGGTCCATCACCCGCTACAGGTTCTGAGTCACCCTGTCCATCTCCCGCTGCTGGTTCTGAGTCACCCTGTTCATCACCCGCTACATGTTCTGAGTCACCCATTACATCACGCGCTACATGTTCGGAGTCACCCGGTCCATCACGAACTACAGGTTCTGAGTCACCCTATACATCATCCGCTACAGGTTCTGAGTCACCATATCCATCACCCGCTGCAGGTTCTGAGTCACCCTGTCTATCACCCGATGCATGTTCTGTGTCACCCTGTCCATCACCTGCGACAGGTTCTCAGTCAGCCTGACCACACCCGCTAAAGGTTCTGAGTCATCCTGTCCATCACCTGCTTTGGGTTCTGAGTCACCCTGTCCATCACCCGCTACAGGTTCTGAGTCACCCTGTCTATCACCCGCTACAGGCTCTGAGTCACCCTGTCCATCACTTGATACATGTTCTGAGTCACCCTGTCCATCACCTGCTACAGTCCCAGAGTCACCCTGTAAATCACCCACTACAGGTTCTGAGTCACCCTGTCCATCACTCATTACAAATTCTGAGTCAGCCTGTCCATCACCTGCTATAGTTCCTGAGTAAACCTGTCAATCATGTGCTATGGTTCTGTGTAACCATGTCCACACCCGCAACAGGTTCTGAGTCACCCGATCCATCACCCGCTACATATTCTGAGTCACCCTGTCCATCAGCCGCTACAGGTTCTGAGTCACCCTGTCCATCACCTGCTACAGGTTCTGAGTCACCCTGTCCATCAACTGCTACAGGTTCTGAGTCATCCTGTTCATCACCCGCTACAGGTTCTCAGTCACCCATTACATCACGTGTTAGAAGTTCGGAGTCACCCGGTCCATCACCAGCTACACGTTCTGAGGCACCCTGTCCATCGCCCACTACAGTTCCTGAGTCACCCGATCCATCACCTGCTACATGTTCTGAGTCACATTGTCCACCACCCGCTGCAGGTTCTGAGTCACACTGTCCAGCACCTGCTACAATTTCTGAGTCACCCTGTACATCACCTGCTACAGTCCCTGAATCACACTGTCCATCACCTGCTGCAGGTTCTGAGTCACCCTGTCCATCACGCGATACATGTTCTGTGTCACCCTGTCCATCACCTGCTACAGGTTCTGTGTCAGCCTGTCCACACCCGCTAAAGGTTCTGAGACACCCTGTCCATCACCTGCTACAGGTTCTGAGTCACACTGTCCATCACCTGCTGTGGGATCTGAGTCACCTTGTCGGTTACCCGCTACATTTTCTGAGTCACCCTGTCCATCACCCGCTACAGTTTCTGAGTCACCCTGTCCATCAACTGCTACAGGTTCTGAGTCACCCTGTTCATCACCCGCTACAGGTTCTCAGTCACCCTGTCAATGACCTGCTACAGGCTCTAAGTCACCTTGTCCATCACCCACTACAGGTTCTGAGTCACCTTGTCCATCACCCACTACAGGCTCTGAGTCACCCTGTACATCACCTGCAACATGTTCTGAGTCACATTGTCCATCACCCGCTACATATTCTGAGTCACCCTGTCCATCACTTGCTACAGTCCCTGAGTCACACTGTCCATCAGCCGCTACAAATTCTGAGTCACCCTGTCCATCACCTGCTACAGTCCCTGAGTCATACTGTCCATTAGCCGCTACAGGTTCTGAGTCATCCTGTCCATCACCTGCTATAGTTCCTGAGTCACACTTTCCATCATCTGCTACAGGTTCTGAGTCACCCTGTTCATCACCTGCTTCTTGTTTTGAATCACCCTGTCCATCACCGGCTATAATTCCTGAATCACCCTGTCCAGCACCCGTTACATGTTCTGAGTGACCCTGTCCATCACCCACTATAGGTTCTGAGTCACACTGTCCACAGTCGCTACAAGTTCCGAGTCACCCTGTCCATCACCCGCTACAGGTTCTGAGTCACACTGTCCATCACCCTCTACACGTTCTGACTCACTCTGTCCATCACGTGCAACTTGTACTGAGTCACTCTGTCCATCACACACTACAGGTTCTGAATTACCCTATCCATCACCAGCTATATGTTGTGAGTCACCCTGTCCCTCAGCCGTTACATGTTCTGAGTCACCGTGTCCATCACCCGCTACAGGTTCTGATTGTCCCTGTCCATCACCTGCTATAGTTCCGAAGTCACCCTGTCCATCACCCGCTACAGGTTCTGAGTCACCCTGTCCATCACCCGCTATAGGTTCTGAGTCACCCTGTCCATCACCCATTACACTTTCTGAGTCACCCTATCCATCACCTGCTACAGGTTCTGAGTCACACTGTCCATCACCTGCTACAGTTTCTGAGTCACCCTGTCCATCACCTGCTACAGGTTCTCAGTCAGCCTGTCCATCACCTTCTATAGTTCCTGAGTCACCCTTTCCATCACCTGCTACAAGTTCTGCGTCAGCCTGTCCATCACCTGCTATAGTTCCTGAGTCACCCTGTCCATCACCTGCTACAGGTTCTGAGTCAGCCTGTCCATCACCTGCTATATTTCCTGAGTCACCCTGTCCATCACCTGCTACATGTTCTGATTCACCCTGTCTATCACCAGCTACAGGTTCTGAGTCACACTTTTCATCACCTGCTACTTGTTTTGAGTCACCCTGTCCATCACCTGCTATAGTTCCTGAGTCACCCTGTCCATGACCTGCTATAGTTCCTGAGTCACCATGTCCATCACCTGCTACAGGTGGTGAGTCACCCTGTCCATCACCCGCTATAGGTTCTGAGTCACCCTGTCCACAGCCGCTAAAGGTTCCGAGTCACCCTGTCCATCAGCCACTGCAGTTTCTGAGTTACCCTGTCCATCACCCGCTACAGGTTCTGAGTGACCCTGTCCATCACCCGCTCGATGTTCTGAGTCACCCTGTCCACCATCCGCTACAGGTTCTGAATCACCCTATCCATCATCTGCTACAGGTTCTGAGTCACCCTGTCCATCACCTGCTACAATACCTGAGTCAGCCTGTCCATCACCCGCTATAGGTTCTAAGTCATCCTGTCCATCACCTGCTATAGTTCCTGTGTCACACGTTCCATCACCTGATACAGGTTCTGAGTCACCCTGTTCATCACCTGCTTCTTGTTTTGAGACACACTGACCATCACCTGCTATTATTCCTGAATCACACTTTCCATCACCTGCTACAGGTTTTGAGTCAGCCTGTCCATCACCTGCTATAGTTCCTGAGTCACCGTGTCCATCACCTGCTACAGGTTCTGAGTTACCCGGTCCATCACCCGCTACAGGTTCTGAGTCACCCTGTCCATCTCCCGCTGCTGGTTCTGAGTCACCCTGTTCATCACCCGCTACATGTTCTGAGTCACCCATTACATCACGCGCTACATGTTCGTAGTCACATGGTCCATCATGAACGACAGGTTCTGAGTCACCCTATACATCATCCACTACAGGTTCTGAGTCACCATATCCATCACCCGCTGCAGGTTCTGAGTCATCCTGTCTATCACCCGATGCATGTTCTGTCTCACCCTGTCCATCACCTGCTACAGGTTCTCAGTCAGCCTGTCCACACCCGCTACAGGTTCGGAGTCATCCTGTCCATCACTTGCTTTGGGTTCTGAGTCACCCTGTCCGTCACCCGCTACCTTTTATGAGCCACCCTGTCCATCACCCGCTACAGGTTCTGAGTCACCCTCTCTATCACCCGCTACAGGTTCTGAGTCACCCTGTCCATCACTCGATACATGTTCTGAGTCACCCTGTTCATCACCTGCTACAGTCCCAGAGTCACCCTTTCAATCACCCGCTGCAGGTTCTGAGTCACCCTGTCCATCACTCACTACAAATTCTGAGTCAGCCTGTCCATCACCTGCTATAGTTCCTGAGTCAACCTGTCAATCATGTGCTATGGTTCTGTGTAACCCTGTCCACACCCGCAACAGGTTCTGAGTCACCCGATCCATCACCCGCTACATATTCTGAGTCACCCTGTCCATCAGCCGCTACAGGTTCTGAGTCACCCTGTCCATCACCTGCTACAGGTTCTGAGTCACCCTGTCCATCAACTGCTACAGGTTCTGAGTCACCCTGTCCATCACCCGCTACATGTTCTGAGTCACCCATTACATCACGCGCTACATGTTCGGAGTCACCCGGTCCATCACGAACTATAGGTTCTGAGTCACCCTATACATCATCCGCTACAGGTTCTGAGTCACCATATCCATCACCCGCTGCAGGTTCTGAGTCACCCTGTCTATCACCCGATGCATGTTCTGTGTCACCCTGTCCATCACCTGCTACAGGTTCTCAGTCAGCCTGTCCACACCCGCTACAGGTTCTGAGTCATCCTGTCCATCACCTGCTTTGGGTTCTGAGTCACCCTGTCCGTCACCCGCTACAGGTTCTGAGTCACCCTGTCTATCACCCGCTACAGGCTCTGAGTCACCCTGTCCATCACTCGATACATGTTCTGAGTCACCCTGTCCATCACCTGCTACAGTCCCAGAGTCACCCTGTCAATCACCCACTACAGGTTCTGAGTCACCCTGTCCATCACTCACTACAAATTCTGAGTCAGCCTGCCCATCACCTGCTATAGTTCCTGAGTAAACCTGTCAATCATGTGCTATGGTTCTGTGTAACCATGTCCACACCCGCAACAGGTTCTGAGTCACCCGATCCATCACCCGCTACATATTCTGAGTCACCCTGTCCATCAGCCGCTACAGGCTCTGAGTCACCCTGTCCATCACCTGCTACAGGTTCTGAGTCACCCTGTCCATCAACTGCTACAGGTTCTGAGTCATCCTGTTCATCACCCACTACAGGTTCTCAGTCACCCATTACATCACGTGTTCGAATTTCGGAGTCACCCGGTCCATCGCCCACTACAGTCCCTGAGTCACCCGATCCATCACCTGCTACATGTTCTGAGTCACATTGTCCACCACCCGCTGCAGGTTGTGAGTCACACTGTCCAGCACCTGCTACAATTTCTGAGTCACCCTGTCCATCACCTGCTACAGTCCCTGAATCACACTGTCCATCACCTGCTGCAGGTTCTGAGTCACCCTGTCCATCACCTGCTACAGGTTCTGAGTCACCCTGTCCATCACCCGCTACAGTTTCTGAGTCACCCTGTCCATCAACTGCTACAGGTTCCGAGTCACCCTGTTCATCACCCGCTACAGGTTCTCAGTCACCCTGTCAATGACCTGCTACAGGTTCTGAGTCACCTTGTCCATCAACCACTACAGGCTCTGAGTCACCCTGTACATCACCTGCAACATGTTCTGAGTCACATTGTCCATCACCCGCTACATATTCTGAGTCACCCTGTCCATCACTTGCTACAGTCCCTGAGTCACACTGTCCATCAGCCGCTACAAATTCTGAGTCACCCTGTCCATCACCTGCTACAGTCCCTGAGTCACACTGTCCATCAGCCGCTACAGGTTCTGAGTCATCCTGTCCATCACCTGCTATAGTTCCTGAGTCACACTTTCCATCATCTGCTACAGGTTCTGAGTCACCCTGTTCATCACCTGCTTCTTGTTTTGAATCACCCTGTCCATCACCTGCTATAATTCCTGAATCACCCTGTCCAGCACCCGTTATATGTTCTGAGTCACCCTGTCCATCACCCACTATAGGTTCTGAGTCACACTGTCCACAGTCGCTACAAGTTCCGAGTCACCCTGTCCATCACCCGCTACAGGTTCTGAGTCACACTGTCCATCACGTGCAACTTGTTCTGAGTCACTCTGTCCATCACACGCTACAGGTTCTGAATCACCCTGTACATCACCCACTACAGGTTCTGAATTACCCTATCCATCACCAGCTATATGTTGTGAGTCACCCTGTCCCTCAGCCGTTACATGTTCTGAGTCACCGTGTCCATCACCCGCTACAGGTTCTGATTGTCCCTGTCCATCACCTGCTATAGTTCCTAAGTCACCCTGTCCATCACCCGCTACAGGTTCTGAGTCACCCTGTCCATCACCCGCTATAGGTTCTGAGTCACCCTGTCCATCACCCATTACACGTTCTGAGTCACCCTATCCATCACCTGCTGCAGGTTCTGAGTCACACTGTCCATCACCTGCTACAGTTTCTGAGTCACCCTGTCCATCACCTGCTACAGGTTCTGAGTCAGCCTGTCCATCACCTGCTATAGTTCCTGAGTCACCCTTTCCATCACCTGCTACAAGTTCTGAGTCAGCCTGTCCATCACCTGCTATAGTTCCTGAGTCACCCTGTCCATCACCTGCTACAGGTTCTGAGTCAGCCTGTCCATCACCTGCGATATTTCCTGAGTCACCCTGTCCATCACCTGCTACATGTTCTGATTCGCCCTGTCTATCACCAGCTACAGGTTCTGAGTCACACTTTTCATCACCTGCTACTTGTTTTGAGTCACCCTGTCCATCACCTGCTATAGTTCCTGAGTCACCCTGTCCATGTCCTGCTATAGTTCCTGAGTCACCATGTCCATCACCTGCTACAGGTGGTGAGTCACCCTGTCCATCACCCGCTATAGGTTCTGAGTCACCCTGTCCACAGCCGCTAAAGGTTCCGAGTCACCCTGTCCATCAGCCACTGCAGTTTCTGAGTTACCCTGTCCATCACCCGCTACAGGTTCTGAGTCACCCTGTCCATCACCCACAACAGGTTATGAGTGACCCTGTCCATCACCCGCTCGATGTTCTGAGTCACCCTGTCCACCATCCGCTACAGGTTCTGAATCACCCTATCCATCATCCGCTACAGGTTCTGAGTCACCCTGTCCAACACCTGCTACAATACCTGAGTCACCCTGTCCATCACCCGCTATAGGTTCTAAGTCATCCTGTCCATCACCTGCTATAGTTCCTGTGTCACACGTTCCATCACCTGATACAGGTTCTGAGTCACCCTGTTCATCACCTGCTTCTTGTTTTGAGTCACACTGACCATCACCTGCTATTATTCCTGAATCACACTGTCCATCACCTGCTACAGTTCCTGAGTCACCCTGTTCTTCAACTGCTACTTGTTTTGAATCACCCTGTCCATCACTTGCTATAGTTCCTGAGTCACCGTGTCCATCACCTGCTACAGGTTCTGAGTTACCCGGTCCATCACCCGCTACAGATTCTGAGTCACCCTGTCCATCTCCCGCTGCTGGTTCTGAGTCACCCTGTTCATCACCCGCTACAGGTTCTGAGTCACCCATTACATCACGCGCTACATGTTCGTAGTCACCCGGTCCATCACGAACTACAGGTTCTGAGTCACCCTATACATCATCCGCTACAGGTTCTGAGTCACCATATCCATCACCCGCTGCAGGTTCTGAGTCACCCTGTCTATCACCCGATGCATGTTCTGTCTCACCCTGTCCATCACCTGCTACAGGTTCTCAGTCAGCCTGTCCACACCCGCTACAGGTTCTCAGTCATCCTGTCCATCACTTGCTTTGGGTTCTGAGTCACCCTGTCCGTCACCCGCTACCTTTTATGAGTCACCCTGTCCATCACCCGCTGCAGGTTCTGAGTCACCCTGTCTATCACCCGCTACAGGTTCTGAGTCACCCTGTCCATCACTCGATACATGTTCTGAGTCACCCTGTCCATCACCTGCTACAGTCCCAGAGTCACCCTTTCAATCACCCGCTACAGGTTCTGAGTCACCCTGTCCATCACTCACTACAAATTCTGAGTCAGCCTGTCCATCACCTGCTATAGTTCCTGAGTCAACCTGTCAATCATGTGCTATGGTTCTGTGTAACCCTGTCCACACCCGCAACAGGTTCTGAGTCACCCGATCCATCACCCGCTACATATTCTGAGTCACCCTGTCCATCAGCCGCTACAGGTTCTGAGTCACCCTGTCCATCACCTGCTACAGGTTCTGAGTCACCCTGTCCATCAACTGCTACAGGTTCTGAGTCATCCTGTTCATCACCCGCTACAGGTTCTCAGTCACCAATTTCATCACGTGTTAGATGTTCGGAGTCACCCGGTCCATCACCAGCTACAGGTTCTGAGGCACCCTGTCCATCGCCCACTACAGTTCCTGAGTCACCCGATCCATCACCTGCTACATGTTCTGAGTCAAATTGTCCACCACCCGCTGCAGGTTCTGAGTCACACTGTCCAGCAACCGCTACAATTTCTGAGTCACCCTGTCCATCACCTGCTACAGGTTCTGAACCACCCAGTCCATCATCTGCTACAGGTTCTGAGTCACCCTGTCCATCAACCGCTACAGGTTCTGAATCACCCAGTCCATCAGCCGCTACAGGTTCTGAGTCACCCTGTCCATCACCTGCTATAATTCCTGAATCACCCTGTCCAGCACCCGTTACATGTTCTGAGTCACCCTGTCCATCACCCGCTACAGGTTCTGAGTCACCCTGTCCATCACCTGCTACAGGTTCTGAGTCACCCTGTCCATTATCCACTACAAATTCTGAGTCACCCTGTCCATCATCTGCTACAGTCCCTGAGTCCCCCTGTCCATCACCTGCTACAGGTCCTGAGTCACTTTGTCCATCACCTTCTACAGATTCTGAGTCAGCCTGTCCATCACCTGCTATAGTTCCTGAGTCACCCCTTCCATCACCTGCTACAGGTCCTGAGTCACTTTGTCCATCACCTGCTACAGGTTCTGAGTCAGCCTGTCCATCACCTGCTATAGTTCCTGGGTCACCCTGTCCATCACCCGCTACAGGTTCTGAGTCACCCTGTCCACACCCGCTACAGGTTCTGAGTCACCCTGTCCATCACCCGCTACAAATTCTGAGTCAACCTGTCCATCACCTGCTACAGGTTCTGAGTCACCCTGTCCATCACCTGCTACAGGTTCTGAGTCACTCTGTCCATCACCCGCTACAGGTCCTGAGTCACTTTGTCCATCACCTGCTACAGATTCTTGAGTCAGCCTGTCCATCACCTGCTATAGTTCCTGAGTCACCCCTTCCATCACCTGCTACAGGTCCTGAGTCACTTTGTCCATCACCCGCTACATGTTCTGAGTCACCCTGTCCTTCACACGCTACAGGTTCTGAGTCACCCTGTCCATCACCCGCTACAGGTTCTGAGTCACCCTGTCCATCACCTGCTACAGGTTCTGAGTCACTCTGTCCATCACCCGCTACAGGTCCTGTGTCACTTTGTCCATCACCTGCTACAGATTCTTGAGTCAGCCTGTCCATCACCTGCTGTAGTTCCTGAGTCACCCTGTCCATCACTTGCTACAGGTTCTGAGTCACTCTGTCCATCACCCGCTACATGTTCTGAGTCACCCTGTCCTTGACACGCTACAGGTTCTGAGTCACCCTGTCCATCACCCGCTACAGGTTCTGAGTCACCCTTTCCAGCACCTGCTATAGTTCGGAAGTCACCCTGTCCATCACCCGCTACAAATTCTGAGTCAACCTGTCCATCACCTGCTACATGTTCTGAGCCACCCTGTCCATCACCTGCTACAGGTTCTGAGTCACTCTGTCCATCACCCGTTACAGGTTCTGAGTCACCCTGTTCATCACCTGCTACATGTTTTGAGTAACACAGTCCATCACCTGCTATAGTTCCTGAGTCATCCTGTCAATCACCTGCTACATGTTCTGAGTCACCCTGTCCTTCATACGCTACATGTTCTGAGTCACCCTGTCCATCACCCGCTACAGGTTCTGAGTCACCGTGTCCATCACCTGCTATCGTTCCTAAGTCACCCTGTCCATCACCCGCGACAGGTTCTGTGGCACCCTGTCCATCTCCCGCTACTGGTTCTGAGTCACCCTGCTCATCACCCACTACAGGTTCTAAGTCACCCATTACATCACGCGCTACATGTTCGGAGTCACCCGGTCCATCACCAACTACTGGTTCTGAGTCACCCTGTCCATCAGCCGCTACAGGTTCTGAGTCACCCTGTCCATCACCTGCTATAGTTCCTAAGTCAACCTGTCCATCACCCGTGACAGGTTCTGAGTCACGCTGTCCATCACCTGCTACAGGTTCTGAATCACCCTTTCTGATGTAAAAAAAGAGTCTCACACATCAAGGAACTTTAAAGTAAGCTTTAAGGAACTTATAATTATACTATATACAAGAGCGGTCTTCACCATGCCTCTAGGAGAAGCCCTTTTACCATACTGAGCACTTCCGTATTTATACTAGTCCAAACACAGGAAGTGACGTATGCACAGGAAGTGATGTATGCACAGAGTTCACAGTTCACAGTTCACAGGAAGTGATGTGCACATAACTTCATCCGGAAGTTATTTATTATTATTACATTCTTCCCTCCTGCGAGATTAGAAGGCTGTGGTCTTGCTTTTATTCCGCAGCCGCCGAACGAGGAAGAGTCGCACCCATTTGGGTTCCCGTCGTAGAGGTTCTCTGGTCCGCTTACATGCTGTTGGCCATTGGTCAGAGTCTGTTTGGCCTGGATTACCCTGTGAAGGGTCGGGGAGATCATGGCTTCGTGTACGAGCCCCAATAGTGCAGAGTTGGTCTGTCTCTGTTCAGAGGGAGGTGCAGAGCTGGTCTGTGGCGGATCAGTACTTTGGTGCGCGGTACTGGGAGGGTCGCAACTTTGAGTACGGGGTTCTACCGGCACCAAGCTAGTTGGTGTCAGATCAGGATCCTGGAGAGGTGTACCCGGTAGGTTCCAAGAGGCTCCTGGTAAAATACCATCACTCGATGTCCCACTAGGTCCTGGTGGGCAGGGAGCCAGATCCCGTAATGATACGGTAGATTCTCGGCCGTCGGGATATCGTATGTATGCATAGGTGGGGTTGGCATCGGTTAGTTCGACCTCGTCTACGAGAGGGTCATTTTTAGACGTCCGAACGTATCTTCGGAGTAGTACAGGTCCAGGAGTAGTTAGCCATGACGGGAGGGATGTCCCATAAGATGAGCGACGCTGGAATCCAAAGAACCGCTCATGAGGTGTAGTATTTGTGGCTGTAGAAAGAAGGGACCGTATAGAGTGCAATGCATCCGGAAGCACTGCTTCCCATTGCTGGTTTGGTAGGCCCCGAGATCTTAAAGCAAGATGTACGGAATTCCAGATGATACCGTTATACCTCTCTACCTGCCCATTTCCGATGGTATGATATGGCGCCGTTTTGCTTGTAGCAATTCCCCGTTCTGAGAGGTAGTCCTTGAGTTCCCTTGACATAAAGGATGGACCCCGATCCGAGTGAATGTGAGCCGCCATGCCACAGAGAGAAAATACCTGCTCAAGGCAGCAGATTACTGTGGACACCAGCATATTGGAGCAGGGGAAGGCAAACGGAAAACGTGAATATTCATCAATCATGGTGAGCAAATATGTGTTCCGAGTTGAAGAGGGCACTGGGCCCTTAAAATCGATGCTAAGTCGTTGCATCGGTTGGGTTGCGTGTATGAGCATACCATCTGAGGGGCGGAAGAACTGAGGTTTTAATTCTGCACAAAGCCGGCATTCTGAGCACATTTTCTTTACATCTCCAGTAGAAAAAGGGAGATTCCGTGATCGTACGAAATGTAGCATGCGCATAACGCCAGGATGACACAATCCATTATGGACATCTATGAGAGTAGAGGATGACATAGTGGAGCAGAATGCTCGTGTGAGGGTATCCGGGGCCACATTCTCCTTGCCAGGTCGATAGTGAATGGTGTAACCAAAAGAGGCCAGTTCCATCCTCCAAAGCTGTATTTTATTATTCTTAATTTTGGTTCGTTTTCGATTATCGAGCATGAAGGCGACTGATCGCTGGTCCGTGATTAATGTAAAGTGCTGGCGAGCTAGGAAATGGTTCCACTTCCGTACCGCCTCTATGATGGCCGTGGCTTCCTTCTCAACCGGAGGGTAATGTAGCTCGGCACCTTGTAAGGTCCTGGACATAAATGCTACAGGACGACCTTCCTGATTTAGAGTAGCCGAGATCGCCACCTCCGAGGCATCACATTCGACTATGAAAGGGAGATTCTCATCGATGGAGTGAAGAGCCGCTTTCTCCAACTGTTTTTTGAGAAGGTTAAAGGCTGCAACAGCTGCTGTTTCCAATGGAAATGACCTAGCATGCAGCAAGGGTTGGATTTTGTCTGAAAAATGAGCAATCCATTTAGCGTAGTATGCAAACAGACCGAGAGCCCGACGTAAAGAAGCCGGATTCTTAGGTGACGGGAGCTCTTGGAGCGGGCGAAGTCTTTCTGGGTCTGGCTTAATGATACCATTGCCTACGCAGTAGCCAAGGATGTTGATGGTCGGTTGCGACTCAACAGATTTAGATTAATTCAAAGTTAAGTTACGGTGATGGAGGGCATCCCGAAATTTTTGGAGGTTGGCGTCGTGTTCCTGTTGATCGTGACCTGCAATAGTAATGTTATCAAGATAGGGAAAAGTGTCCCTTAAGTTTCCCTGCTTAACCAGGCCATCCATTGCCCGTTGGAAGACAGCCACTCCATTAGTAACCCCGAATGGGAGGCGACGAAATTGGTACAGCCGTCCATTAGCCTCAAAGGCCGTGTACTGCTTATCTGAGACCTTCAAGGGTACCTGATGATAGGCACTTTTTAAATCGTAAGTTGAGAACACTTTGTATTCGGCCAGCTTATTAACCATATCATCAATGCGTGGCAATGGGTAGGCGTCCAAGTCAGTATATTGATTGATGGTTTGCGAATAATCAATGCATAGTCGTTGTTTGTGAGGTTTTAGAGGGTTCTTGACGATGACAACTTGAGCCCGCCAGGGCGACGAACATGGTTCGATGATATCCTCTGCTAAAAGTCGAGAGATTTCAGCCTCAATAAAAGATTGGTCTTCCTGACTAAAGCGCCGCGATTTCGTTATTATTGGTTTGCATTGAGGAGGAATACTGGCAAATAATGAGGGTTCATCAAGTGAAGCTGCTGATAATGCACAAAACGGTAATTTAGACAGTATATTAGAAATAGTAAGTCCAGGTTTGGATCCGCCGAACTCAATGGTGAGTTTCTTATGCTGTTTTTGAAAATCCAGCCCTAAGATGAGATCACTACATAAGTCCTTGAGCACCGAAAGTTGGGTGGAGGGATACATGCGACCATTAAGTGTCATATCAATAATACAAAAGCTGGAGATTCTGGTATTAAGTGATGACTGAGCCATCGCAATTGCCTGGTCCGATGGGAAGATATGTAGTTTCAATTTCGCAACAATCTGTTCTCTAATGAAACTATCAGTACTTCCTGAGTCAATTAAGGCATCTAAGGTATGCCCATTAATTGAAACTTTTGTAGCTGCACGAAACAGGTTCTGTGGGCAAGCAGCTGTAATTGGTGTGGTTGCACAGAGAGTGGCTGAAACTCTAGGTGTGCTTCTTCGGGAGAGAGCTCGAGAGGAAGCTTGATAGGTCCTAGCCGGAGCATCTTGATAGGCCCTAATTGGGGCAGTTCGGTAGGCCTTAGCTGGATAGGCCCTCGTAGAGGCTCTTGATTGGCAAACTTTTGCAAAGTGTCCCTTTTTATCGCAATGACTGCAGATCGCATTGCGAGCAGGGCAGAATTTCCTAGGGTGAAAAGAATCTCCACAAAAGAAGCATTCCTTCCTAGATTGCCAAGAGGCTGCTAAAGTGGGGTCATCCTCCTCTTCTTCATCAGAATTATCATCAGGATTAGATTCCTCCATGATAAGGTTCACCTGAGGCCACTTGAATCGTCTGGTTGCAGTTACAGCAGCAGATCGAGATCTGGGCAGCTGATAGAGGTCTGCATTTTTCTTTGCCAAATCCAGAGAACAAGCCAGGTCAAAAGCCTTTTGTAGCTCAAGTGTTTTACTTTCTAGTAGATGCTGGCGTATAAATGGAGAGGCAATCCCGCAGATGAAAGCATCACGAATCATTTCTTCGCGGTACAGCTCAGCCGAGGCTGCCTAAAAGTTACAATCTATGCTGAGCCTGCGAAGTTCTTGAAGGAATTCGTTAATCGATTCCCCTGGCCCTTGTCGGGCTGTGGCCAGTAGATGTCTAGCATAGACCTCATTTGCGGTCTTGGCATATAGTTTTTTAAGTGCCCGGATCACCTCATCGTAATTATCCCATTCATCAACATATTCAAACACTGTTGGGGTCACATAGTTGATAAGTATCCTCAGTTTAGTAGAAGCATTCACTTTACATTCATCAAGAAAATTCTCAAAAGTACGGTACCAATGCTTCCATACCCTGCCAGCTGCTGGTGCGTTTGGGTGCAAGTCCAGACGAGTAGGTTTAAGGATGTTTTCCATGATGGGTGGTTCCCTGGATCCTTAACTCCGAGTTTGCTTAAATTGATGTAAAAAAGAGTCTCACACATCAAGGAACTTTAAAGTAAGCTTTAAGCAACTTATAATTATACTATATACAAGAACAGTCTTCACCATGCCTCTAGGAGAAGCCCTTTTACCATACTGAGCAGTTCCGTATTTATACTAGTCCAAACACAGGAAGTGACGTGTGCACAGGAAGTGATGTATGCACAGAGTTCACAGGAAGTGATGTGCACATAACTTCATCCGGAAGTTATTTATTATTATTACACTGTCCATCTCCCGTTCCTGGTTCTGTGTCACCCTGTTCATCCCCCACTACAGGTTCTGAGTCACCCATTACATCACGCGCTACATGTTCGGAGTCACCCGGTCCATCACCAACTACAGGTTCTGAGTCACCCTATCCATCATCCGCTACAAGTTCTGAGTCACACTGTCCATCACTCGCTACATTTTCGAAGTCACCCTGTCCATCACCCGCTACAGGCTCTGAGTCACCATGGCCATCACCCGCTGCAGGTTCTGAGTCACCCTGTCTATCACCCGATACATGTTCTGAGTCACCGTGTCCATCACCTGCTACAGGTTCTGAGTCAGCCTGTCCACACCCGCTACAGGTTCTGACTCACCCTGTCCATCACCTGCTACAGGTTCTGAGTCACACTGTCCATCACCTGCTATGGGTTCTGAGTCACCCTGTCCGTCACCCGCTACCTTTTCTGAGTCACCCTGTCCATCACCCGCTACAGGTTCTGAGTCACCCTGTCTATCACCCGCTACAGGTTCTGAGTCACCCTGTCCATCACCTGCTACAGGTTCTGAGTCACCCTGTCCATCAACTGCTACAGGTTCTGAGTCACCCTGTTCATCACCCGCTACATGTTCTGAGTCACCCATTACATCACGCGCTACATGTTCGGAGTCACCCGGTCCATCACGAACTACAGGTTCTGAGTCACCCTATACATCATCCGCTACAGGTTCTGAGTCACCATATCCATCACCCGCTGCAGGTTCTGAGTCACCCTGTCTATCACCCGATGCATGTTCTGTGTCACCCTGTCCATCACCTGCTACAGGTTCTCAGTCAGCCTGTCCACACCCGCTACAGGTTCTGAGTCATCCTGTCCATCACCTGCTTTGGGTTCTGAGTCACCCTGTCCGTCACCCGCTACAGGTTCTGAGTCACCCTGTCTATCACCCGCTACAGGCTCTGAGTCACCCTGTCCATCACTCGATACATGTTCTGAGTCACCCTGTCCATCACCTGCTACAGTCCCAGAGTCACCCTGTCAATCACCCACTACAGGTTCTGAGTCACCCTGTCCATCACTCACTACAAATTCTGAGTCAGCCTGCCCATCACCTGCTATAGTTCCTGAGTAAACCTGTCAATCATGTGCTATGGTTCTGTGTAACCATGTCCACACCCGCAACAGGTTCTGAGTCACCCGATCCATCACCCGCTACATATTCTGAGTCACCCTGTCCATCAGCCGCTACAGGCTCTGAGTCACCCTGTCCATCACCTGCTACAGGTTCTGAGTCACCCTGTCCATCAACTGCTACAGGTTCTGAGTCATCCTGTTCATCACCCACTACAGGTTCTCAGTCACCCATTACATCACGTGTTCGAATTTCGGAGTCACCCGGTCCATCGCCCACGACAGTCCCTGAGTCACCCGATCCATCACCTGCTACATGTTCTGAGTCACATTGTCCACCACCCGCTGCAGGTTCTGAGTCACACTGTCCAGCACCTGCTACAATTTCTGAGTCACCCTGTCCATCACCTGCTACAGTCCCTGAATCACACTGTCCATCACCTGCTGCAGGTTCTGAGTCACCCTGTCCATCACGCGATACATGTTCTGTGTCACCCTGTACATCACCTGCTACAGGTTCTGTGTCAGCCTGTCCACACCCGCTACAGGTTCTGAGACACCCTGTCCATCACCTGCTACAGGTTCTGAGTCACACTGTCCATCACCTGCTGTGGGATCTGAGTCACCTTGTCGGTTACCCGCTACATTTTCTGAGTCACCCTGTCCATCACCCGCTACAGTTTCTGAGTCACCCTGTCCATCAACTGCTACAGGTTCTGAGTCACCCTGTTCATCACCCGCTACAGGTTCTCAGTCACCCTGTCAATGACCTGCTACAGGCTCTAAGTCACCTTGTCCATCACCCACTACAGGTTCTGAGTCACCTTGTCCATCAACCACTACAGGCTCTGAGTCACCCTGTACATCACCTGCAACATGTTCTGAGTCACATTGTCCATCACCCGCTACATATTCTGAGTCACCCTGTCCATCACTTGCTACAGTCCCTGAGTCACACTGTCCATCAGCCGCTACAGGTTCTGAGTCATCCTGTCCATCACCTGCTATAGTTCCTGAGTCACACTTTCCATCATCTGCTACAGGTTCTGAGTCACCCTGTTCATCACCTGCTTCTTGTTTTGAATCACCCTGTCCATCACCTGCTATAATTCCTGAATCACCCTGTCCAGCACCCGTTATATGTTCTAAGTCACCCTGTCCATCACCCGCTACAGGTTCTGAGTCACCCTGTCCATCACCCGCTATAGGTTCTGAGTCACCCTGTCCATCACCCATTACACGTTCTGAGTCACCCTATCCATCACCTGCTGCAGGTTCTGAGTCACACTGTCCATCACCTGCTACAGTTTCTGAGTCACCCTGTCCATCACCTGCTACAGGTTCTGAGTCAGCCTGTCCATCACCTGCTATAGTTCCTGAGTCACCCTTTCCATCACCTGCTACAAGTTCTGAGTCAGCCTGTCCATCACCTGCTATAGTTCCTGAGTCACCCTGTCCATCACCTGCTACAGGTTCTGAGTCAGCCTGTCCATCACCTGCTATATTTCCTGAGTCACCCTGTCCATCACCTGCTACATGTTCTGATTCGCCCTGTCTATCACCAGCTACAGGTTCTGAGTCACACTTTTCATCACCTGCTACTTGTTTTGAGTCACCCTGTCCATCACCTGCTATAGTTCCTGAGTCACCCTGTCCATGTCCTGCTATAGTTCCTGAGTCACCATGTCCATCACCTGCTACAGGTGGTGAGTCACCCTGTCCATCACCCGCTATAGGTTCTGAGTCACCCTGTCCACAGCCGCTAAAGGTTCCGAGTCACCCTGTCCATCAGCCACTGCAGTTTCTGAGTTACCCTGTCCATCACCCGCTACAGGTTCTGAGTCACCCTGTCCATCACCCGCAACAGGTTATGAGTGACCCTGTCCATCACCCGCTCGATGTTCTGAGTCACCCTGTCCACCATCCGCTACAGGTTCTGAATCACCCTATCCATCATCCGCTACAGGTTCTGAGTCACCCTGTCCAACACCTGCTACAATACCTGAGTCACCCTGTCCATCACCCGCTATAGGTTCTAAGTCATCCTGTCCATCACCTGCTATAGTTCCTGTGTCACACGTTCCATCACCTGATACAGGTTCTGAGTCACCCTGTTCATCACCTGCTTCTTGTTTTGAGTCACACTGACCATCACCTGCTATTATTCCTGAATCACACTGTCCATCACCTGCTACAGTTCCTGAGTCACCCTGTTCTTCAACTGCTACTTGTTTTGAATCACCCTGTCCATCACTTGCTATAGTTCCTGAGTCACCGTGTCCATCACCTGCTACAGGTTCTGAGTTACCCGGTCCATCACCCGCTACAGATTCTGAGTCACCCTGTCCATCTCCCGCTGCTGGTTCTGAGTCACCCTGTTCATCACCCGCTACAGGTTCTGAGTCACCCATTACATCACGCGCTACATGTTCGTAGTCACCCGGTCCATCACGAACTACAGGTTCTGAGTCACCCTATACATCATCCGCTACAGGTTCTGAGTCACCATATCCATCACCCGCTGCAGGTTCTGAGTCACCCTGTCTATCACCCGATGCATGTTCTGTCTCACCCTGTCCATCACCTGCTACAGGTTCTCAGTCAGCCTGTCCACACCCGCTACAGGTTCTCAGTCATCCTGTCCATCACTTGCTTTGGGTTCTGAGTCACCCTGTCCGTCACCCGCTACCTTTTATGAGTCACCCTGTCCATCACCCGCTGCAGGTTCTGAGTCACCCTGTCTATCACCCGCTACAGGTTCTGAGTCACCCTGTCCATCACTCGATACATGTTCTGAGTCACCCTGTCCATCACCTGCTACAGTCCCAGAGTCACCCTTTCAATCACCCGCTACAGGTTCTGAGTCACCCTGTCCATCACTCACTACAAATTCTGAGTCAGCCTGTCCATCACCTACTATAGTTCCTGAGTCAACCTGTCAATCATGTGCTATGGTTCTGTGTAACCCTGTCCACACCCGCAACAGGTTCTGAGTCACCCGATCCATCACCCGCTACATATTCTGAGTCACCCTGTCCATCAGCCGCTACAGGTTCTGAGTCACCCTGTCCATCACCTGCTACAGGTTCTGAGTCACCCTGTCCATCAACTGCTACAGGTTCTGAGTCATCCTGTTCATCACCCGCTACAGGTTCTCAGTCACCAATTTCATCACGTGTTAGATGTTCGGAGTCACCCGGTCCATCACCAGGTACAGGTTCTGAGGCACCCTGTCCATCGCCCACTACAGTTCCTGAGTCACCCGATCCATCACCTGCTACATGTTCTGAGTCAAATTGTCCACCACCCGCTGCAGGTTCTGAGTCACACTGTCCAGCAACCGCTACAATTTCTGAGTCACCCTGTCCATCACCTGCTACAGGTTCTGAACCACCCAGTCCATCATCTGCTACAGGTTCTGAGTCACCCTGTCCATCAACCGCTACAGGTTCTGAATCACCCAGTCCATCAGCCGCTACAGGTTCTGAGTCACCCTGTCCATCACCTGCTATAATTCCTGAATCACCCTGTCCAGCACCCGTTACATGTTCTGAGTCACCCTGTCCATCACCCGCTACAGGTTCTGAGTCACCCTGTCCATCACCTGCTACAGGTTCTGAGTCACCCTGTCCATTATCCACTACAAATTCTGAGTCACCCTGTCCATCATCTGCTACAGTCCCTGAGTCCCCCTGTCCATCACCTGCTACAGGTCCTGAGTCACTTTGTCCATCACCTTCTACAGATTCTGAGTCAGCCTGTCCATCACCTGCTATAGTTCCTGAGTCACCCCTTCCATCACCTGCTACAGGTCCTGAGTCACTTTGTCCATCACCTGCTACAGGTTCTGAGTCAGCCTGTCCATCACCTGCTATAGTTCCTGGGTCACCCTGTCCATCACCCGCTACAGGTTCTGAGTCACCCTGTCCACACCCGCTACAGGTTCTGAGTCACCCTGTCCATCACCTGCTACAAATTCTGAGTCAACCTGTCCATCACCTGCTACATGTTCTGAGTCACCCTGTCCATCACCTGCTACAGGTTCTGAGTCACTCTGTCCATCACCCGCTACAGGTCCTGAGTCACTTTGTCCATCACCTGCTACAGATTCTTGAGTCAGCCTGTCCATCACCTGCTATAGTTCCTGAGTCACCCCTTCCATCACCTGCTACAGGTCCTGAGTCACTTTGTCCATCACCCGCTACATGTTCTGAGTCACCCTGTCCTTCACACGCTACAGGTTCTGAGTCACCCTGTCCATCACCCGCTACAGGTTCTGAGTCACCCTGTCCATCACCTGCTACAGGTTCTGAGTCACTCTGTCCATCACCCGCTACAGGTCCTGTGTCACTTTGTCCATCACCTGCTACAGATTCTTGAGTCAGCCTGTCCATCACCTGCTGTAGTTCCTGAGTCACCCTGTCCATCACTTGCTACAGGTTCTGAGTCACTCTGTCCATCACCCGCTACATGTTCTGAGTCACCCTGTCCTTGACACGCTACAGGTTCTGAGTCACCCTGTCCATCACCCGCTACAGGTTCTGAGTCACCCTTTCCAGCACCTGCTATAGTTCGGAAGTCACCCTGTCCATCACCCGCTACAAATTCTGAGTCAACCTGTCCATCACCTGCTACATGTTCTGAGCCACCCTGTCCATCACCTGCTACAGGTTCTGAGTCACTCTGTCCATCACCCGTTACAGGTTCTGAGTCACCCTGTTCATCACCTGCTACATGTTTTGAGTAACACAGTCCATCACCTGCTATAGTTCCTGAGTCATCCTGTCAATCACCTGCTACATGTTCTGAGTCACCCTGTCCTTCATACGCTACATGTTCTGAGTCACCCTGTCCATCACCCGCTACAGGTTCTGAGTCACCGTGTCCATCACCTGCTATCGTTCCTAAGTCACCCTGTCCATCACCCGCGACAGGTTCTGTGGCACCCTGTCCATCTCCCGCTACTGGTTCTGAGTCACCCTGCTCATCACCCACTACAGGTTCTAAGTCACCCATTACATCACGCGCTACATGTTCGGAGTCACCCGGTCCATCACCAACTACTGGTTCTGAGTCACCCTGTCCATCAGCCGCTACAGGTTCTGAGTCACCCTGTCCATCACCTGCTATAGTTCCTAAGTCAACCTGTCCATCACCCGTGACAGGTTCTGAGTCACGCTGTCCATCACCTGCTACAGGTTCTGAATCACCCTTTCTGATGTAAAAAAAGAGTCTCACACATCAAGGAACTTTAAAGTAAGCTTTAAGGAACTTATAATTATACTATATACAAGAGCGGTCTTCACCATGCCTCTAGGAGAAGCCCTTTTACCATACTGAGCACTTCCGTATTTATACTAGTCCAAACACAGGAAGTGACGTATGCACAGGAAGTGATGTATGCACAGAGTTCACAGTTCACAGTTCACAGGAAGTGATGTGCACATAACTTCATCCGGAAGTTATTTATTATTATTACATTCTTCCCTCCTGCGAGATTAGAAGGCTGTGGTCTTGCTTTTATTCCGCAGCCGCCGAACGAGGAAGAGTCGCACCCATTTGGGTTCCCGTCGTAGAGGTTCTCTGGTCCGCTTACATGCTGTTGGCCATTGGTCAGAGTCTGTTTGGCCTGGATTACCCTGTGAAGGGTCGGGGAGATCATGGCTTCGTGTACGAGCCCCAATAGTGCAGAGTTGGTCTGTCTCTGTTCAGAGGGAGGTGCAGAGCTGGTCTGTGGCGGATCAGTACTTTGGTGCGCGGTACTGGGAGGGTCGCAACTTTGAGTACGGGGTTCTACCGGCACCAAGCTAGTTGGTGTCAGATCAGGATCCTGGAGAGGTGTACCCGGTAGGTTCCAAGAGGCTCCTGGTAAAATACCATCACTCGATGTCCCACTAGGTCCTGGTGGGCAGGGAGCCAGATCCCGTAATGATACGGTAGATTCTCGGCCGTCGGGATATCGTATGTATGCATAGGTGGGGTTGGCATCGGTTAGTTCGACCTCGTCTACGAGAGGGTCATTTTTAGACGTCCGAACGTATCTTCGGAGTAGTACAGGTCCAGGAGTAGTTAGCCATGACGGGAGGGATGTCCCATAAGATGAGCGACGCTGGAATCCAAAGAACCGCTCATGAGGTGTAGTATTTGTGGCTGTAGAAAGAAGGGACCGTATAGAGTGCAATGCATCCGGAAGCACTGCTTCCCATTGCTGGTTTGGTAGGCCCCGAGATCTTAAAGCAAGATGTACGGAATTCCAGATGATACCGTTATACCTCTCTACCTGCCCATTTCCGATGGGATGATATGGCGCCGTTTTGCTTGTAGCAATTCCCCGTTCTGAGAGGTAGTCCTTGAGTTCCCTTGACATAAAGGATGGACCCCGATCCGAGTGAATGTGAGCCGCCATGCCACAGAGAGAAAATACCTGCTCAAGGCAGCAGATTACTGTGGACACCAGCATATTGGAGCAGGGGAAGGCAAACGGAAAACGTGAATATTCATCAATCATGGTGAGCAAATATGTGTTCCGAGTTGAAGAGGGCACTGGGCCCTTAAAATCGATGCTAAGTCGTTGCATCGGTTGGGTTGCGTGTATGAGCATACCATCTGAGGGGCGGAAGAACTGAGGTTTTAATTCTGCACAAAGCCGGCATTCTGAGCACATTTTCTTTACATCTCCAGTAGAAAAAGGGAGATTCCGTGATCGTACGAAATGTAGCATGCGCATAACGCCAGGATGACACAATCCATTATGGACATCTATGAGAGTAGAGGATGACATAGTGGAGCAGAATGCTCGTGTGAGGGTATCCGGGGCCACATTCTCCTTGCCAGGTCGATAGTGAATGGTGTAACCAAAAGAGGCCAGTTCCATCCTCCAAAGCTGTATTTTATTATTCTTAATTTTGGTTCGTTTTCGATTATCGAGCATGAAGGCGACTGATCGCTGGTCCGTGATTAATGTAAAGTGCTGGCGAGCTAGGAAATGGTTCCACTTCCGTACCGCCTCTATGATGGCCGTGGCTTCCTTCTCAACCGGAGGGTAATGTAGCTCGGCACCTTGTAAGGTCCTGGACATAAATGCTACAGGACGACCTTCCTGATTTAGAGTAGCCGAGATCGCCACCTCCGAGGCATCACATTCGACTATGAAAGGGAGATTCTCATCGATGGAGTGAAGAGCCGCTTTCTCCAACTGTTTTTTGAGAAGGTTAAAGGCTGCAACAGCTGCTGTTTCCAATGGAAATGACCTAGCATGCAGCAAGGGTTGGATTTTGTCTGAAAAATGAGCAATCCATTTAGCGTAGTATGCAAACAGACCGAGAGCCCGACGTAAAGAAGCCGGATTCTTAGATGACGGGAGCTCTTGGAGCGGGCGAAGTCTTTCTGGGTCTGGCTTAATGATACCATTGCCTACGCAGTAGCCAAGGATGTTGATGGTCGGTTGCGACTCAACAGATTTAGATTAATTCAAAGTTAAGTTACGGTGATGGAGGGCATCCCGAAATTTTTGGAGGTTGGCGTCGTGTTCCTGTTGATCGTGACCTGCAATAGTAATGTTATCAAGATAGGGAAAAGTGTCCCTTAAGTTTCCCTGCTTAACCAGGCCATCCATTGCCCGTTGGAAGACAGCCACTCCATTAGTAACCCCGAATGGGAGGCGACGAAATTGGTACAGCCGTCCATTAGCCTCAAAGGCCGTGTACTGCTTATCTGAGACCTTCAAGGGTACCTGATGATAGGCACTTTTTAAATCGTAAGTTGAGAACACTTTGTATTCGGCCAGCTTATTAACCATATCATCAATGCGTGGCAATGGGTAGGCGTCCAAGTCAGTATATTGATTGATGGTTTGCGAATAATCAATGCATAGTCGTTGTTTGTGAGGTTTTAGAGGGTTCTTGACGATGACAACTTGAGCCCGCCAGGGCGACGAACATGGTTCGATGATATCCTCTGCTAAAAGTCGAGAGATTTCAGCCTCAATAAAAGATTGGTCTTCCTGACTAAAGCGCCGCGATTTCGTTATTATTGGTTTGCATTGAGGAGGAATACTGGCAAATAATGAGGGTTCATCAAGTGAAGCTGCTGATAATGCACAAAACGGTAATTTAGACAGTATATTAGAAATAGTAAGTCCAGGTTTGGATCCGCCGAACTCAATGGTGAGTTTCTTATGCTGTTTTTGAAAATCCAGCCCTAAGATGAGATCACTACATAAGTCCTTGAGCACCGAAAGTTGGGTGGAGGGATACATGCGACCATTAAGTGTCATATCAATAATACAAAAGCTGGAGATTCTGGTATTAAGTGATGACTGAGCCATCGCAATTGCCTGGTCCGATGGGAAGATATGTAGTTTCAATTTCGCAACAATCTGTTCTCTAATGAAACTATCAGTACTTCCTGAGTCAATTAAGGCATCTAAGGTATGCCCATTAATTGAAACTTTTGTAGCTGCACGAAACAGGTTCTGTGGGCAAGCAGCTGTAATTGGTGTGGTTGCACAGAGAGTGGCTGAAACTCTAGGTGTGCTTCTTCGGGAGAGAGCTCGAGAGGAAGCTTGATAGGTCCTAGCCGGAGCATCTTGATAGGCCCTAATTGGGGCAGTTCGGTAGGCCTTAGCTGGATAGGCCCTCGTAGAGGCTCTTGATTGGCAAACTTTTGCAAAGTGTCCCTTTTTATCGCAATGACTGCAGATCGCATTGCGAGCAGGGCAGAATTTCCTAGGGTGAAAAGAATCTCCACAAAAGAAGCATTCCTTCCTAGATTGCCAAGAGGCTGCTAAAGTGGGGTCATCCTCCTCTTCTTCATCAGAATTATCATCAGGATTAGATTCCTCCATGATAAGGTTCACCTGAGGCCACTTGAATCGTCTGGTTGCAGTTACAGCAGCAGATCGAGATCTGGGCAGCTGATAGAGGTCTGCATTTTTCTTTGCCAAATCCAGAGAACAAGCCAGGTCAAAAGCCTTTTGTAGCTCAAGTGTTTTACTTTCTAGTAGATGCTGGCGTATAAATGGAGAGGCAATCCCGCAGATGAAAGCATCACGAATCATTTCTTCGCGGTACAGCTCAGCCGAGGCTGCCTAAAAGTTACAATCTATGCTGAGCCTGCGAAGTTCTTGAAGGAATTCGTTAATCAATTCCCCTGGCCCTTGTCGGGCTGTGGCCAGTAGATGTCTAGCATAGACCTCATTTGCGGTCTTGGCATATAGTTTTTTAAGTGCCCGGATCACCTCATCGTAATTATCCCATTCATCAACATATTCAAACACTGTTGGGGTCACATAGTTGATAAGTATCCTCAGTTTAGTAGAAGCATTCACTTTACATTCATCAAGAAAATTCTCAAAAGTACGGTACCAATGCTTCCATACCCTGCCAGCTGCTGGTGCGTTTGGGTGCAAGTCCAGACGAGTAGGTTTAAGGATGTTTTCCATGATGGGTGGTTCCCTGGATCCTTAACTCCGAGTTTGCTTAAATTGATGTAAAAAAGAGTCTCACACATCAAGGAACTTTAAAGTAAGCTTTAAGCAACTTATAATTATACTATATACAAGAACAGTCTTCACCATGCCTCTAGGAGAAGCCCTTTTACCATACTGAGCAGTTCCGTATTTATACTAGTCCAAACACAGGAAGTGACGTGTGCACAGGAAGTGATGTATGCACAGAGTTCACAGGAAGTGATGTGCACATAACTTCATCCGGAAGTTATTTATTATTATTACACTGTCCATCTCCCGTTCCTGGTTCTGTGTCACCCTGTTCATCCCCCACTACAGGTTCTGAGTCACCCATTACATCACGCGCTACATGTTCGGAGTCACCCGGTCCATCACCAACTACAGGTTCTGAGTCACCCTATCCATCATCCGCTACAAGTTCTGAGTCACACTGTCCATCACTCGCTACATTTTCGAAGTCACCCTGTCCATCACCCGCTACAGGCTCTGAGTCACCATGGCCATCACCCGCTGCAGGTTCTGAGTCACCCTGTCTATCACCCGATACATGTTCTGAGTCACCGTGTCCATCACCTGCTACAGGTTCTGAGTCAGCCTGTCCACACCCGCTACAGGTTCTGACTCACCCTGTCCATCACCTGCTACAGGTTCTGAGTCACACTGTCCATCACCTGCTATGGGTTCTGAGTCACCCTGTCCGTCACCCGCTACCTTTTCTGAGTCACCCTGTCCATCACCCGCTACAGGTTCTGAGTCACCCTGTCTATCACCCGCTACAGGTTCTGTGTCACCCTGTCCATCACTCGATACATGTTCTGAGTCACCCTGTCCATCACCCGCTACAGGTTCTGAGTCACCCTGTCCATCACCCGCTACAGGTTCTGAGTCACCCATTACATCACGCGCTACATGTTCGGAGTCACCCGGTCCATCACAAGCTACAGGTTCTGAGTCACCCTGTCAATCACCCGTTACAGGTTCTGAGTCACCCTGTCCATCACCTGCTACAGATTCTGAGTCACCCTGTCCATCACCCACTACAAATTTTGAGTCACCCTGTCCATCACCCCCTCCAGGTTCTAAGTCAACCTGTCTATCACCTGATATAGTTCCTGAGTCACCCTTTCCATCTCCTGCTACAGGTCCTGAGTCACTTTGTCCATCATCTGCTACAGGTTCTGAGTCAGCCTGTCCATCAACTGCTATAGTTCCTGAGTCACCCTGTCCATCACCCGCTACAGGTTCTGAGTCAGCCTGTTCGTCACCTGCTACCTGTTCTGAGTCACCCTGTCCATCACCTGCTACAGGTTCTGAGTCACCCTGTTCATCACCCACGACAGGTTCTGAGTCACCCATTTCATCACCCGATACATGTTCTGAGTCACCCTGTCCATCACCCGCTCCAGGTTCTGAGTCAGCCTGTCCACACCCGCTACAGGTTCTGAGTCACCCTGTCTATCACCTGCTACAGGTTCTGAGTCACCCTCTCCATCACCTGCTGCAGGTTCTGAGTCACTCTGTCCATCACCCGCTACAGGTTCTGAGTCACCCTGTTCATCGCCTGCTGCATGTTTTGAGTAACACAGTCCCTCACCTGCTACAGTCACTGAGTCACCCTCTCCACCACCCGCTACAGGTTCTGAATCACCCAGTCTATCATCTGCTACAGGTTCTGAGTCACCCTGTCCATCACCCGCTACAGGTTCTGAATCACCCAGTCCATCAGCCGCTACAGGTTCTGAGTCACCCTGTCCATCACCTGCTATAATTCCTGAATCACCCTGTCCAGCACCCGTTACATGTTCTGAGTCACCCTGTCCATCACCCGGTACAGGTTCTGACTCACCCTGTTCATTACCTGCTACTTGTTTAGCCTCACCTTGTCCATCAGCTGCTATAGTTCCTGAGTCACCCTGTCCATCACCTGGTACAGGTTCTGAGTCACCCTTTCTATCACCTGCTATAGTTCCTGAGTCACCCTGTCAATCACCTGCTACAGGTTCTGAGTCACCCTGTCTGTTAAGTCTGTGTGTTCTAGTTATTGTTAATAAGAATCACTGCACACAGACCACTGCACACAGACCTCCGACTATTAAAGAAATTTACTAGTCGGAGGTCTGGCTGAACTGCCCAATAAATCATTACACAGCACTTATATACCGGTGTGGTCACCACCGGTATTACAGTATACAGCAGCCAAGATAAAGTAGTGCATCTCTTAAAATAGTTCTCTTAAAGGTGGAACGGTTACATACACCACAATCCTCCCTTTTTAGCTTAACAGTATATATTCCCCATTAAACAAAGCATAATAACATATATACACAACTTCATGTAAAAACAGTTCACAGATTCAGTCTCTGAGGAGGCCTCCTGATCCGAGACGGATAACGCCTTTCAGGGGTCTCTGGTTCTCGTTGCTCGGGTGACTCATCTAGTTGATCCCCTATGGATAGGACATCATCATCAGGTATATTCACTTCTGAGGTAGATGCTTCAGGTCCACTAACTTCCTCCACGGTTGTCTCTGTCGTAACCATGGGCTCGACCCTTGTTCTCGATCCCACCAGTTGGTCAGCATGACGCCGCATTACATTTTCACCAACATCTACCGTGTACATCAGGGGTCCTTGTCTGGCCCGAATTGTTCCAGATTGCCATTTCTCGTTTTTATAGTCCCTGGCTAACACCGGTTGTCCTATTTCAAAACTCCAAGTGGGCTTGTTATTGATATGCTGGAACTGTTTGTTTTCGACTTCCCTCCGTACATTTGGTTTTAACAAGTCCAACCTGGACCGCAACCTCCTGTTATAGAACATCATGGCAGGACTTTGGTTTGTTGTTGCATGGGTGGCGTTTCGATATGCCAGTAGGAAATTGTCCACCTTGTGTTGCAGTGGAATCTGATCTTCGCTCATGGCCTTTATTGCCTTTTTGAACGTCTGTACAAACCTCTCGGCCAGCCCATTCGTAGCTGGATGATATGGGGCAGAGGTATAATGTTTCACCCCATTCTTCTTCAGGAATTTCTGGAATTCCTCTGACATGAACTGTGGTCCGTTGTCTGAACATATTTGCTCTGGCAATCCATTTCTTGCAAATATCGTTCTTAGCACCGCGATCGTCTTCTCCGAGGTAGTGGTAGTCATTTTAATCACTTCTGGCCATTTAGAATGTGCATCCACCGCAATTAAAAACATGGAATCCATGAATGGACCAGCAAAGTCAATATGTACACGTTGCCATGGGGTTGAAGGCCATTCCCATGGATGCAGCGGTGCAATTGGAGGTGCATTTTGGACTTTTTGGCACCCTGAGCAGCTTTTCGTCAGATCCTCTATCTGTTGGTCGATACCCGGCCACCACACATAAGCCCTAGCAAGGCTTTTCATCTTGACTCCCCCCAGATGACCTTCATGTAGTTCTTTTAGAACTCTCTCTCTTAACTTAGGAGGGATAATCACCCTTGTTCCATACATCAATGTTCCCTGACAGATGGACAGCTGTTCTCGTCTTGCTGAGAATGCCGGTAACAGTGGATCACCATGGGCTGGCCATCCCTTTACTGTCAATTCGTAGACCCGGGACAGTGTCAGGTCATTCCTAGTCTCCCTTTCAATATTTGCATTGGTGACAGGTAAACATTCGATGATGGTCGAGTGAAATAACTCCACCGGGTCAACCGTCGGTGCCTCCTCCTCAGTAGGTAGTGGCAGGCGCGACAGCCCATCAGCATTACCATGCTGCTTTGTACCTTTGAATTCTATCTGATATTGATGTGCCCCTAGGAAAAGGGACCATCTCTGGAGCCTCTGTGCTGTCATCACCGAAACACCCTTCTTAGGGTTAAAAATGGATACCAACGGCTGGTGGTCTGTCAGCAGTGTAAACTTCTGGCCCTGCAGGTAATGATTAAACTTCTTTACTCCCCACACAAGGCTGAGAGCCTCCCTATCTATCTGAGCATAGTTGCGCTCAGCGGAGGTCAATGATCTGGCTGCAAATGCGACTGGCCTTTCCAAGCCATTTGGCAACTTGTGTGAGAGTACTGCTCCAATACCATAAGGAGAAGCATCACAAGCTAAACGAATAGGTAGCGTTGGGTTGAAGTGAGCCAACACTTCCTCTGAGGTGATCAATGCCTTGCTTTTGCGAAAATCCTTCTTACAGTCCTCGCTCCACTTCCATGGTACTTCTTTCTGCAAAAGAGCGTTCAGCGGGTGCAGCACCGTGGATAGATTTGGCAGAAACTTATGGTAATAGTTAATCAACCCTAGGAACGACCTCAACTGGGATACATTTTCCGGAGCGGGAGCCTTCACAACAGCTTCGATCTTGTCAGGTGACTTGTGCAGCCCCTCCTGGTCAATGACATGACCACAGTACGAGATCCGTTTCTGAAAGAACTCACATTTCTGGCGATTAACTCGAAGTCCATATTCCTTCAATCTGGTGAGCACCAGTTTCAAATTTGCAAGGTGTTCCTCATCGTCATCTCCTGTAATCAGGATATCGTCCAAGTAACATTGAGTGCTTGGAATTCCCTGTAATACCTGCTCCATGGCCCTCTGCCAAATTGCTGGAGCCGAAGCCACTCCAAAATCCAGTCTATTATATTGATACAAGCCTGTGTGCGTGTTGATTGTGAGATACTGGCGCGACTCTTCCTCAACTTCTATCTGTAAGTACGCTTGCGCCAGGTCTATCTTGGTGAAGTGTTTCCCGCCAGACAATGAAGCAAAGATATCCTCAATCCGCGGAAGCGGATATTGCACCGTGTGAAGCACCGGATTAACAGTGATCTTGAAGTCTCCACAGATGCGGACCTTCCCCGGTTCCCCTGGCTTGTTACTCGATGAACGCTTCATGACGGGAACAATGGGCGTGGCCCACTCACTCCAGTCCACCTTAGACAGTACTCCTGAACGTTCTAGCCCTTCCAGCTCAGCTTCCACAGCAGGTCGTATCGCATAAGGTACCGGTCTGGCTTTGAAAAATTTTGGGTTTGCATGTTCTGCAATCTTGATTTTTGCCGTAATTCCTCTCAGTGTTCCCAGTCCCTGTTGGAACACCTCTTTAGCCTCATCCAATATTCTGGACAATCGTTCAGGTTTGACATCTTTTTTTCCGGAATCTACCGTTATTGCTTTTAGGGAGTGCCAGTCCATATTTATTTTCCTGATCCACTCCCGTCCCAGAAGTGGTGGACCTCCCTCAGGTAGTACATATAAGTCCATTCCTTGGTGTTCTTTGCCCTTGTGTACCACCTTGACTTTTATCTTTCCGATGGGGTATACTCTTTGCCCCGTGTATGTCTGCAATACTATCTCCGTATCCCGTAGGGGAATATGTGTGAATAACCTTTTGTAATCTTGCTTATTCATGGCCGTCAACGCCGATCCGGTGTCCAATTCCATCTTCACTTGGACTCCTGCTATCTGAAGTGTGACCCAGATAGGTTGTAGGTCAGCTTCCTTACTCACATTGTGAATTCTCAGACTACCCAGTTCCTTGCTGTTGGAGTCTGAATCCGAATTCTGTTCATCCGAACTCTTCTCAGCCACCTTATGTACCTTTCTGCACTTTTCCTGCGGTGACTTTTTGTTGCTGGTCTTCTTTCCTGACCGGCATACTTTAGCTATGTGACCAAGCTTGCCACATTTTCTACATTCCTGATTTTTAAACCAGCATTGGTTCTGATCGTGTGTTGTCTTTCCACACGATAACATTTCGCTGTACCCAAAGCCATTTGATCTACGCTGAGTACCGCTGCCTTCAGCTGCATTTCCGCAGTGCCTCTCGCTGCGGCTTCGTGCGATGCTGCAATAGTGACAGCCTTATCAAGTGTAAGATCATTCTCTTCAAGCAGCCGCTTTTGTGTTCCTTCTTTCGACAATCCATACACGAATTTGTCTCTCAGTGCCTCTGTCAGTCTTTCCCCAAACTGACAGTATTTCGCTAGCTTACGCAGTTCAATTAAATACTCCGCGTTGCTTTCCTCTTTCAGTTGCGTTCTCGCATAAAATTTAAATCGTTCCGCTAACATCAGCGGTGTGGGGTTCAAATGATTTCTCAGGACAGCAACAATATTAGTGAAAGCCTGATCCGCCGGTTTAGCTGGTGATAGAAGATGCTTCAATAGCCCGTATGTCTTCGCACCCATTGAGTTTAGTAAGGTTAGTGCTTTATCTTCATCTGATATTTTATTTGCCTTACAATAAATCTCTATGCGTTCTACATACGTGGCCCAATCTTCAACATCGGGATCGAAATCGTTGATGTTACCATGCTTAGGCATCCTCGCAACAATCTTCTTGAGAAACAAAAAGAAATTTTTCTTTTATTTTTTTTCAAAATGGCGGTTTCCCGCGCTTGTCTTCTTCCCCCGCCTACGAAAATGGCGGCTTCCCGCGTTTGCCTTTCTCCCCCGCTGGATGTAATGGCGATTGCCGTATTGCTGCGTTCGCCCTCCCCAGCGGTTCTCAAATCGTGCCTCCCAGCCCCTCTTGCAGTCCGGTCCTTTCCCCCGGCTGCGGCTGAGTTCTCCGCGTTTTTTTAAAATTTTATCCCGCGCCTCGCAGCCTCGGTAGCTGCCCGGCCTTTTTCCCCGGTTGCGGTCGAGCTCTCTCTCGATGCTGTTGCGTCTCCCAGCCCACTTGCAGCCCGGTCTTTTACACCGGCTGCGTTTGCATTCACCGCGGCTCCCGTGCCTTACGCTGCCCCAGTCTCAGCGCCTCTGGCCCCGACTTCTGTCCGGATCTTTTCCGTGGCCGTGGTCGAGTTCTCCGCCCTTATATCCTCGTTTTTCCCTCCCCTACTTCACAGCCAACGTGGCCGACTTGCTGCTCGTCGCTGATCGGCTTACCCACCA
The DNA here is from genome assembly GCF_052327205.1 of Somniosus microcephalus. NCBI lineage: Eukaryota > Metazoa > Chordata > Chondrichthyes > Squaliformes > Somniosidae > Somniosus > Somniosus microcephalus. The sequence continues at coordinate 282,689,486 of NC_140989.1, read as the reverse complement.
CCGTGATAGAAGGGATGATCACTGCCTGTTGCTGATGGAAGGCTTCGTGTCAGGATTCTTCCTTGCTCTTCAGACCCGAGTCTTTTCTCAGCAGGATGATGAGGGCGGATGCCTCTTCTCGACGCCCGTTAAACTGCCTTGGATATATCTCTGCCGCAGGGTAAGATCGTCATCGTCGCCACTGTTAAGTCTGTGTGTTCTAGTTATTGTTAATAAGAATCACTGCACACAGACCACAAGAGTAAATTCAACAGGTCTTTACTAGTCGGAGGTCAGGCTGAACTGCCCAATAAATCATTACACAGCACTTATATACCGGTGTGGTCACCACCGGTATTACAGTATACAGCAGCCAAGATAAAGTAGTGCATCTCTTAAAATAGTTCTCTTAAAGCAGGAACGGTTACATACACCACACTGTCCATCACCCACTATAGGTTCTGAGTCACCCTGTCCACAGCCACTACAAGTTCCGAGTCACCCTGTCCATCACCCGCTTCAGGTTCTGAGTCACACTGTCCTTCACCCTCTACAGGTTCTGACTCACTCTGTCCATCACGCGCAACTTGTTCTGAGTCACTCTGTCCATCGCACGCTACAGGTTCTGAGGCACCCTGTACATCACCCACTACAGGTTCTGAATTACCCTATCCATCACCCGCTATATGTTGTGAGTCACCCTGTCCCTCAGCCGTTACATGTTCTGAGTCACCCTGTCCATCACCCGCGACAGGTTCTGAGTCACCCTATCCATCATCTGCTACAGGTTCTGAGTCACACTGTCCATCACCTGCTAAAGTTTCTGAGTCAACCTCTCCATCACCTGCTACAGTTCCTGAGTCACCCTTTCCATCACCTGCAACAGGTCCTGAGTCACTTTGTCCATCACCTGCTACAGCTTCTGAGTCAGCCTGTCCATCACCCGTGACAGGTTCTGAGTCACCCTGTCCATCACCTGCTACAGGTTCTGAGTCACCCTGTTCATCACCCACTACAGGTTCTGAGTCACCCATTACATCACGCGCTACATGTTCGGAGTCACCCGGTCCATCACCAGCTACAGGTTCTGAGTCACCCTGTCAATCACCCGTTACAGGTTCTGAGTCACCCTGTCCATCACCTGCTACAGGTTCTGAGTCACACTGTCCATCACCTGATACATGTTCTGAGTCACCCTGTCCATCACCTGCTACAGATTCTGAGTCACCCTGTCCATCACCCACTACAAATTTTGAGTCACCCTGTCCATCACCCGCTCCAGGTTCTAAGTCATCCTGTCTATCACCTGATATAGTTCCTGAGTCACCCTTTCCATCTCCTGCTACAGGTCCTGAGTCACTTTGTCCATCATCTGCTACAGGTTCTGAGTCAGCCTGTCCATCAACTGCTATAGTTCCTGAGTCACCCTGTCCATCACCCGCTACAGATTCTGAGTCACCCTGTTCATCACCCGCGACAGGTTCTGAGTCACCCATTTCATCACCCGATACATGTTCTGAGTCACCCTGTCCATCACCCGCTGCAGGTTCTGAGTCAGCCTGTCCACACCCGCTACAGGTTCTGAGTCACCCTGTCTATCACCTGCTACAGGTTCTGAGTCACCCTGTCCATCACCTGCTGCAGGTTCTGAGTCACTCTGTCCATCACCCGCTACAGGTTCTGAGTCACCCTGTTCATCACCTGCTGCATGTTTTGAGTAACACAGTCCATCACCTGCTACAGTCACTGAGTCACACTGTCCATCACCCGCGACAGGTTCTGAGTCACCCTGTCCACGACCCGCTACAGGTTCTGAATCACCCAGTCTATCATCTGCTACAGGTTCTGAGTCACCCTGTCCATCACCCGCTACAGGTTCTGAATCTCCCAGTCCATCAGCCGCTACAGGTTCTGAGTCACCCTGTTCATCACCTGCTGCATGTTTTGAGTAACCCAGTCCATCACCTGCTACAGTCACTGAGTCACACTGTCCATCACCCGCTACAGGTTCTGAGTCACCCTGTCCACCACCCGCTACAGGTTCTGAATCACCCAGTCTATCATCTGCTACAGGTTCTGAGTCACCCTGTTCATCACCTGCTGCATGTTTTGAGTAACACAGTCCCTCACCTGCTACAGTCACTGAGTCACCCTCTCCACCACCCGCTACAGGTTCTGAATCACCCAGTCTATCATCTGCTACAGGTTCTGAGTCACCCTGTCCATCACCCGCTACAGGTTCTGAATCACCCAGTCCATCTGCCGCTACAGGTTCTGAGTCACCCAGTCCATCACCTGCTATAATTCCTGAATCACCCTGTCCAGCACCCGTTACATGTTCTGAGTCACCCTGTCCATCACCCGGTACAGGTTCTGACTCACCCTGTTCATTACCTGCTACTTGTTTAGCGTCACCTTGTCCATCAGCTGCTATAGTTCCTGAGTCACCCTGTCCATCACCTGGTACAGGTTCTGAGTCACCCTTTCTATCACCTGCTATAGTTCCTGAGTCACCCTGTCAATCACCCCCTCCAGGTTCTAAGTCATCCTGTCTATCACCTGATATAGTTCCTGAGTCACCTTTTCCATCTCCTGCTACAGGTGCTGCAGGTTCTGAGTCAGCCTGTCCATCAACTGCTATAGTTCCTGAGTCACCCTGTCCATCACCCGCTACAGGTTCTGAGTCACCCTGTTCATCACCTGCTACAGGTTCTGAGTCACCCTGTTCATCACCCGCGACAGGTTCTGAGACACCCTGTCCATCACCTGCTACAGGTTCTGAGTCACACTGTCCATCACCTGCTGTGGGATCTGAGTCACCTTGTCGGTTACCCGCTACATTTTCTGAGTCAACCTGTCCATCACCCGCTACAGGTTCTGAGTCACCCTGTCCATCAACTGCTACAGGTTCTGAGTCACCCTGTTCATCACCCGCTACAGGTTCTCAGTCACCCTGTCAATGACCTGCTATAGGCTCTGAGTCACCTTGTCCATCACCCACTACAGGTTCTGAGTCACCTTGTCCATCACCCACTACAGGCTCTGAGTCACCCTGTACATCACCTGCAACATGTTCTGAGTCACATTGTCCATCACCCGCTACATATTCTGAGTCACCCTGTCCATCACTTGCTACAGTCCCTGAGTCACACTGTCCATCAGCCGCTACAAATTCTGAGTCACCCTGTCCATCACCTGCTACAGTCCCTGAGTCACACTGTCCATCAGCCGCTACAGGTTCTGAGTCATCCTGTCCATCAGCTGCTATAGTTCCTGAGTCACACTTTCCATCATCTGCTACAGGTTCTGTGTCACCCTATTCATCACCTGCTTGTTGTTTTGAATCACCCTGTCCATCACCTGCTATAATTCCTGAATCACCCTGTCCAGCACCCGTTACATGTACTGAGTCACCCTGTCCATCACCCACTATAGGTTCTGAGTCACACTGTCCACAGTCGCTACAAGTTCCGAGTCACCCTGTCCATTACCCGCTACAGGTTCTGAGTCACACTGTCCATCACCCTCTACACGTTCTGACTCACTCTGTCCATCACGTGCAACTTGTTCTGAGTCACTCTGTTCATCACACGCTACAGGTTCTGAATCACCCTGTACATCACCCACTACAGGTTCTGAATTACCCTATCCATCACCAGCTATATGTTGTGAGTCACCCTGTCCCTCAGCCGTTACATGTTCTGAGTCACCGTGTCCATCACCCGCTACAGGTTCTGATTCACCCTGTCCATCACCTGCTATAGTTCCTAAGTCACCCTGTCCATCACCCGCTACAGGTTCTGAGTCACCCTGTCCATCACCCGCTATAGGTTCTGAGTCACCCTGTCCATCACCCATTACACGTTCTGAGTCACCCTATCCATCACCTGCTACAGGTTCTGAGTCACACTGTCCATCACCTGCTACAGTTTCTGAGTCACCCTGTCCATCACCTGCTACAGGTTCTGAGTCAGCCTGTCCATCACCTGCTATAGTTCCTGAGTCACCCTTTCCATCACCTGCTACAAGTTCTGAGTCAGCCTGTCCATCACCTGCTATAGTTCCTGAGTCTCCCTGTCCATCACCTGCTACAGGTTCTGAGTCAGCCTGTCCATCACCTGCTATATTTCCTGAGTCACCCTGTCCATCACCTGCTACATGTTCTGATTCACCCTGTCTATAACCAGCTACAGGTTCTGAGTCACAATTTTCATCACCTGCTACTTGTTTTGAGTCACCCTGTCCATCACCTGCTATAGTTCCTGAGTCACCCTGTCCATCACCTGCTACAGGTGGTGAGTCACCCTGTCCATCACCTGCTATAGGTTCTGAGTCACCCTCTCCACAGCCGATAAAGGTTCCAAGTCACCCTGTCCATCAGCCACTGCAGTTTCTGAGTTACCCTGTCCATCACCCGCTCCAGGTTCTGAGTCACCCTGTCCATCACCCATAACGGGTTCTGAGTCACCCTGTCCATCACCCGCTCGATGTTCTGAGTCACCCTGTCCACCATCCGCTACAGGTTCTGAATCACCCTATCCATCATCTGCTACAATACCTGAGTCACCCTGTCCATCACCTGCCATAGTTCCTGAGTCACCATGTCCATCACCTGCTACAGGTGGTGAGTCACCCTGTCAATCAGCCACTGCAGTTTCTGAGTTACCCTGTCCATCACCCGCTACAGGTTCTGAGTCACCCTGTCCATCACCCGCAACAGGTTCTGAGTGACCCTGTCCATCACCCGCTCGATGTTCTGAGTCACCCTGTCCACCATCCGCTACAGGTTCTGAATCACCCTATCCATCATCTGCTACAGGTTCTGAGTCACCCTGTCCATCACCTGCTACAATACCTGAGTCACCCTGTCCATCACCCGCTATAGGTTCTAAGTCATCCTGTCCATCACCTGCTATAGTTCCTGTGTCACACGTTCCATCACCTGATACAGGTTCTGAGTCACCCTGTTCATCACCTGCTTCTTGTTTTGAGTCACACTGGCCATCACCTGCTATTATTCCTGAATCACACTTTCCATCACCTGCTACAGGTTTTGAGTCAGCCTGTCCATCACCTGCTACAGTTCCTGAGTCACCCTGTTCTTCAACTGCTACTTGTTTTGAATCACCCTGTCCATCATTTGCTATAGTTCCTGAGTCACCCTGTCCATCACCTGCTACAGGTTCTGAGTTACCCGGTCCATCACCCGCTGCAGGTTCTGAGTCACCCTGTCCATCTCCCGCTGCTGGTTCTGAGTCACCCTGTTCATCACCCGCTACAGGTTCTGAGTCACCCATTACATCACGCGCTACATGTTCGTAGTCACCCGGTCCATCACGAACTACAGGTTCTGAGTCACCCTATACAGCATCCGCTACAGGTTCTGAGTCACCATATCCATCACCCGCTGCAGGTTCTGAGTCACCCTGTCTATCACCCGATGCATGTTCTGTCTCACCCTGTCCATCACCTGCTACAGGTTCTCAGTCAGCCTGTCCACAACCGCTACAGGTTCTGATTCACCCTGTCCATCACCTGCTATAGTTCCTAAGTCAACCTTTCCATCACCCATTACACGTTCTGAGCCACCCTATCCATCACCTGCTACAGGTTCTGAGTCACACTGTCCATCACCTGCGACAGTTTCTGAGTCACATTGTCCATCACCTGCTACAGGTTCTGAGTCAGCCTGTCCATCACCTGCTATAGTTCCTGAGTCACCCTTTCCATCACCTGCTACAAGTTCTGAGTCAGCCTGTCCATCACCTGCTATAGTTCCCGAGTCACCCTGTCCATCACCTGCTACAGGTTCTGAGTCAGCCTGTCCATCACCTGCTATATTTCCTCAGTCACCCTGTCCATCACCTGCTACATGTTCTGATTCACCCTGTCTATCACCAGCTATAGGTTCTGAGTCACAATTTTCATCACCTGCTACTTGTTTTGAGTCACCCTGTCCATCACCTGCTATAGTTCCTGAGTCACCCTGTCCATCACCTGCTACAGGTGGTGATTCACCCTGTCCATCACCCGCTATAGGTTCTGAGTCACCCTGTCCACAGCCGCTAAAGGTTCCAAGTCACCCTGTCCATCAGCCACTGCAGTTTCTGTGTTACCCTGTCCATCACCCGCTACAGGTTCTGAGTCACCCTGTCCATCACCCGTAACGGGTTCTGAGTCACCCTGTCCATCACCCGCTCGATGTTCTGAGTCACCCTGTCCACCATCCGCTACAGGTTCTGAATCACCCTATCCATCATCTGCTACAGGTTCTGAGTCACCCTGTCCATCACCTGCTACAATACCTGAGTCACCCTGTCCATCACCCGCTACAGGTTCTGAGTCCTCCTGTCCATCACCTGCTATAGTTCCAGTGTCACACGTTCCATCACCTGATACAGGTTCTGAGTCACCCTGTTCATCACCTGCTTCTTGTTTTGAGTCACACTGACCATCACCTGCTATTATTCCTGAATCACACTTTCCATCACCTGCTACAGGTTTTGTGTCAGCCTGTCCATCACCTGCTACAGTTCCTGAGTCACCCTGTTCTTCAACTGCTACTTGTTTTGAATCATCCTGTCCATCACTTGCTATAGTTCCTGAGTCACCCTGTCCATCACCTGCTACAGGTTCTGAGTTACCCGGTCCATCACCCGCTGCAGGTTCTGAGTCACCCTGTCCATCTCCCGCTGCTGGTTCTGAGTCGCCCTGTTCATCACCCGCTACAGGTTCTGAGTCACCCATTACATCACGCGCTACATGTTCGGAGTCACCCGGTCCATCACCAGCTACAGGTTCTGAGTCACCCTGTCAATCACCCGTTACAGGTTCTGAGTCACCCTGTCCATCACCTGCTACAGATTCTGAGTCACCCTGTCCATCACCCCCTCCAGGTTCGAAGTCATCCTGTCTATCACCTGATATAGTTCCTGAGTCACCCTTTCCATCTCCTGCTACAGGTCCTGAGTCATTTTGTCCATCATGTGCTGCAGGTTCTGAGTCAGCCTGTCCATCAACTGCTATAGTTGCTGAGTCACCCTGTCCATCACCCGCTACAGGTTCTGAGTCACCCTGTTCATCACCTGCTACAGGTTCTGAGTCTCCCTGTTCATCACCCGCGACAGTTTCTGAGACACCCTGTCCATCACCTGCTACAGGTTCTGAGTCACACTGTCCATCAACTGCTGTGGGATCTGAGTCACCTTGTCGGTTACCCGCTACATTTTCTGAGTCACCCTGTCCATCACCCGCTACAGGTTCTGAGTCACCCTGTCCATCAACTGCTACAGGTTCTGAGTCACCCTGTTCATCACCCGCTACAGGTTCTCAGTCACCCTGTCAATGACCTGCTACAGGCTCTGAGTCACCTTGTCCATCACCCACGACAGGTTCTGAGTCACCTTGTCCATCACCCACTACAGGCTCTGAGTCACCCTGTACATCACCTGCAACATGTTCTGAGTCACATTGTCCATCACACGCTACATATTCTGAGTCACCCTGTCCATCACTTGCTACAGTCCCTGAGTCACACTGTCCATCACCCGCTACATATTCTGAGTCACCCTGTCCATCACCTGCTACAGTCCCTGAGTCACACTGTCCATCAGCCGCTACAGGTTCTGAGTCATCCTGTCCATCACCTGCTATAGTTCCTGAGTCACACTTTCCATCATCTGCTACAGGTTCTGAGTCACCCTGTTCATCACCCGCTGCAGGTTCTGAGTCACCCATTACATCACGCGCTACATGTTCGGAGTCACCCGGTCCATCACCAGCTACAGGTTCTGAGTCACCCTGTCAATCACCCGTTACAGGTTCTGAGTCACCCTGTCCATCACCTGCTACAGATTCTGAGTCACCCTGTCCATCACCCCCTCCAGGTTCTAAGTCATCCTGTCTATCACCTGATATAGTTCCTGAGTCACCCTTTCCATCTCCTGCTACAGGTCCTGAGTCACTTTTTCCATCATCAGCTGCAGGTTCTGAGTCAGCCTGTCCATCAACTGCTATAGTTCCTGAGTCACCCTGTCCATCACCCGCTACAGGTTCTGAGTCACCCTGTTCATCACCTGCTACAGGTTCTGAGTCACCCTGTTCATCACCCGCGACAGGTCCTGAGACACCCTGTCCATCACCTGCTACAGGTTCTGAGTCACCCTGTCCATGACCTGCTATAGTTCCTGAGTCACCATGTCCATCACCTGCTACAGGTGGTGAGTCACCCTGTCCATCACCCGCTATAGGTTCTGAGTCACCCTGTCCACAGCCGCTAAAGGTTCCGAGTCACCCTGTCCATCAGCCACTGCAGTTTCTGAGTTACCCTGTCCATCACCCGCTACAGGTTCTGAGTCACCCTGTTCATCACCCGCGACAGGTTCTGAGTCACCCATTTCATCACCCGATACATGTTCTGAGTCACCCTGTCCATCACCTGCTACACGTTCTGAGTCACCCTGTCCATCACTCACTACAAATTGTGAGTCACCCTGTCCATCACCTGCTACAGTCCCTGAGTCACCCTGTCCATCACCCGCTACAGGTTCTAAGTCATCCTGTCTATCACCTGCTATAGTTCCTGAGTCACCCTTTCCATCACCTGCTACAGGTCCTGAGTCACTTTGTCCATCACCTGCTACAGGTTCTGAGTCAGCCTGTCCATCACCTGCTATAGTTTCTGAGTCACCCTGTCCATCACCCGCTGCAGGTTCTGAGTCAAGCCTGTCCACACCCGCTACAGGTTCTGAGTCACCCTGTCTTATCAGCTGCTACAGTTTCTGAGTCACCCTGTCCATCACCTGCTGCAGGTTCTGAGTCACTCTGTCCATCACCCGCTACAGGTTCTGAGTCACCCTGTTCATCACCTGCTGCATGTTTTGAGTAACACAGTCCATCACCTGCTATAGTTCCTGAATCATCCTGTCAATCACCTGCTACATGTTGTGAGTCACCCTGTCCCTCAGCCGTTACATGTTCTGAGTCACCCTGTCCATCACCCGATATAGATTCAGAGTCACTCTTTCCATCACCTGCTACAAGTTCTGAGTCACGCTGTCCATCACCTGCTACAGCTTTTGAGTCACCCTGTCCATCACCCGTTACACGTTCTGACTCACCCTGTTCATCACCTGCTACTTGTTTAGCGTCACCTTGTCCATCACCTGCTATAGTTCCTGAGTCACCCTGTCCATCACCTGGTACAGGTTCTGAGTCACCCTTTCTATCACCTGCTATAGTTCCTGAGTCACCCTGTCCACAGCCGCTACAAGTTCCGAGTCACCCTGTCCATCACCCGCTACAGGTTCTGAGTCACACTGTCCATCACCCTCTACAGGTTCTGACTCACTCTGTCCGTCACGCGCAACTTGTTCTGAGTCACTCTGTCCATCACACGCGACAGGTTCTGAGCCACCTGACCATCAACGACTGCAGGTTCTGAGTCACCCTGTCCATCACACGCTACATGTTCTAGAGTCACCCTGTCCATCACCTGCTACAGGTTCTGAGTCACACTGTCCATCACCCACTACAGCTTCTGGGTCACCCTGTCGATCACCCGCTACGTGTTCTGAGTCACTCTGTCCATCACCCGCGACAGGTTCTGCGTCACTCTGTCCATCACCCGCTACAGGTTCTGAGTCACCCTGTTCATCACCTGCTACATGTTTTGAGTAACACAGTCCATCACCTGCTATAGTTCCTGAGTCATCCTGTCAATCACCTGCTACATGTTCTGAGTCACCCTGTCCTTCACACGCGACATGTTCTGAGTCACCCTGTCCATCACCCGCTATATGTTGTGTGGTAAACCACTGTTGTTAGTATTGTTGTTCACCACTGTTGTTAGTACTGTTGTTCACTGTTAGTACTGTTGTTCACTCTTGCATATTGTTGTACTTGTCTGTGCATGCCTCAGCTGACTCCGCCCCTGGCTCCACCCTCATGGCTGGGTATAAAGTCGCTGCTCGGCAGCCTCCGGCCCTTTTGGATACCAGGCAACCACAAGAGGCATGCTCTGTTCTTTGGTAATAAAAGCCTGTTTATTACTTTCTCAATCTCCAGTCTTTTGTAGCAATTGATAGTGCATCAATTTTATTACCAAAGTTAAATGTTGGCTGCGGATGCTGATCAACCGATGGCGCAAAACGCTGAGCAGCAGGCGCTGCTGCGAGCCCTCAGACCAACATGCCTGGACCTAGACCCCCAAGAAGCGGGTTCGTCGACTAAATTCGCACAATGGCTGCGTTGCTTTGAGGCGTATCTGGAAGCCTCGACCGTGACTCTTGATGAAAATAAACAGAAAATCCTGGCCTCGAAGGTGAGCCACCAAGTCTATACTTTAATCCAAGATGCGACGACCTACGCGGCGGCTATCGACCTACTGAAAGGGCAGTATGCACGCCCGGTTAACACGGTCTATGCCAGGCACCTTTTAAGATCTCGCAGACAGCAGCCCGGGGAATCGGTGGAGGCCTTCCTACGGGCACTGCGGGTACTCGGACGCGGCTGCGACTGCAAGGAAGTATCGGCCGCGGCACATGCGGAGGGACTGATACGAGAGGCTTTCGTTGCGGGTCTAAGGTCCGACTACTCCCGGCAGAGGCTGCTGGAGAAGGGTGAAATAGACCTGACAAAGGCAGTGTCCCTCGCACTCTCGCTCGACGCGGCCCACAGAAATATGGACGCTTTCTCCCCTAATCGCCCCGCGCCGTGGACGCCGCAATCTTGGGCCATGGGACCGCCACCTCCGACTGCTGCAGCGATGTCCAAGGCACAAAAATGCTGTTTTTGTGGCCAAGCTAAACACCCTAGAGCACACTGCCCCGCGAAGAATGCTACCTGCTCCGGCTGCGGGAAGAAAGGTCACTACGTTAGCGCCTGCAAAGGGAAGACCGCTAACGCCAGCAGCGCCGCGTGCGTACCGTGGGCGCAGCCATCTTGCCCGCCATCTTGGGCTCCCCCAGCCGCGTGGGGATCGGGACCGTGGGCGCCGCCATTTTGTCCGCCATCTTGGACGCCTCCGACTTCGGTTACGGGGGACCCGGACTCCACCACCACCTCATCGGACGACCGCATCGACGCGCTTGAACATACGCTGGCTTCCGTGACGCTGGATCAATCTCTCCCGCATCAACTGTCCAGGTCCATGATGGACATTACGGTAAACGGCCGCGCCACTACCTGCCTTTTTGACAGCGGGAGCACGGAGAGTTTTATACACCCCGACACGGTGCGCAGTTACTCTCTCCCGGTCCTGCCGACGCGTCATCGCATCTCTATGGCTTCCAAAGCCCAGTCAGCGGAAGTCGGTGGCTACTGTATGGTGACTCTTTCAGTGCGGGGTACTGAATACAAAAATTTTAAACTTCTGGTCCTGCCCGATCTCTGCGCTGCCGTCCTACTGGGGTTGGATTTTCAGTGCCACCTTAAGAGTGTCACTTTAGCGTACGGTGGACCCCTCCCCCCTCTCACGGTCTGCAGCCAGCAGTTTTTAAATCGCCCACCGCGCGCCATTTGCAGCCTCTCCACCCTTAAAGTCTCCCCCCCTCCTTATTCGCTAACCTCACCCGCGACTGTAAGCCCATCGCTACCAAAAGTAGGCGTTACAGTGCCGGGGATAGGGGTTTCATTAAATCCGAGGTAGCGAGACTCCTGAAGGAAGGGATTATCGAGAGCAGCAATAGCCCATGGCGAGCACAAGTGGTGGTGGTGAAGACTGGCGGAAAACAGCGCCTAGTTATTGACTACAGCCAGACGATCAATCGCTACACCCAGTTGGATGCATACCCACTCCCCCGCATATCTGACATGGTCAATCAGATAGCACAATACAAGGTGTTCTCGATGATTGATCTGAAGTCGGCATATCACCAGCTCCCCATCAGGGCTGAGGACCGCCAGTACACAGCTTTTGAAGCTGACGGTCGGCTCTATCACTTTCTCAGAGTTCCCTTCGGCGTCACCAACGGAGTTTCTGTCTTCCAACGGGAGATGGACCGGATGGTTGACCAGAAGACGCTCCAGGCCACTTTCCCATATCTAGACAACGTCACCATCTGCGGCCACGACCAGCAGGACCACGACGTTAATCTAGGGAAATTCCTCCGGACGGCCCAGCGGCTGAATCTCACATACAACAAAGACAAATGTATGTTTCGTACTAAGCGCCTTGCTATTCTTGGCTGCGTAGTGGAGAACGGAGTCATCGGCCCAGACCCCGATAGAATGCGCCCTCTTATGGAGCTCCCCCTCCCCCACTGCCAGAAAGCACTGAAGCGATGCCTGGGGTTTTTCTCTTACTATGCTCAGTGGGTGCCCAACTATGCGGATAAAGCCCGACCCCTCATCAAGTCCGCCTCCTTCCCCCTGACAGCAGAGGCCTGTGCAGCCTTCACTCTCATAAAAAGCGATATTGCGAAGGCCACAATGCACGCTGTGGATGAGTCCCTCCCTTTTCAAGTGGAGAGCGACGCATCCGACTTTGCCCTAGCTGCAACCCTTAACCAGGCGGGGAGACCCGTGGCCTTTTTCTCAAGGACCCTCCAGGGCCCCGAGATTCGACACTCCTCTGTCGAAAAGGAGGCCCAGGCCATTGTGGAAGCCGTGCGACATTGGCGGCATTACCTGGCCGGAAAACGATTTACCCTGCTCACTGACCAGCGTTCAGTAGCTTTTATGTTTCATAATAAGCAGCGGGGCAAAATCAAGAATGACAAGATATTAAGGTGGAGAATCGAACTCTCCACCTACAATTACGATATCTTGTACCGGCCCGGGAAACTCAATGAGCCCCCAGATGCCCTATCACGTGGTACGTGCGCCAACGCGCAGGTTGATAGATTACAGACCCTCCACAATGACCTCTGCCACCCGGGGGTCACCAGGTTCTTCCATTTTATCAAATCCCGTAACCTGCCCTACTCCATCGAGGAGGTCAGGACCATGACCAGGAACTGCCAGATCTGTGCCGAGTGCAAGCCGCATTTTTATAGGCCAGACAGAGCGAGCCTGATCAAAGCCACGCGCCCCTTCGAGCGGCTGAGCATCGATTTTAAAGGGCCCCTCCCCTCCTCTGACCGCAATGTGTACTTCCTCAATATAATTGATGAGTACTCCCGTTTCCCGTTTGCCATCCCTTGCTCGGACATGACCAGTGCCACGGTCATTAAATGTCTGATTGACCTCTTCGCATTGTTCGGTTTCCCTAGCTATATCCATAGCGACAGGGGCTCATCTTATATGAGCGACGAACTTCGGCAGTACCTGCTCGCGAGAGGCATTGCTACAAGCAGGACCACCAGCTACAACCCCCGGGGTAACGGCCAGGTGGAAAGGGAGAATGCGACAGTCTGGAAGGCAGTCCTTTTAAAGTTAAAATCTAAGGGCCTTCCGACCTCCCGCTGGCAGGAGGTCCTCCCTGCGGCGCTCCATTCCATTCGGTCGCTGCTCTGTACACCCACCAATGCCACTCCTCACGAGAAAATGTTCTCCTTCCCCAGGAAGTCCACGTCGGGGATTTCGCTACCAACATGGCTGACTTCTCCAGGTCCCGTCCTACTGCGGAAGCACGTGAGGACCCATAAGGCGGACCCCTTGGTCGAGAGGGTGAGCCTCCTCCACGCCAACCCGCAGTATGCTTACGTGGTGTACCCGGACAGGCGGGAGGACACAGTCTCCATTCGAGACCTCGCACGTGCGGGTGCTCCTGAAACACCCTCTTCGCCACCCACCGCTACTCCTGCCTACCCCCAGGACACAGTACCCGCACGAGACCTCGCACCTTCGGGTGCCTCTGAGAGACCACCATCGCTACCTCCCATTACCCATGCTCTGACCCCTGTAGACGGCATGCAGCAGCTCCAGGGTCCGCCACCTGCTACACCTCCTCTGAACGAGACACCGGGTTCAACGTTGGATGCTGCACCATCACCGCCGCTGCTGCGACGCTCAGGACGGCTTACAAGGCCTCCTGATAGACTTCAGTACACGAATTTTTAGTGCACTTCACCCCGCCGGACTCAATTCTAAACAAGGGGTGAATGTGGTAAACCACTGTTGTTAGTATTGTTGTTCACCACTGTTGTTAGTACTGTTGTTCACTGTTAGGACTGTTGTTCACTCTTGCATATTGTTGTACTTGTCTGTGCATGCCTCAGCTGACTCCGCCCCTGGCTCCACCCTCATGGCTGGGTATAAAGGTCGCTGCTCGGCAGCCTCCGGCCCTTTTGGATACCAGGCAACCACAAGAGACATGCTCTGTTCTTTGGTAATAAAAGCCTGTTTATTACTTTCTCAATCTCCAGTCTTTTGTAGCAATTGATAGTGCATCATGTTGTGAGTCAACCTGTCCCTCAGCCATTATATGTTCTGAGTCACCCTGTCCATCACCCGCTACAGGTTCAGAGTCACTCTTTCCATCACCCGCTGCAGGTTCTGAGTCACCCTGTTCATCATCTGCTAAATGTTTTGAGTAACACAGTCCATCACCTGCTATAGTTCCTGAGTCATCCTGTCAATCACCCGCTACATGTTCTGAGTCACCCTCTCCTTCACACGCTACAGGTACTGAGTCACCCTGTCAATCACCCGCTACAAGTTCTGAGTCACGCTGTCCATCACCCGCTACAGGTTCTGAGTCACCCTGTCCATCACCCGTTAGAGGTTCTGACTCACCCTGTTCATCACCTGCTACTTGTTTAGCGTCACCTTGTCCATCACCAGCTATAGTTCCTGAGTCACCCTGTCCATCACCTGGTGCAGGTTCTGAGTCACCCTGTCCATCACCTGCTACAGGTTCTGAGTCACCCTGTCCATCACCTACTACACTTTCTGAGTCACCCTGTCCATCACCTGCTACAGGTTCTGAGTCACCCTGTCCACCAGCCGCGAAAGGTTCTGAGTCACCCTGCCCACAGCCGATACAGGTTCTGACTCACCCTGTCCATCAAACGCTACAGGTTCTGAGTCACCCTGTCCATCACCCTCTACAAGTTCTGACTCACCCTGTCCATCACACGCAACATGTTCTGAGTCAACCTGTCCATCACACGCTGCAGGTTCTGAGTCACCCTGTACATCAACCGCTACAGGTTCTGAGTTACCCTGTCCATCACCCACTACAGATTCTGAGTTACCCTGTCCATCACCCGCTACAGGTTCTGAGTCAGACTGTCCAGCACCCTGTACATGTTCTGAGTCACCCTGTCCATCACCCGCTACACGTTCTGAGTCACCCGGTCCATCACCCGCTACAGGTTCTGAGTCAGCCGGTCCACACCCGCTACAGGTTCTAAGCCACCCTGTCCATCACCCAGTACAGTTTCTGAATCACCCTATCCATCACCTGCTACAGGTTCTGAGTCACCCTGTCCATCACCTGCTACAGGTTCTGTGTCACCCTGTTCATCACCTGCTGCATGTTTTGAATAACACTGTCCATTACCTGCTATACTTCCTGAGTCAACCTGTCCATCACGCGCTACATGTTCTGAGTCACCCTGTCCATCACCCGCTACAGGTTCACAGTCACGCTGTCCATCACCTGCTACAGGTTCTGAGTCACCCTGTCCATCTCCCGCTACTGGTTCTGAGTCACCCTGTTCATCACCCGCGACAGGTTCTGAGTCACCCATTACATCACGCGCTACATGTTCAGAGTCACCCTGTCCATCACCCGCTAATTATTCTGAGTCACCCTGTCCATCACCTGCTATAGTCCTTAAGTCACCCTCTCCATCACCTGCTACAGGTTCTGAGTCACGCTGTCCATCACGTGCTACAGGTTCTGAGTCACCCTGTCCATCATCCGCTACAGGTTCTGAGTCACCCTGGCCAGCACCAGCTATATTTTCTGAGTCACCCTGTCCATCACCCGCTACAGTTTCTGAGTCACCATGTCCATCGCCCGCTGCAGTTTCTGAGTCACGCTGTCCATCACCCGATACATGTTCTGAGTCACCCTGTCCATCACCTGCTACAGGTTCTGAGTCAGCCTGTCCACACCCGCTACAGGTTCTGAGTCACCCTGTCCATCACCTGCTACAGGTTCTGAGTCAGACTGTCCATCACCTGCTGTGGGTTCTGAGCCACCCTGTCGGTTACCCGCTACAGGTTCTGAGTCACCCTGTCCATCAACTGCTACAGGTTCTGAGTCACCCTGTCCATCGCCCGCTACATGTTCTGAGTCACCCTGTCCATCACCCGCTACATTTTCGGAGTCACCCTGTCCATCACCCGCTACAGGTTCTGAGTCACCTTGTCCATCACCCACTACAGGCTCTGAGTCACCCTGTACATCACCCACTACATATTCTGAGTCACCCTGTCCATCACCTGCTACAGGTTCTGAGTCACCCGATCCATCACCTGCAACATGTTCTGAATCACACTTTCCATTACCTGCTACATATTCTGAGTCACCCTGTCCATCACTTGCTACAGTCCCCGAGTCACACTGTGCATCACCCGCTACAAATTCTGAGTCACCCTGTCCATCACCTTCTACAGTCCCTGAGTCACACTGTCCATCAGCCGCTACAGGTTCTGAGTCATTCTGTCCATCACCTGCTATAGTTCCTGAGTCACACATTCCATCACCTGCTACAGGTTCTGAGTCACCCTGTTCATCACCTGCTTCTTGTTTTGAATCACCCTGACCATCACCTGCTATAATTCCTGAATCACCCTGTCCAGCTCCCGTTACATTTCCTGAGTCACCCTGTCCATCACCTGGTAGAGGTTCTGAGTCACCCTTTCCATCACCTGCTACAGTTCCTGAGTCACCTTCTCCATCGCCCACTAAAGGTTCTGAGTCACCCTGTCCACAGGCGCTACAAGTTCTGAGTCACCCTGTCCATCACCCGCTACAGGTTCTGAGTCACACTGTCCATCGCCCTCTACACGTTCTGACTCACTCTGTCCATCACGCGCATCTTGTTCTGAGTCACCCTGTACATCACCCTCTACAGGTTCTGAATTACCCTATCCATCACCAGCTATATGTTGTGAGTCACCCTGTCCCTCAGCCGTTACATGTTCTGAGTCACCGTGTCCATCACCCGCTACAGGTTCTGATTGTCCCTGTCCATCACCTGCTATAGTTCCTAAGTCACCCTGTCCATCACCCGCTACAGGTTCTGAGTCACCCTGTCCATCACCTGCTACAGGATCTGAGTCACCCTGTCCATCACCTGCTACAGTTTCTGAGTCAGCCTGTCCATCACCCGCTACAGGTTCTGAGTCAGCCTGTCCATCACCTGCTACAGGTTCTGAGTCACCCTGTCCATCACACGCTACAAGTTCTGACTCACCCTGTCCATCACATGCAACATGTTCTGAGTCACCCGGTCCATCACACGCTACAGGTTCTGAGTCACCCTGTACATCACCCGCTACAGGTTCTGAGTTACCCTGTCCATCACCCGCTACATGTTCTGAGTCACCCTGTCCATCACCCGCGACAGGTTCTGAGCTACCTGACCATCAACCACTGCAGGTTCTGAGTCACCCTGTCCATCACACGCTACATGTTCTAGAGTCACCCTGTCCATCACCTGCTACAGGTTCTGAGTCACACTGTCCATCACCCACTACAGCTTCTGGGTCACCCTGTCGATCACCCGCTACGTGTTCTGAGTCACTCTGTCCATCACCCGCGACAGGTTCTGCGTCACCTGACCATCACCCACTACAGGTTCTGAGTCACCCTGTCCATCACACGCTACATGTTCTAGAGTCACCCTGTCCATCACCTGCTACAGGTTCTGAGTCACCCTGTCCGTCACCTGCTACAATCCCTGAGTCACCCTGTCCATCACCCGTAAAGGTTCTAAGTCATCCTGTCTATCACCTGCTATAGTTCCTGAGTTACCTTTACCATCACCTGCTACAGGTCCTGAGTCACTTTGTCCATCACCTGCTACAGGATCTGAGTCACCCTGTCATCACCTGCTATAATTCCTGAGTCACCCTGTCCATCACCTGCTACATGCTCTGAGTGACCCTGTCCATCACCTGCTACAGGATCTGAGTCACCCTGTCCATCACCTGCTACAGTTTCTGAGTCAGCCTGTCCATCACCCGCTACAGGTTCTGAGTCAGCCTGTCCATCACCTGCTACAGGTTCTGAGTCACCCTGTCGATCACCCGGTACAGTTTTTGAATCACCCTATCCATCACCTGCTACAGGTTCTGAGTCACCCTGTCCATCACCTGCTACAGGTTCTGAGTCACCCTGTTCATCACCTGCTAAATGTTTTGAGTAACACTGTCCATTACCTGCTATAGTTCCTGAGTCAAACTGTCCATCACCTGCTACATGCTCTGAGTCACCCTGTCCATCACCCGCTACAGGTTCTCATGCACCCTGTCCATCACCTGCTACAGGTACTGAGTCACCCTGTCCATCACCTGCTACAGGTTCTGAGTCACTCATTACATCACGCGCTACATGTTCGGAGTCACCCGCTCTATCACCAGCTACAGGTTCTGAGTCACACTGTCCATCACCCGCTACAGGTTCTGAGTAACACGGTCCATGATCCGCTAAAGGTTCTGAGTCACGCTATCCATCACACGCTACAGGTTCTGAGTCACCCTGTACATCACCCACTACAGGTTCTGAATTACCCTATCCATCACCAGCTATATGTTGTGAGTCACCCTGTCCCTCAGCCGTTACATGTTCTGAGTCACTGTGTCCATCACCCACTACAGGTTCTGATTCACCCTGTCCATCACCCGCTACAGTTTCTGAGTCAGCCTGTCCATCACGCGCTACAGGTTCTGAGTCACCATGTCCATCACATGCAACATGTTCTGAGTCACCCTGTTCATCACACGCTACAGGTTCTGAGTCACCCTGTACATCAGCCGCTACAGGTTCTGAGTTACCCTGTCCATCACCCCGTACATGTTCTGAGTCACACTGTCCATCACCCGCTACACGTTCTGAGTCACCCATTACATCACGCGCTACACGTTCGGAGTCACCCGGTCCATCACCAGCTACAGGTTCTGAGCCACACTGTCCATCACCCGCTACAGGTTCTGAGTCACATGGTCCATCACCCACTACAGGTTCTAAGTCACGCTGTCCATCACCCGCGACAGGTTCTGAGTCACATTGTCCATCACCCGCGACAGCTTCTGAGTCACCCTGTCGATCAGCCGCTACGTGTTCTGAGTCACCCTGTCCATCACCCGCTACAGGTTCTGAGTCACCTGACCATCACCCACTACAGGTTCTGAGTCACCCTGTCCATCAGACGCTACATGTTCTAGAGTCACCCTGTCCATCACCTGCTGCAGGTTCTGAGTCACCCTGTCCATCACCCGCTAAATGTTCTAAGTCATCCTGTCTATCACCTGCTATAGTTCCTGAGTTACCTTTACCATCACCTGCTACAGGTCCTGAGTCACTTTCTCCATCACCTGCTACACATTCTGAGTCACCCTGTCCATCACCTGCTATAATTCCTGAGTCACCCTGTCCATCACCTGCTACATGCTCTGAGTCACCCTGTCTATCACCTGCTACATGTTCTGAGTCACCAAGTCCATCACCCGCTATAGGTTCTGAGTCAGCCTCTCCACACCTGCTACAGGTTCTGAGTCACCCTGTCCATCACCTGCTACAGGTTCTGAGTCACCCTGTTCATCACCTGCTACATGTTTTGAGTAAGACTGTCCATTACCTGCTATAGTTCCTGAGTCACCCTGTCCATCACCCGCTACATGTTCTGAGTCACCCTGTCCATCACCCACTATATGTTGTGAGTCACCCTGTCCCTCAGCCGTTACATGTTCTGAGTCTCCCTGTCGATCACCCGCTGCAGATTCTGAGTCACCCTGTCCATCACCCTAACAGGTTCTGAGTCACCCTATCCATCACCTGCTACAGGTTCTGAGTCACCCTGTCCATCACCTGCTACAGGTTCTGAGTCACTCTGTCTATCACCTGTTACGGGTTCTGTGTCACCATGTTCATCACCCACTACAGGTTCTGAGTCACCCATTACATCACGCGCTGCATATACGGAGTCACCCGGTCCATCACCAGCTACAGATTCTGAGTCACACTGTCCATTACCCGCTACAGGTTCTGAGTCACACTGTCCATCATCCGCTACAGGTTGAGTCACGCTGTACATCACCCGCTACATTTTCTGACTCACCCTGTCGATCAGCTGCTACAGGTTCTGAGACACATTGTCCATCACCCGCTACAGGTTCTGAGTCACCCGGTCCATCAACTGCTACTGGTTCTGAATCATTCTGTCCATCACCCGCTACAGGTACTGTGTGATCCTGTCCATCACCCGCTACAAGTTCTGAGTCAGCCTGTCCACACCCGCTACAGGTTCTGAGTCACCCTGTCCATCACCCGCTATGAATTCTGAGTCACCCGGTCCATAACCTGCTACAGGTTCTGAGTTACCCTGTCCATCACCCGCTACAAATTCTGAGTCACCCGGTCCATCACCTGCTCCAGGTTCTGAGTCACCCTGTCCATCACCCGCTACAAATTCTGAGTCACCCTGTCCATCACCTGCTACAGTCCCTGAGTCACCCTCTCCATCACCCGCTACAGGTTCTGAGTCATCCTGTCCATCACCTGCTATAGTTCCTGAGTCACCCTGTCCATCACCCACTACATTTTCTGAGTCACCCTGTCCATCACCTGCTACAGGTTCTGAGTCACCCTGTCCATCACCCGCTACAGGTTCTGAGTCATCCTGTCTATCACCTGCTATAGTTCCTAAGTCACCCTGTCCATCACCCGCTACAGGTTCTGAGTCACCCTGTCCATCATCTGCTACAGTTTCTGAGTCACCCTGTCCATCACCTGCTACAGGTTCTGAGTCACACGGTCCATCATCCGCTACTGGTTCGGAGTCACGCTGTCTATCACCCGCTACAGGTTCTGAGTCACATTGTCCATCACCCGCTACAGGTTTTGAGTCACCCTGTCGATCACCCACTACATGTTCTGAGTCACCCTGTCCAGCACCCACTACAGGTTCTAAATCACCCTGTCCATCACCCACTACAGGTTCTGAGTCACCCGATCCATAACCTGCTACAGGTTCTGAGTCACATTGTCCACCACCCGCTGCAGGTTCTGTTTCACCCTGTCCATCACCCGCTACAAATTTTGAGTCAGCCTGTCCATCACCTGCTACAGTTCCTGAGTCACCCTTTCCATCTCCCGCTACAGGTTCTGTGTCAGCCTGTTCATCACCTGCTACATGTTTTGAGTAACACTGTCCATTACCTGCTATAGTTCCTGAGTCACATTGTCCATCACCCGCTACATATTCTGAGTCACCCTGTCCATCACTTGCTGCAATCCCTGAGTCACACTGTCCATCAGCCGCTACAGGTTCTGAGTCATCCTGACCATCACCTGCTATAGTTCCTGAGTCACACTTTCCATCATCTGCTACAGGTTCTGAGTCACCCTGTTCATCACCCGCTACAGGTTCTGAGTCACCCATTACATCACGCGCTACATGTTCGGAGTCACCCGGTCCATCACCAGCTGCAGGTTCTGAGTCACCCTGTCAATCACCCGTTACAGGTTCTGAGTCACCCTGTCCATCACCTGCTACAGATTCTGAGTCACCCTGTCCATCACCCCCTCCAGGTTCTAAGTCATCCTGTCTATCACCTGATATAGTTCCTGAGTCACCCTTTCCATCTCCTGCTACAGGTCCTGAGTCACTTTTTCCATCATCAGCTGCAGGTTCTGAGTCAGCCTGTCCATCAACTGCTATAGTTCCTGAGTCACCCTGTCCATCACCCGCTACAGGTTCTGAGTCACCCTGTTCATCACCTGCTACAGGTTCTGAGTCACCCTGTTCATCACCCGCGACAGGTTCTGAGACACCCTGTCCATCACCTGCTACAGGTTCTGAGTCACACTGTCCATCACCTGCTGTGGGATCTGAGTCACCTTGTCGGTTACCCACTACATTTTCTGAGTCACCCTGTCCATCACCCGCTACAGGTTCTGAGTCACCCTGTCCATCAACTGCTACAGGTTCTGAGTCACCCTGTTCATCGCCCGCTACAGGTTCTCAGTCACCCTGTCAATGACCTGCTACAGGCTCTGAGTCACCTTGTTCATCACCCACTACAGGTTCTGAGTCACCTTGTCCATCACTCACTACAGGCTCTGAGTCACCCTGTACATCACCTGCAACATGTTCTGAGTCACATTGTCCATCACCCGCTACATATTCTGAGTCACCCTGTCCATCACTTGCTACAGTCCCTGAGTCACACTGTCCATCACCCGCTACAAATTCTGAGTCACCCTGTCCATCACCTGCTACAGTCCCTGAGTCACACTGTCCATCAGCCGCTACAGGTTCTGAGTCATCCTGTCCATCACCTGCTATAGTTCCTGAGTCACACTTTCCATCATCTGCTACAGGTTCTGAGTCACCCTGTTCATCACCTGCTTCTTGTTTTGAATCACCCTGTCCATCACCTGCTATAATTCCTGAATCACCCTGTCCAGCACCCGTTACATGTTCTGAGTCACCCTGTCCATCACCCACTATAGGTTCTGAGTCACACTGTCCACAATCGCTACAAGTTCCGAGTCACCCTGTCCATCACCTGCTATAGTTCCTGAGTCACACTTTCCATCATCTGCTACAGGTTCTGAGTCACCCTGTTCATCACCTGCTTCTTGTTTTGAATCACCCTGTCCATCACCTGCTATAATTCCTGAATCACCCTGTCCAGCACCCGTTACATGTTCTGAGTCACACTGTCCACAATCGCTACAAGTTCCGAGTCACCCTGTCCACCACCCGCTACAGGTTCTGAGTCACACTGTCCATCACCCTCTACACGTTCTGACTCACTCTGTCCATCACGTGCAACTTGTTCTGAGTCACTCTGTCCATCACACGCTACAGGTTCTGAATCACCCTGTACATCACCCACTACAGGTTCTGAATTACCCTATCCATCACCAGCTATATGTTGTGAGTCACCCTGTCCCTCAGCCGTTACATGTTCTGAGTCACCGTGTCCATCACCCGCTACAGGTTCTGATTCACCCTGTCCATCACCTGCTATAGTTCCTAAGTCGCCCTGTTCATCACCCGCTACAGGTTCTGAGTCACCCTGTCCATCACCCATTACACGTTCTGAGTCACCCTATCCATCACCTGCTACAGGTTCTGAGTCACACTGTCCATCACCTGCTACAGTTTCTGAGTCACCCTGTCCATCACCTGCTACAGGTTCTGAGTCAGCCTGTCCATCACCTGCTATTGTTCCTGAGTCACCCTTTCCATCACCTGCTACAAGTTCTGAGTCAGCCTGTCCATCACCTGCTATAGTTCCTGAGTCACCCTGTCCATCACCTGCTACAGGTTCTGAGTCAGCCTGTCCATCACCTGCTATAGTTCCTGAGTCACCCTGTCCATCACCTGCTACATGTTCTGATTCACCCTGTCTATCACCAGCTACAGGTTTCGAGTCACACTTTTCATCACCTGCTACTTGTTTTGAGTCACCCTGTCCATCACCTGCTATAGTTCCTGAGTCACCCTGTCCATGACCTGCTATAGTTCCTGAGTCACCATGTCCATCACCTGCTACAGGTGGTGAGTCACCCTGTCCATCACCCGCTACAGGTTCTGAGTCACCCTGTCCACAGCTGCTAAAGGTTCCAAGTCACCCTGTCCATCAGCCACTGCAGTTTCTGAGTTACCCTGTCCATCACCCACTACAGATTCTGAGTCACCCTGTCCATCACCCGTAATGGGTTCTGAGTCACCCTGTCCATCACCCGCTCGATGTTCTGAGTCACCCTGTCCACCATCCGCTACAGGTTCTGAATCACCCTATCCATCATCTGCTCCAGGTTCTGAGTCACCCTGTCCATCACCTGCTACAATACCTGAGTCACCCTGTCCATCACCCGCTACAGGTTCTGAGTCATCCTGTCCATCACCTGCTATAGTTCCAGTGTCACACGTTCCATCACCTGATACAGGTTCTGAGTCACCCTGTTCATCACCTGCTTCTTGTTTTGAGTCACACTGACCATCACCTGCTATTATTCCTGAATCACACTTTACATCACCTGCTACAGGTTTTGAGTCAGCCTATCCATCACCTGCTACAGTTCCTGAGTCACCCTGTCCATCAACTGCTACAGGTTCTGAGTCATCCTGTTGATCACCCGCTACAGGTTCTCAGTCACCCATTACATCACGTGTTAGATGTTCGGAGTCACCCGGTCCATCACCAGCTACAGGTTCTGAGGCACCCTGTCCATCGCCCACTACAGTTCCTGAGTCACCCGATCCATCACCTGCTACATGTTCTGAGTCACATTGTCCACCACCCGCTACAGGTTCTGAGTCAGCCTGTCCATCACCCGCGACTGGTTCTGAGTCACCCTGTCCATCACCTGCTACAGGTTCTGAGTCGCCCTGTTCATCACCCGCTACAGGTTCTGAGTCACCCATTACATCACGCGATACATGTTCGGAGTCACCCGGTCCATCACCAGCTACAGGTTCTGAGTCACCCTGTCAATCACCCGTTACAGGTTCTGAGTCACCCTGTCCATCACCTGCTACAGTTTCTGAGTCACTCTGTCCATCACCCCCTCCAGGTTCTAAGTCATCCTGTCTATCACCTGATATAGTTCCTGAGTCACCCTTTCCATCTCCTGCTACAGGTCCTGAGTCACTTTGTCCATTATGTGCTGCAGGTTCTGAGTCAGCCTGTCCATCAACTGCTATAGTTCCTGAGTCACCCTGTCCATCACCCGCTACAGGTTCTGAGTCACCCTGTTCATCACCTGCTACAGGTTCTGAGTCACCCTGTTCATCACCCGCGACAGGTTCTGAGACACCCTGTCCATCACCTGCTACAGGTTCTGAGTCACACTGTCCATCACCTGCTGTGGGATCTGAGTCACCTTGTCGGTTACCCGCTACATTTTCTGAGTCACCCTGTCCATCACCCGCTACAGGTTCTGAGTCACCCTGTCCATCAACTGCTACAGGTTCTGAGTCACCCTGTTCATCACCCGCTGCAGGTTCTCAGTCACCCTGTCAATGACCTGCTACAGGCTCTGAGTCACCTTGTCCATCACCCACTACAGGTTCTGAGTCACCTTGTCCATCACCCACTACAGGCTCTGAGTCACCCTGTACATCACCTGCAACATGTTCTGAGTCACATTGTCCATCACCCGCTACATATTCTGAGTCACCCTGTCCATCACTTGCTGCAATCCCTGAGTCACACTGTCCATCAGCCGCTACAAATTCTGAGTCACCCTGTCCATCACCTGCTACAGTCCCTGAGTCACACTGTCCATCAGCCGCTACAGGTTCTGAGTCATCCTGACCATCACCTGCTATAGTTCCTGTGTCACACTTTCCATCATCTGCTACAGGTTCTGAGTCACCCTGTTCATCACCCGCTACAGGTTCTGAGTCACCCATTACATCACGCGCTACATGTTCGGAGTCACCCGGTCCATCACCAGCTACAGGTTCTGAGTCACCCTGTCAATCACCCGTTACAGGTTCTGAGTCACCCTGTCCATCACCTGCTACAGATTCTGAGTCACCCTGTCCATCACCCCCTCCAGGTTCTAAGTCATCCTGTCTATCACCTGATATAGTTCCTGAGTCACCCTTTCCATCTCCTGCTACAGGTCCTGAGTCACTTTTCCCATCATCAGCTGCAGGTTCTGAGTCAGCCTGTCCATCAACTGCTATAGTTCCTGAGTCACCCTGTCCATCACCCGCTACAGGTTCTGAGTCACCCTGTTCATCACCTGCTACAGGTTCTGAGTCACCCTGTTCATCACCCGTGACAGGTTCTGAGACACCCTGTCCATCACCTGCTACAGGTTCTGAGTCACACTGTCCATCACCTGCTGTGGGATCTGAGTCACCTTGTCGGTTACCCGCTACATTTTCTGAGTCACCCTGTCCATCACCCGCTACAGGTTCTGAGTCACATTGTCCATCACCCGCTACAAATTCTGAGTCACCCTGTCCATCACCTGCTACAGTCCCTGAGTCACACTGTCCACAATCGCTACAAGTTCCGAGTCACCCTGTCCATCACCTGCTATAGTTCCTGAGTCACACTTTCCATCATCTGCTACAGGTTCTGAGTCACCCTGTTCATCACCTGCTTCTTGTTTTGAATCACCCTGTCCATCACCTGCTATAATTCCTGAATCACCCTGTCCAGCACCCGTTACATGTTCTGAGTCACACTGTCCACAATCGCTACAAGTTCCGAGTCACCCTGTCCACCACCCGCTACAGGTTCTGAGTCACACTGTCCATCACCCTCTACACGTTCTGACTCACTCTGTCCATCACGTGCAACTTGTTCTGAGTCACTCTGTCCATCACACGCTACAGGTTCTGAATCACCCTGTACATCACCCACTACAGGTTCTGAATTACCCTATCCATCACCAGCTATATGTTGTGAGTCACCCTGTCCCTCAGCCGTTACATGTTCTGAGTCACCGTGTCCATCACCCGCTACAGGTTCTGATTCACCCTGTCCATCACCTGCTATAGTTCCTAAGTCGCCCTGTTCATCACCCGCTACAGGTTCTGAGTCACCCTGTCCATCACCCATTACACGTTCTGAGTCACCCTATCCATCACCTGCTACAGGTTCTGAGTCACACTGTCCATCACCTGCTACAGTTTCTGAGTCACCCTGTCCATCACCTGCTACAGGTTCTGAGTCAGCCTGTCCATCACCTGCTATTGTTCCTGAGTCACCCTTTCCATCACCTGCTACAAGTTCTGAGTCAGCCTGTCCATCACCTGCTATAGTTCCTGAGTCACCCTGTCCATCACCTGCTACAGGTTCTGAGTCAGCCTGTCCATCACCTGCTATAGTTCCTGAGTCACCCTGTCCATCACCTGCTACATGTTCTGATTCACCCTGTCTATCACCAGCTACAGGTTTCGAGTCACACTTTTCATCACCTGCTACTTGTTTTGAGTCACCCTGTCCATCACCTGCTATAGTTCCTGAGTCACCCTGTCCATGACCTGCTATAGTTCCTGAGTCACCATGTCCATCACCTGCTACAGGTGGTGAGTCACCCTGTCCATCACCCGCTACAGGTTCTGAGTCACCCTGTCCACAGCTGCTAAAGGTTCCAAGTCACCCTGTCCATCAGCCACTGCAGTTTCTGAGTTACCCTGTCCATCACCCACTACAGATTCTGAGTCACCCTGTCCATCACCCGTAATGGGTTCTGAGTCACCCTGTCCATCACCCGCTCGATGTTCTGAGTCACCCTGTCCACCATCCGCTACAGGTTCTGAATCACCCTATCCATCATCTGCTCCAGGTTCTGAGTCACCCTGTCCATCACCTGCTACAATACCTGAGTCACCCTGTCCATCACCCGCTACAGGTTCTGAGTCATCCTGTCCATCACCTGCTATAGTTCCAGTGTCACACGTTCCATCACCTGATACAGGTTCTGAGTCACCCTGTTCATCACCTGCTTCTTGTTTTGAGTCACACTGACCATCACCTGCTATTATTCCTGAATCACACTTTACATCACCTGCTACAGGTTTTGAGTCAGCCTATCCATCACCTGCTACAGTTCCTGAGTCACCCTGTCCATCAACTGCTACAGGTTCTGAGTCATCCTGTTGATCACCCGCTACAGGTTCTCAGTCACCCATTACATCACGTGTTAGATGTTCGGAGTCACCCGGTCCATCACCAGCTACAGGTTCTGAGGCACCCTGTCCATCGCCCACTACAGTTCCTGAGTCACCCGATCCATCACCTGCTACATGTTCTGAGTCACATTGTCCACCACCCGCTACAGGTTCTGAGTCAGCCTGTCCATCACCCGCGACTGGTTCTGAGTCACCCTGTCCATCACCTGCTACAGGTTCTGAGTCGCCCTGTTCATCACCCGCTACAGGTTCTGAGTCACCCATTACATCACGCGATACATGTTCGGAGTCACCCGGTCCATCACCAGCTACAGGTTCTGAGTCACCCTGTCAATCACCCGTTACAGGTTCTGAGTCACCCTGTCCATCACCTGCTACAGTTTCTGAGTCACTCTGTCCATCACCCCCTCCAGGTTCTAAGTCATCCTGTCTATCACCTGATATAGTTCCTGAGTCACCCTTTCCATCTCCTGCTACAGGTCCTGAGTCACTTTGTCCATTATGTGCTGCAGGTTCTGAGTCAGCCTGTCCATCAACTGCTATAGTTCCTGAGTCACCCTGTCCATCACCCGCTACAGGTTCTGAGTCACCCTGTTCATCACCTGCTACAGGTTCTGAGTCACCCTGTTCATCACCCGCGACAGGTTCTGAGACACCCTGTCCATCACCTGCTACAGGTTCTGAGTCACACTGTCCATCACCTGCTGTGGGATCTGAGTCACCTTGTCGGTTACCCGCTACATTTTCTGAGTCACCCTGTCCATCACCCGCTACAGGTTCTGAGTCACCCTGTCCATCAACTGCTACAGGTTCTGAGTCACCCTGTTCATCACCCGCTGCAGGTTCTCAGTCACCCTGTCAATGACCTGCTACAGGCTCTGAGTCACCTTGTCCATCACCCACTACAGGTTCTGAGTCACCTTGTCCATCACCCACTACAGGCTCTGAGTCACCCTGTACATCACCTGCAACATGTTCTGAGTCACATTGTCCATCACCCGCTACATATTCTGAGTCACCCTGTCCATCACTTGCTGCAATCCCTGAGTCACACTGTCCATCAGCCGCTACAAATTCTGAGTCACCCTGTCCATCACCTGCTACAGTCCCTGAGTCACACTGTCCATCAGCCGCTACAGGTTCTGAGTCATCCTGACCATCACCTGCTATAGTTCCTGTGTCACACTTTCCATCATCTGCTACAGGTTCTGAGTCACCCTGTTCATCACCCGCTACAGGTTCTGAGTCACCCATTACATCACGCGCTACATGTTCGGAGTCACCCGGTCCATCACCAGCTACAGGTTCTGAGTCACCCTGTCAATCACCCGTTACAGGTTCTGAGTCACCCTGTCCATCACCTGCTACAGATTCTGAGTCACCCTGTCCATCACCCCCTCCAGGTTCTAAGTCATCCTGTCTATCACCTGATATAGTTCCTGAGTCACCCTTTCCATCTCCTGCTACAGGTCCTGAGTCACTTTTCCCATCATCAGCTGCAGGTTCTGAGTCAGCCTGTCCATCAACTGCTATAGTTCCTGAGTCACCCTGTCCATCACCCGCTACAGGTTCTGAGTCACCCTGTTCATCACCTGCTACAGGTTCTGAGTCACCCTGTTCATCACCCGTGACAGGTTCTGAGACACCCTGTCCATCACCTGCTACAGGTTCTGAGTCACACTGTCCATCACCTGCTGTGGGATCTGAGTCACCTTGTCGGTTACCCGCTACATTTTCTGAGTCACCCTGTCCATCACCCGCTACAGGTTCTGAGTCACATTGTCCATCACCCGCTACAAATTCTGAGTCACCCTGTCCATCACCTGCTACAGTCCCTGAGTCACACTGTCCATCAGCCGCTACAGGTTCTGAGTCATCCTGTCCATCACCTGCTATAGTTCCTGAGTCACACTTTCCATCATCTGCTACAGGTTCTGAGTCACCCTGTTCATCCCCTGCTTCTTGTTTTGAATCACCCTGTCCATCACCTGCTATAATTCCTGAATCACCCTGTCCAGCACCCGTTACATGTTCTGAGTCACCCTGTCCATCACCCACTATAGGTTCTGAGTCACACTGTCCACAATCGCTACAAGTTCCGAGTCACCCTGTCCATCACCCGCTACAGGTTCTGAGTCACACTGTCCATCACCCTCTACACGTTCTGACTCACTCTGTCCATCACGTGCAACTTGTTCTGAGTCACTCTGTCCATCACACGCTACAGGTTCTGAATCACCCTGTACATCACCCACTACAGGTTCTGAATTACCCTATCCATCACCAGCTATATGTTGTGAGTCACCCTGTCCCTCAGCCGTTACATGTTCTGAGTCACCGTGTCCATCACCCGCTACAGGTTCTGATTCACCCTGTCCATCACCTGCTATAGTTCCTAAGTCACCCTGTCCATCACCCGCTACAGGTTCTGAGTCACCCTGTCCATCACCCGCTATAGGTTCTGAGTCACCCTGTCCATCACCCATTACATGTTCTGAGTCACCCTATCCATCACCTGCTACAGGTTCTGAGTCACACTGTCCATCACCTGCTACAGTTTCTGAGTCACCCTGTCCATCACCTGCTACAGGTTCTGAGTCAGCCTGTCCATCACCTGCTATAGTTCCTGAGTCACCCTTTCCATCACCTGCTACAAGTTCTGAGTCAGCCTGTCCATCACCTGCTATAGTTCCTGAGTCACCCTGTCCATCACCTGCTACAGGTTCTGAGTCAGCCTGTCCATCACCTGCTATATTTCCTGAGTCACCCTGTCCATCACCTGCTACATGTTCTGATTCACCCTGTCTATCACCAGCTACAGGTTTCGAGTCACACTTTTCATCACCTGCTACTTGTTTTGAGTCACCCTGTCCATCACCTGCTATAGTTCCTGAGTCACCCTGTCCATGACCTGCTATAGTTCCTGAGTCACCATGTCCATCACCTGCTACAGGTGGTGAGTCACCCTGTCCATCACCCGCTATAGGTTCTGAGTCACCCTGTCCACTGCCGCTAAAGGTTCCAAGTCACCCTGTCCATCAGCCACTGCAGTTTCTGTGTTACCCTGTCCATCACCCGCTACAGGTTCTGAGTCACCCTGTCCATCACCTGCTACAGGTTCTGAGTCACCCTGTTCATCACCCGCGACAGGTTCTGAGTCACCCATTTCATCACCCGATACATGTTCTGAGTCACCCTGTCCATCACCCGCTACACGTTCTGAGTCACCCTGTCCATCACTCACTACAAATTGTGAGTCACCCTGTCCATCACCTGCTACAGTCACTGAGTCACCCTGTCCATCACCCGCTACAGGTTCTAAGTCATCCTGTCTATCACCTGCTATAGTTCCTGAGTCACCCTTTCCATCACCTGCTACAGGTCCTGAGTCACTTTGTCCATCACCTGCTACAGGTTCTGAGTCAGCCTGTCCATCACCTGCTATAGTTTCTGAGTCACCCTGTCCATCACCCGCTGCAGGTTCTGAGTCAAACATGTCCACACCCGCTACAGGTTCTGAGTCACCCTGTCTTATCAGCTGCTACAGTTTCTGAGTCACCCTGTCCATCACCTGCTGCAGGTTCTGAGTCACTCTGTCCATCACCCGCTATAGGTTCTGAGTCACCCTGTTCATCACCTGCTGCATGTTTTGAGTAACACAGTCCATCACCTGCTATAGTTCCTGAATCATCCTGTCAATCACCTGCTACATGTTCTGAGTCACCCTGTCCTTCACACGTGACATGTTCTGAGTCACGCTGTCCATCACCCGCTATATGTTGTGAGTCACCCTGTCCCTCAGCCGTTACATGTTCTGATTCACCCTGTCCATCACCCGATATAGATTCAGAGTCACTCTTTCCATCACCTGCTACAAGTTCTGAGTCACGCTGTCCATCACCTGCTACAGCTTCTGAGTCACCCTGTCCATCACCCGTTACACGTTCTGACTCACCCTGTTCATCACCTGCTACTTGTTTAGCGTCACCTTGTCCATCACCTGCTATAGTTCCTGAGTCACCCTGTCCACAGCCGCTACAAGTTCCGAGTCACCCTGTCCATCACCCGCTACAGGTTCTGAGTCACACTGTCCATCACCCTCTACAGGTTCTGACTCACTCTGTCCGTCACCCGCAACGTTCTGAGTCACTCTGTCCATCACACGCTACAGGTTCTGAGTCACCCTGTACATCACCCACTACAGGTTCTGAATTACCCTATCCATCACCCGCTATATGTTGTGAGTCACCCTGTCCCTCAGCCATTACATGTTCTGAGTCACCCTGTCCATCACCCGCGACAGGTTCTGAGTCACCCTGTCCATCACCCATTGGAGGTTCTGAGTCACCCTGTCCATCACCTGCTACAGGTTCTGAGTCACACTGTCCATCACCTGCTAAAGTTTATGAGTCAACCTCTCCATCACCTGCTACCGGTTCTGAGTCATCCTGTTCATCACCCGCTACAGGTTCTGAGTCACCCATTACATCATGCGCCACATGTTCGGAGTTGATGCGCTATCAATAACTCAAAAGACTGAGATTAAGCGAGTAATTAACAGGCTTTTATTAACAAGAGAATGAAGGTGTGCCTCGAGTGGTCGACCGGTCCAGAATACAGAGGGACTGTGGAGCAGTCACCTTTATACCTGGACTCGTGGGAGGAGTCAGCCGAGACATGTACAGGCATGTACACAGTGGAATGCAAACAGTGGTTTACCACATTCACCCCTTGTTTAAAAATGAGTCCGGCAGGGTGAAGTGTATTAAAAGTTAGTGTATTGGAGTCTCTCCGGAGGTCTTGTCTGCCGCTGTGGTCGACGTGGCGACGGCAGGGGTAGTGAAGCTTCCGGCGTCGAGTCCCTCCTAGGCTGGGGCACTGGTGTGTAGTCCTCGTAGGTGTCGAGCGGGTCACAGGGCCCAGGCTCGCCGTCTGCTGGGGCTGAATATCGGGTCGTGGCGGGGGGTGGTAGTGGGTAGTGGGTTACTGCGGACCCCGAGGGTGCGAGGTCTCGTATGGAGACTGTGTCCTCCCGCCCGTCCGGGTACACAATGTAAGCATACTGGGGGTTGGCGTGGAGGAGGTCGACCCTTTCGACCAGGGGGTCCGTTTTATGGGTCCTCACGTGTCTTCTCAGTAGGACCGGCCCTGGGGACGTCAGCCATGGCGGTAGCGATGTCCCCGATGTGGACTTCCTTGGGAAGACAAACATTTTCTCATGAGGGGTGGCGTTAGTGGCAGTGCAGAGCAGTGACCGAATAGAGTGGAGCACATCGGGGAGCACATCCTGCCAGTGGGAGGTCGGAAGGCCCCTAGACTTTAAGGCTAGCAGGGCGGCCTTCCAAACTGTCACATTCTCTCTTTCCACCTGTCCCCCGGGGGTTGTAACTGGTGGTCCTGCTTGTGGCAATACCCCTAGCGAGCAGGTACTGATGGAGTTCGTCGCTCATAAACGATGAGCCCCGGTCGCTATGAATATAGCTGGGGAAACCGAACAGGGTGAAGAGGTCGTTCAGACATTTAATGACCGTGGCACTGGTCATGCCCGGGCAGGGGATGGCGAACGGGAAATGGGAGTACTCATCAATAATGTTGAGGAAGTACACATTGCGGTCTGAGGAGGGGAGAGGCCCTTTAAAATCAACGCTCAGGCGCTCGAAGGGGCGAGTGGCTTTTATCAGGTGAGCCCTGTCTGGTCTATAAAAGTGCGGTTTGCACTCAGCGCAGACTTGGCAGTTCCTGGTCATGGTCCTGACCTCCTCAATGGAGTAAGGCAGGTTGCAGGCCTTGATGAAGTGGAAGAACCTGGTGACCCCCGGGTGGCAGAGGTCATTGTGCAGGGCCCGCAGTCTATCGATCTGCGAGCTGGCGCAGGTGCCACACGATACAGCATCCGGGGGTTCATTGAGCTTCCCGGGCCGGTACAAGATCTCGTAATTGTAGGTGGAAAGTTCGATTCTCCACCTCAAGATCTTGTCGTTTTTGATTTTGCCCCTCTGCTTGTTGTTAAACATAAACGCAACTGAACGCTGGTCAGTGAGCAGGGTAAATCGTTTTCCGGCCAGGTAGTGCCTCCAATGACGCACAGCCTCCACAATAGCCTGGGCCTCCTTCTCAACAGCGGAGTGTCTGGTCTCCGGGCCCTGGAGGGTTCGTGAAAAGAAGGCCACGGGTCTCCCCGCCTGATTAAGGGTAGCGGCCAGGGCAAAGTCGGACGCGTCGCTTTCCACCTGGAAGGGGATGGATTGGTCCACTGCGTGCATGGTGGCTTTGGCAATGTCTTCCTTGATACGGTGGAAGGCTAAGCGGGCCTCTGCCGTCACGGGAAAAGAGGTTGACTTGATCAGCGGACGGGCCTTGTCCGCATAGTAGGGGCCCCACTGGGCGTAATAAGAGAAAAACCCTAGGCACCTCTTCAGGGCCTTGGGGCAGTGGGGCAGTGGGAGTTCCATAAGGGGACGCATCCGGTCGGGGTCGGGACCGATGACTCCGTGTTCCACAACACAGCCAAGGATGGCGAGGCGGGTTGTGCGGAATATGCACTTCTCCTTGTTATACGTCAGGTTGAGGAGTTTGGCGGTGCAGGGGAATTTTTCGAGGTTTGCATCATGGTCCTGCAAGTCATAGCCGCAGATGGTCACATTGTCCAGATATGGGAAGGTGGCCTGCAACGCATTTTGATCGACCATCCGGTCCATCTCCCTTTGGAAGACGGAGACCCCGTTGGTGACGCCAAAGGGAACCCTAAGGACGTGATAGAGGCGGCCGTTTGCCTCAAAGGCAGTATACTGGCGGTCCTCAGGGTGGATAGGGAGCTGGCGGTACGCTGATTTCAGGTGAATTGTCGCGAAGACGCGGTACTGCGCGATCTGGTTGACCATATCAGCTATACGGGGAAGTGGGTAAGCGTCCAGCAGGGTGTAGCGATTTATTGTCTGGCTGTAGTCGATGACCAGGCGCTGCTTCTCGCCGGTCTTAACGACCACAACCTGGGCTCGCCAGGTGCTGGTGCTGCCCTCAATAATCCCCTCCTTCAGGAGCCGCTCCACTTTGGTTTTAATGAAAACCCTGTCCCCGGCACTGTATCGCCTGCTCTTTGTGGCGATGGGCTTACAGTCGGGGGTGAGGTTAGCAAACAGTGGGGGGGGGGGTGACCCTGAGTGTGGAGAGGTTGCACCTGGTGCGCGGCGGGCAATTTGGAAGCTGCTGGCTGCGGACTGTGAGTGGGGGGAGGGGTCCACCGTACGCCATCGTAACACTTTTAAGGCGGCACTGAAAATCTAACCCCAGTAGAACGGCAGCGCAGAGGTGGGGCAGGACCAGAAGTTTAAAATTATCGTACACAGTCCGTCTACTACGAGTGTCACCACGCAGTAGCCGCCAATGTCCGCTGACTGGGACTCAGAGGCCATAGAAATCCGCTGGTGCGCAGGCAGGACTGGGAGAGAGCAACGCCGCACCGTGTCGGGGTGGATGAAGCTCTCCATGCTCCCAGAGTCAAAAAGGCAGATTGTATCGTGACCATTTACCTTAATGTCCATTGTGGACCGGGCCAGCTGGTGCGGTCTCGCTTGGTCCAGCGTAACGGAGGCCAGCGTAGGGGTCGGTGTGTCGCTGCGGGTAGCAGATGAGGCGGTGTTGGGGGCCTGCTGCGTCCCAGCTGTCATCCAAGATGGCGGCGTCCATGATCCCCATGTGGCTGGAGGCGTCCAAAATGGCTGCTGTTCCGGTGGTTCGCACATGGCTGGGGAGGCCCAAGATGGTGGCCCGCACGGCCCACACGCGGCGCTGCTGGGGTTCGGGGTGGCTTTGGCCCTGCAGATGCTGGCGTAGTGTCCTTTCTTCCCGCAGCCCGAGCAGATCGCATTTTTCGCCGGGCAGCGCGCTCTGGGGTGTTTGGCCTGGCCACAGAAGTAGCATTTCTGGCCTTGGGGCACTGCTGTCTGGCCTTGGGACACTGCTGTGGTAGTTGGGCCGTTGCTGGGATGTGGCTGGGGTGGCACGGCGCTATGAGACGGTCCTACCGTGTCCCAGGCTGTCGTTCCCCGCGGCGTCCACGGTGCAGAGGAGTAGGCGTCCATGCCCCGGTAGGCTGCGTCCAATGATAGTGCGAGTTCAGAGGCCTTGTTGAGATCGAGGTCACTCTGCTCCAACAGTCGCTGTCGGGTGTAATTGGACCTGTGGCCCGCTACAAAAGCGTCCCGGATAAGTTCCTCTGTGTACACGGCGGCCTTTACATCCTTACAACCACAGGCCCGGCCAAGCACAGACAGTGCCTGAAGGTATTCCTCGGTCGATTCCCCAGGTTGTTGTTTACGACTCCCCAGGAGGTGCCTAGCGTACACCTCGTTCACTGGGCGCGTGTACTGGTCCTTGAGGAGCTTGACAGCATCCGCGTACGAGGTCGCGTCCTGGATGACCGAGTACACTCGGTAGTTCACTTTGGAGGTCAGGACGTCCAGTTTGTCCTCGTCCGATTTGACTGTTTCAGCGGAGGTGATCAGAAATTTTTCAAAACACCTAAGCCAGTGAGTAAACTTGGTGGATGAGTCCGCCTCCCGATGATCTAAGTCCAGGCATGCTGGTGTGAGGATCTTCTCCATTATAAAAATCTTGTTAATAAAATTGATGCGCTATCAAAAGACTGAGATTAAGCGAGTAATTAACAGGCTTTTATCAACAAGAGAATGAAGGTGTGCCTCGTGTGGTCGACCGGTCCAGAATACAGAGGGACTGTGGAGCAGTCACCTTTATACCTGGACTCGTGGGAGGAGTCAGCCGAGACATGTACAGGCATGTACACAGTGGAATGCAAACAGTGGTTTACCACAGGAGTCACCCGGTCCATCACCAGCTACAGCTTCTGAGTCACCCTGTCCATCACCCGTGACAGGTTCTGAGTCAGCCTGTCCATCAACTGCTATAGTTCCTGAGTCACCCTGTCCATCACCTGCTACAGGTTCTGAGTCACCCTGTTCATCACCCGCGACAGGTTCTGAGTCACCCATTTCATCACCCGATACATGTTCTGAGTCACCCTGTCCATCACCCGCTACAGGTTCTGAGTCACCCTGTCCATCACTCACTACAAATTCTGAGTCACCCTGTCCATCACCTGCTACAGTCCCTGAGTCACCCTGTTCATCACCCGCTACAGGTTCTAAGTCATCCTGTCTATCACCTGCTATAATTCCTGAGTCACCCTTTCCATCACCTGCTACAGGTTCTGAGTCAGCCTGTCCACACCCGCTACAGGTTCTGAGTCACCCTGTCCATCACCTGCTACAGGTTCTGAATCACCCTGTCCATCACCCGCTATATGTTGTGAGTCAACCTGTCCCTCAGCCGTTATATGTTCTGAGTCACCCTGTCCATCACCCGCTACAGGTTCAGAGTCACTCTTTCCATCACCCGCTGCAGGTTCTGAGTCACCCTGTTCATCATCTGCTAAATGTTTTGAGTAACACAGTCCATCAACTGCTATAGTTCCTGAGTCATCCTGTCAATCACCCGCTACATGTTCTGAGTCACCCTGTCCATCACCTGATACATGTTCCTGAGTCACCCTTTCCATCACCTGATACATGTTCTGAGTCACCCTGTCCATCATCTGCCACAGGTTCTGAGTCAGCCTGTCCATCAACTGCTATAGTTCCTGAGTCACCCTTTCCATCACCTGATACATGTTCTGAGTCACCCTGTCCATCATCTGCCACAGGTTCTGAGTCAGCCTGTCCATCAACTGCTATAGTTCCTGAGTCACCCTGTCTATCACCTGCTACAGGTTCTGAGTCACCCTGTTCATCACCCGATACATGTTCTGAGGCACCCTGTCCATCACCCGCTACAGGTTCTGAGTCACCCTGTCCATCACTCACTACAAATTCTGAGTCACCCTGTCCATCACCTGCTACAGTCCCTGAGTCACCCTGTTCATCACCCGCTACAGGTTCTATGTCATCCTGTCTATCACCTGCTATAATTCCTGAGTCACCCTTTCCATCACCTGCTACAGGTTCTGAGTCAGCCTGTCCACACCCGCTACAGGTTCTGAGTCACCCTGTCCATCACCTGCTACAGGTTCTGAGTCACCCTGTCCATCACCCGCTATATGTTGTGAGTCAACCTGTCCCTCAGCCGTTATATGTTCTGAGTCACCCTGTCCATCACCCGCTACAGGTTCAGTCACTCTTTCCATCACCCGCTGCAGGTTCTGAGTCGCCCTGTTCATCATCTGCTAAATGTTTTGAGTAACACAGTCCATCACCTGCTATAGTTCCTGAGTCATCCTGTCAATCACCCGCTACAAGTTCTGAGTCACGCTGTCCATCACCCGCTACAGGTTCTGAGTCACCCTGTCCATCACCCGTTAGAGGTTCTGACTCACCCTGTTCATCACCTGCTACTTGTTTAGCGTCACCTTGTCCATCACCAGCTATAGTTCCTGAGTCACCCTGTCCATCACCTGGTACAGGTTTTGAGTCACCCTTTCTATCACCTGCTATAGTTCCTGAGTCACCCGGTCCATCACCTGCTACAGGTTCTGAGTTAACCTGTCCATCACCCACGATAGGTTCTGAGTCACCCTGTCCACAGCCGCTACAAGTTCCGAGTCACCCTGTCCATCACCCGCTACAGGTTCTGAGTCACACTGTCCATCACCCTCTACAGGTTCTGACTCACTCTGTCCATCACGCGCAACTTGTTCTGAGTCACTCTGTCCATCACACGCTACAGGTTGTGAGTCACCCTGTACATCATCCACTACAGGTTCTGAATTACCCTATCCATCACCCGCTACATGTTGTGAGTCACCCTGTCCATCACCTGCTACAGGTTCTGAGTCACCCTGTCCATCACCCGTTACAGGTTCTGAGTCACCCTATCCATCACCTGCTACAGGTTCTGAGTCACACTGTCCATCACCTGCTAAAGTTTCTGAGTCAACCTCTCCATCACCTGCAACAGGTTCTGAGTCACCCTGTTCATCACCCGCTACAGGTTCTGAGTCACCCATTACATCACGCCCTACATGTTCAGAGTCACCCGGTCCATCACCAGCTACAGGTTCTAAGTCATCCTGTCTATCACCTGCTACAGTTCCTGAGTCACCCTTTCCATCACCTGCTACAGGTCCTGAGGCACTTTGTCCATCATCTGCTACAGGTTCTCAGTCAGCCTGTCCATCAACTGCTATAGTTCCTGAGTCAACCTGTCCATCACCCTCTGCAGGTTCTGAGTCAGCCTGTTCGTCACCTGCTAACTGTTCTGAGTCACCCTGTCCATCACCTGCTACAGGTTCTGAGTTGCCCTGTCCATCACCTGCTACAGATTCTGAGTCACCCTGTCCATCAGCCACTACAAATTCTGAGTCACCCTGTCCATCACCCACTCCAGGTTCGAAGTCATCCTGTCCATCACCTGCTATAGTTCCTGAGTCACCCTTTCCATCACCTGCTACAGGTCTGAGTCACTTTGTCCATCATCTGCTACAGGTTCTGAGTCAGCCTGTCCATCAACTGCTATAGTTCCTGAGTCACTCTGTCCATCACCCGCTACAGGTTCTGAGTCAGCCTGTTCGTCACCTGCTAACTGTTCTGAGTCACCCTGTCCATCACCTGCTACAGGTTCTGAGTCACCCTGTTCATCACCCGTGACAGGTTCTGAGACACCCTGTCCATCACTCACTACAAATTCTGAGTCACCCTGTCCATCACCTGGTACAGTCCCTGAGTCACCCTGTCCATCACCCGCTACAGGTTCTAAGTCATCCTGTCTATCACCTGCTATAGTTCCTGAGTCACCCTTTCCATCACCTGCTACAGGTCCTGAGTCACTTGTCCATCACCTGCTACAGGTTCTGAGTCAGCCTGTCCATCACCTGCTATAGTTTCTGAGTCACCCTGTCCATCACCCGCTGCAGGTTCTGAGTCAGCCTGTCCACACCCGCTACAGGTTCTGAGTCACCCTGTCCATCACCTGCTACAGGTTCTGAGTCACCCTGTCCATCACCTGCTACAGGTTCTGAGTCACTCTGTCCATCACCCTCTACAGGTTCTGAGTCACCCTGTTCTATCACCTGCTACATGTTTTGTGTAACACAGTCCATCACCTGCTATAGTTCCTGAGTCATCCTGTCAATCACCTGCACATGTTCTGAGTCACCCTGTCCTTCACACGCGACATGTTCTGAGTCACCCTGTCCATCACCCACTGTATGTTGTGAGTCACCCTGTCCCTCAGCCGTTACATGTTCTGAGTCACCCTGTCCATCACCCGCTACAGGTTCAGAGTCACTCTTTCCATCACCGGCTGCAGGTTCTGAGTCACCCTGTTCATCACCTGCTACATGTTTTGAGTAACACAGTCCATCACCTGCTATCATTCCTGAGTCATCCTGTCAATCACCTGCGACATGTTCTGAGTCACCCTCTCCTTCACACGCTACAGGATCTGAGTCACCCTGTCCATCACCCGCTACAAGTTCTGAGTCACGCTGTCCATCACCCGCTACAGGTTCTGAGTCACCCTGTCCATCACCCGTTACAGGTTCTGAGTCACCCTATCCATCTCCTGCTACAGGTTCTGAGTCACCCTGTCCATCTCTCGCTACTGGTTCTGAGTCACCCTGTTCATCACCCGCTACAGGTTCTGAGTCACACTGTCCATCATCTGCTACAGGTTCTGAGTCACCCTGTCCTTCACCCGCTACATTTTCTGAGTCACCCTGTCCATCACCCGATACATGTTCTGAGTCACCCTGTCCATCACCTGCTACAGGTTCTGAGTCACCCTGTCCATCACCTGCTACGGGTTCTGAGTTAGCCTGTCCACACCCGCTACAGGTTCTGAGTCACCCTGTCCATCACCTGCTACAGGTTCTGAGTCACACGGTCCATCACCTGCTATGGGTTCTGTGTCACCCTGTCCATCACCCGTTACAGGTTCTGAGTCGCCCTATCTGTTACGTCCGTGTAATAATAAGAAAAGGACTGCAGAGAACGGTACAACAGGTGTTTACTCAACGTTGTTCAAACTGCAACTGAAACAACATATTACTACTCAGCATTATATACTGGTGTGGTCACTGCCGGTACTACAGTATACATGAGCTGTAGAAAGTAGTTCCCCCCTTAAAGGTACATACATTACAATTCCTCCCCTTTTAGATTAACAGTACCATAACACTCATTTAACAATTAAATTTCAAACTAATTACAATTAACACTTTTAACATGCAACATTAGCTGAAAATTGTCTATTTATAAATTCAGTCTTTGGGGAGGCTTTCTGATCCTTTCTGGATAGTGCCTTTCCCGAGTGTCTTGCTCTTGTTGCGGAGGCGATTCTGGCCCCCTGTCGTCGGTTGGTTCATCAGCTTCCGATGCTACTGTTTCTGGGGTAGATGCTACCTGTACGTCGGGTTCATCACCAGGTACATATGGGTGAGGCATGGGGTTGACTCGTTCCTGTGACTCTAGGATCTGGTCAGCATGGCGTCTCACGATGCTCTTCCCAATGTCCTCTGTGTACATTAGTGGCCCCTGCCGTGTGCATATCGTTCCTGGTTGCCATTTCTCTGTTCGGTAGTCGCGGGCCAAGACTGGTTGCTCTACATTGAAGCTCCTTGTCGGCTTCTCATTGATGTGCTGGAATTGCTTTCTCTCAACATCTCTTCTTACATTTGGTCTGAGCAAATCCAGACAAGATCTCAACCTTCGGTTAAAGAACATCATGGCCGGGGCCTGGTTGGTGACTGCATGTGTCGCATTTCTGTAGGCTAACAGGAAATTGTCCACCTTTTGCTGCAGTGGAAAGTCGTCATCGCACATGACCTTTACTGCTTTTTTAAAGGTTTGTACGAACCTCTCAGCCAATCCATTTGTGGCTGGATGATACGGGGCGGATGTGTAATGCCTTACCCCATTCCTTTTCATAAATCTTCGAAACTCTTCGGACACAAACTGTGGTCCGTTATCAGAGCAAATTTGCTCTGGCAAGCCGTTCCTGGCAAAAATGGTCCGTAGGACTGCAATAGTTTTCTCCGTGGTGGTGGAGGACATTTTGATCACCTCAGGCCATTTCGAGTGCGCATCCACGGCTATTAAAAACATTGAGTCCATGAATAGACCAGCAAAATCAATATGCACCCGTTGCCATGGAGATGAGGGCCACTCCCATGGGTATAGAGGGGCATGTGGTGGTGCATTTTGGACCTTCTGGCATCCTGAGCAGCTCTTTGTCAGGTCCTCGATTTGCTGATCGACCCCCGGCCACCACACATAAGCCCTAGCAAGGCTTTTCATTTTCACCCCTCCCAGATGACCTTCGTGAAGCTCATTGAGCATTCTCTCCCTTAACTTGGGTGGAATTACCACTCGGGATCCACACATCAAGGTCCCCTGGCATACTGACAGCTGTTCTCTTCTGGATGAGAATGCTGGCAACAGTGAGTCGCCATGTGCTGGCCATCCCTTCACCGTCAAATCATATACCCGAGACAGTGTCGGGTCATTTCGGGTCTCCTTCTCTATACCAGCGTTAGTTACTGGCAAGCATTCAATTATAGTCGAATGAAATATTTCGACAGGATCCACTGCTGGTGCTTCCTCCGCAGTAGGCAGTGGCAGGCGTGATAGCCCATCAGCGTTTCCATGCTGTTTCGTGCCCTTATACTCGATTTCACATTGGTGCGCCCCTAGAAAAAGGGACCATCTTTGTAGCCGTTGTGCAGTCATCACCGGAACGCCCTTCTTTGGATTAAAGATGGAGACAAGTGGTTGGTGGTCAGTCAGCAAGGTGAACTTCTGCCCGTGCAGATAGTGATTGAACTTTTTCACTCCCCACACTAGGCTGAGGACCTCCCTGTCAATCTGGGCATAGTTACGCTC
Source organism: Somniosus microcephalus (assembly GCF_052327205.1). Classification (NCBI taxonomy): domain Eukaryota; kingdom Metazoa; phylum Chordata; class Chondrichthyes; order Squaliformes; family Somniosidae; genus Somniosus; species Somniosus microcephalus. The sequence continues at coordinate 282,646,885 of NC_140989.1, read as the reverse complement.
GGCTGAGGTTAGTGACCGAGACGCAAATGCTACTGGCCTCTCCGAGCCGTCCGGGAATTTGTGCGACAGCACCGCTCCAATGCCATAGGGTGATGCATCACACGCCAACCGAATTGGTAGTGCTGGGTTGAAATGATCAACATCTCTTTTGATGTGATCAATGATTTGCTCTTTTGGAAAGCTCATTTACGTTCGTCATTCCACTTCCATGGTACCCCCGTTTGCAGTAGGGTGTTCAGTGGGTGTAGTACGGTAGACAAATTCGGCAAGAACTTATGGTAGTAGTTCACCAGCCCGAGGAATGACCTCAGTTGTGACACATTTTCCGGTGCTGGAGCCTTGACTACTGCCTCAATCTTTTCAGGGGACTTATGTAACCCCTCTTTATCAATAACGTGGCCACAATACGAGATCTGCTTCTGGAAAAACTCGCATTTGTGGCGATTAGCTCGGAGCCCATATTCCTTCAATCTAGTGAGCACCTGCTCCAGGTTGGCGAGGTGATCACTGTCATTTTCACCCGTGACCAGGATGTCATCTAAATAACACTGGGTCCCTGGAATCCCTTGCAGGACTTGTTCCATTGCCCTTTGCCAAATAGCCGGAGCTGATGCTACCCCGAACACCAGCCGATTGTATTGGTAGAGATCTTTATGAGTGTTGATCGTGAGGTACTGTTTCGAGGCTTCTTCTACCTCCATTTGCAGGTATGCCTGGGCCAGATCAATCTTAGTGAAGCATTTCCCTCCAGATAGCGAGGTGAAAATATCTTCAATCCGCGGAAGCGGATATTGTACAGTGTGAAGGATTGGGTTCACTGTCACCTTAAAGTCCCCACAGATGCGAACCTTCTTTGGTTCCCCAGGCGTATTACTCAATGACCTCTTCATTACAGGAATGATGGGTGTAGCCCACTCACTCCAGTCCACTTTGGACAGTACTCCTGAACGTTCCAAACCTTCCAGCTCTGCTTCGACGGCTGGGCGGATCACATAAGGTACCGGTCTGGCCTTAAAAAACTTTGGGCTTGCATTTTCCTCTATTTTGATCGTCGCTGTTATGCCTTTTAGTGTTCCGAGTCCCTGCTGGAACACTTCTTGTCCATCAGTTAGCATTTTTGACAGTCGTCCAGGTGTGACGTCGTCATCCTTTTTGGCATCTACAGTCAGTGCTTGTATGGAATGCCAATCTAGCTGTATCTTCCGGATCCATTCACGTCCTAGTAGTGGTGGTCCTCCATCTGGCAATACATATAGGTCTATTTTTGGTGTTTCCTTGCCGTTATACATAACGTTCACCCTTATTTTTCCTTTGGGGTAGACTTTTTGCCCCGTGTACGTCTTCAAGACAATCTTTGTATCTCTCAAGGGTATATGTGAGAATAGCCGCTTGTAGTCCCTTCAGTTTATGACTGTTAGGGCTGATCCTGTGTCCAATTCCATTTTGACTTGGACTCCTGCTATTTTGAGCATGACCCAGATAGTTTGGTGATCCTCCGTTTTGATCACATTATGTAGTTTCAGACAACCCATCTCCTTGCTTCCGGAGTCTGTATCACTCTTCTGTTCGTCTGAACTACTCTCCGTCACCTTATGTACCTTCTTGTACTTCTCCTGTGGAGATTTCTTGCTGCTGGTTTTCTTTCCCGACCTGCAGACTCTTGCTATGTGTCCTACTTTTCCACACTACCTGCACACTTTGTACTTGAACCAGCAATCATTATGGTCGTGTGTTGTTCTGCCGCAGCGATAGCACTTCACTGTTCCGTATGACATTTCATTTGTGCCATATTCTTGCGGTCTCCGTTGTATCTCTGCAGCGCCCCGTGCTGCTGCTTCATGTGATACTGCAATGCTGAAAGCCTTGTCCAGCGTAAGATCCTTTTCTGATAGAAGCTGTTTCTGGGTTCCTTCACTTTGAAGCCCACACACAAACCTGTCCCTTAAAGTATCTGCTAGTCCTATTCCAAACTGGCAGTGTTTCGATAGCTTGCGCAGTTCCGTTAAATACTCAGCATTACTTTCATCTTTATGCTGGTTCCTTTTGTGAAACTTAAATCTTTCTGCTATCAGCAGCGGTGTGGGGTTTAAGTGGTCCTGTAGGATTGACACTATGTTTTCAAAATCCTTTTCTACTGGCTTCTCTGGAGTTACTAGGTTTCGTAGTAAGCCATACGTTTTTGCACCCATTCAATTCAACAATACCAGCGCTTTCTTGTCATCTGGCACTTCATTCGCCTTGCAGTATACTTCTGTGCGTGCGACATATGTCATCCAATCTTCGACTTCATTGTCGAACGCTGTGATACTGCCACTCTTCGGCATTTTTGGGTGTGGTTAGACTGGCTTAAAATGGCGTCTCCCGTGCTTTCCTTTCTTCCCCGCTGCGGCTTAAAATGGCATCACCCGCGCTGCTGCCAACGCCGCTCTTGCCGGTCCTCGTGGCAAATGGCGACGCCCTGTGGGTTTCGTGTGCTGCTCCTGCGCTGCTGCCAACGCTGCTCTCTGCGGTCCTCATGGCAATGGCAGCGCCTCGCGTTTTCCTGCGCGCCTCTCTCCCCCGTTGACGCTGCTCGGCCACTGACCACCGGCTGCACTCTGCTCTCTCTCGCCTCTCTCCCCCGTTGATGCCGCTCAGTCCTGAATACCGGCTGCGCCCTGTGCGCTCTGCCCTCTCTGTCTCCCCTGTCGACGCTGCTCGGCCTTTTTCTGTGCTGCTCGGTCGGGCTCTAGCACGTCGCTGTCTGGGAAGGGTCTGCGCAGTACCTGTTGCCAGCCCGTTTCGCTGGACCACCATGACTGGAAAGCCAAGCCTGGCTCTCGACAGCCTCCCCTGCGATGCTCAAATCTCCGCTGGATGACTGGGCGGTTGCCCGTGGTCGACGCCCGTGCTTCTGAACTCGACCTTCTTCCACTGTTCTCCAGGAGCGAATCCCTCGGAGGTGATGCAGAGTTGCAGGTAGGTTCGAACTTGCTCGTCGCCACTGTTACGTCCGTGTAATAATAAGAAAAGGACTGCAGAGAACGGTACAACAGATGTTTACTCAACGTGGTTCGAACGGCAACTGAAACAACAGATTACTACTCAGCGTTATATACAGGTGTGGTCACTGCCGGTACTACAGTATACATGAGCTGTAGAAAGTAGTTCCCCCTTAAAGGTACATACATTACACTATCCATCACCTGCAACAGGTTCTGAGTCACACTGTCCATCACCTGCTACAGGTTCTGAGTCACCCTGTTCATCACCCGCTACAGGTTCTGAGTCACCCTGTTCATCACCTGCTACTTGTTTTGAGTCACCCTGTCCATCACCTGCTATAGTTCCTGAGTCACCATGTCCATCACCTGCTGCAGGTTGTGAGTCACCCTTTAACTCACCTTCTATAGTTCCTGAGTCACCCTGTCCATCACCTGCTACAGGTTGTGAGTCACCCTGTCCATCAGCCACTGCAGGTTCTGAGATACCCTGTCCATCACCCGCTACAGGTTCTGAGTCACCCTGTCCATCACCCGCTACAGGTTCTGAGTCACCCTGTCCATCACCCGCTCCAGGTTCTGAGTCACCCTGTCCACCATCCGCTACAGGTTCTGAATCACCCTGTCCATCATCTGCTACAGGTTCTGAGTCATCCTGTCCATCAGCTGCTACAATCCCTGAGTCACCCTGTCCATCACCCGCTACAGGTTCTGAGTCATCCTGTCCATCACCTGCTATAGTTCCTGAGTCACACTTTCCATCACCTGCTACAGGTTCTGAGTCAGCCTGTCCATCACCTGCTACAGGTCCTGAGTCACCCTGTTCATCAACTGCTACTTGTTTTGAGTCACCCTGTCCATCACCTGCTATAGTTCCTGAGTCACCCTGTCCATCACCTGCTACAGGATCTGAGTCACCCTGTCCAACACCCGCTATAGGTTATGAGTCACCCTGTCCACAGCCGCTACAGGTTCTGAGTCCCGCTGTACATCACCCGCTACAGTTTCTGAGTTACACGGTCCATCACCCACTACAGGTTCTGAGTTACACTGTCCATCACCCACTACAGGTTCTGAGTTACCCGGTCCATCACCCGCTACAGATTCTGAGTCACCCTGTGCACCACCCGCTACAGGTTCTGAATCACCCTGTCCATCATCTGCTACAGGTTCTGAGTCACCCTGTCCATCACCTGCTACAGTCCCTGAGTCACCCTGTCCATCATGCGCTACAGGTTCTGAGTCATCCTGTGTATCATCTGCTATAGTTCCTGAGTCACCCTATCCATCAACTGCTACAGCTTCTGAGTCAGCCTGTCCATCACCTGCTATAGTTCCTGAGTCACCCTGTCCATCATCTGCTACAGGTTCTGAGTCAGCCTGTCCATCACCTGCTATAGTTCCTGAGACACCCTGTCCATCACCCGCTACATGTTCTGAGTCACCCTGTCCATCACCCGATACATGTTCTGAGTCACCCTGTCCATCACCCGCTACAGATTCTGAGTCACCCTGTCCATCACCTGCTACAGTCCCTGAGTCACCCCGTCCATCACCCGCTGCAGGTTCTAAGTCATCCTGTCTATCACCTGCTATAGTTCCTGAATCACCCTTTCCATCACCTGCTAAAGGTCCTGAGTCACTTTGTCATCACCTGCTGCAGTTTCTGAGTCAGCCTGTCCATCACCTGCTATAGATCCTGAGTCACCATGTCCATCACCTGCTGCAGGTTGTGAGTCACCCTTTAACTCACCTTCTATAGTTCCTGAGTCACCCTGTCCATCACCTGCTACAGGTTGTGAGTCACCCTGTCCATCAGCCACTGCAGGTTCTGAGATACCCTGTCCATCACCCGCTACAGGTTCTGAGTCACCCTGTCCATCACCCGCTACAGGTTCTGAGTCACCCTGTCCATCACCCGCTCCAGGTTCTGAGTCACCCTGTCCACCATCCGCTACATGTTCTGAATCACCCTGTCCATCATCTGCTACAGGTTCTGAGTCATCCTGTCCATCAGCTGCTACAATCCCTGAGTCACCCTGTCCATCACCCGCTACAGGTTCTGAGTCATCCTGTCCATCACCTGCTATAGTTCCTGAGTCACACTTTCCATCACCTGCTACAGGTTCTGAGTCAGCCTGTCCATCACCTGCTACAGGTCCTGAGTCACCCTGTTCATCAACTGCTACTTGTTTTGAGTCACCCTGTCCATCACCTGCTATAGTTCCTGAGTCACCCTGTCCATCACCTGCTACAGGATCTGAGTCACCCTGTCCAACACCCGCTATAGGTTATGAGTCACCCTGTCCACAGCCGCTACAGGTTCTGAGTCCCGCTGTACATCACCCGCTACAGTTTCTGAGTTACACGGTCCATCACCCACTACAGGTTCTGAGTTACACTGTCCATCACCCACTACAGGTTCTGAGTTACCCGGTCCATCACCCGCTACAGATTCTGAGTCACCCTGTGCACCACCCGCTACAGGTTCTGAATCACCCTGTCCATCATCTGCTACAGGTTCTGAGTCACCCTGTCCATCACCTGCTACAGTCCCTGAGTCACCCTGTCCATCATGCGCTACAGGTTCTGAGTCATCCTGTGTATCATCTGCTATAGTTCCTGAGTCACCCTATCCATCAACTGCTACAGGTTCTGAGTCAGCCTGTCCATCACCTGCTATAGTTCCTGAGTCACCCTGTCCATCACCTGCTACAGGTTCTGAGTCAGCCTGTCCATCACCTGCTATAGTTCCTGAGACACCCTGTCCATCACCCGCTACATGTTCTGAGTCACCCTGTCCATCACCCGATACATGTTCTGAGTCACCCTGTCCATCACCCGCTACAGATTCTGAGTCACCCTGTCCATCACCTGCTACAGTCCCTGAGTCACCCCGTCCATCACCCGCTGCAGGTTCTAAGTCATCCTGTCTATCACCTGCTATAGTTCCTGAATCACCCTTTCCATCACCTGCTAAAGGTCCTGAGTCACTTTGTCATCACCTGCTGCAGTTTCTGAGTCAGCCTGTCCATCACTTGCTATAGATCCTGAGTCACCCTGTCTGTAGTGTATGTACCTTTAAGAGCCCCTGTGTACTGTGGTACTGGTAGTGACCACTCGGGTATATAAGCCTGTATAGTGTCTTGTATCTTTTAGTTCACCTCCAGACTTTGTTCAGAAAACACCTGTTAAACCAACTCCTGCATTCCGTGTCTCCATTAACACACGGATACAACAGTGGCGATGAATTGGAAACGGACTTACCTGCAATTCGGCAGCACCTCAAGGAGATCGATTCCTCAGACGAAGGACCAAGAAAAAAGAAAGAAAAAAAAACTGTGGTTTCACCAGCTAGCCGGGCTGGTGGCAGGTACTGCACTAATCCTTCCTGGGCGGCGGGCTGAGGCTCGATCGGGTGGCTCTGCAGCGGGGCCGAGCAGCGAGTCGGAAGGCGGAGGCAAACAGAGACGGAGGGTGGAGCACTCGGGAGACGGCCGGCGCTGCAAAGCAGGTCGGCGTTCGGACCAAGCAGAGGGAGGGAGAAGTCCCAGAGAGTCCGGCGGGAACGAGTCTCCAACTATTAAAAATATCTGTGTAAATAAAAACCGCAGAGAACAGCGTTGGCAGCAGCGGCAGCGGAGGGAAAGCGCGGGAGGCGCCATTTTTTTCTCGGCAGGGAAGAAAGGAAAGCGCGGGAGGCGCCATTTTTGATTTCCAGGATGCCTAAGACTGGCAATATTACTGCTTTCGATAGTAATATAGAGGATTGGACCACATATGTGGAAAGCGTGGAGGTATATTGCACAGCGAATGAAGTAGAGGATGATAAAAAGGCATCGGTACTTCTAAATCTGATGGGCGCAAGAACATACGGGCTGTTATGAAACTTAATCACTCCAGCCAAACCGATGGACAAGAATTTTAAGGAGATTGTTGATACCCTACAGGAGCACTTAAACCCAACGCCGCTGCTGATAGCGGAACGATTCAAATTCTTCAGGAGGAATCAGCGCAAGAATGAAAGTAACGCTGATTACCTCACCGAATTAAGGAAGCTGTCAAAGCACTGCCAATTCGGGGCAGGACTGGCAGATTCTCTACGAGACAAATTTGTCTGTGGTCTCCTAAGTGAAGGAACACAGAAAAAGCTACGTTCTGAGAAAGATTTGACACTGGACAAGGCTTTCAGTGTGGCTGTATCATACAAAGCAGCAGCAAGAGGAGCTGCAGAGATACAGCAAAAGCCACAGGACTTCGGCACCCATGAAATGACACGGGGTTTCGAGAGATGTTATCGCTGCGGCAGATCCACCCATGACCAGAGGGACTGCTGGTTCAAAGACAAAGCATGCAGGCAATGCGGAAAGATGGGACACATTGCACGTGTATGCCGATCTGGAAACAAAAAATCCACTGACATAAAAAAAATCAATAAGGAAAAGTACAGAAAGGTACAAATGATGACGAACAGTAGCTCCGAAGGCCAGAAGAGCGATAGCGACTCCGGAAACAAGAGACTAAGCTGTCTCAAATTACATAATGTAATTGCCAAAGAAGATTACCAGACCATTTGGGTTACCCTCACGATAGCGGGGTCCCCAGTTAAAATGGAGCTAGATACAGGATCAGCTCTGACCGTCATAAGTCGACAGGATTACGAGCGGCTATTTCCGCATATACCTTTGAAAGACACATCCATTATCTTGAAGACATATACGGGGCAGAAAGTATACCCCAGAGGGTAAATAAGGGTGCCTGTTGTATACAACGGCAAGGAAATACAGAAGTTGTATTTATACATTCTGCAAGATGGTGGTCCACCGCTGTTGGGACGTGAATGGATCAGGAAGATACGTTTAGACTGGCACTCCATTCAGGCACTGACGGTGACCAGTAAGAAAAAAAATGATGATGATGTCATACCTGAATGATTAAAAGACATCTTGGCCAACGCCAAAGAAGTGTTTCAACAGGAACGAGGAACCGTGAAAGGCGTCACCGCCTCAATAAAAGTGGAAGATGCGGCAATTCCCAAGTTTTTTAAGGCAAGGCCGGTGTCATATGCAATTCGTCCAGCAGTCGAGGCAGAGCTGGAGAATTTGGAAAAGGCAGGCGTGTTATCCAAGGTAGATTGGAGTGAGTGGGCAACACCCATCGTCCCGGTCATGAAGAAAATGTTGAATAATGATAAATCTGAAGAACAGAGAAAAATTCGCATCTGTGGGGACTTCAAGGTGACTGTAAACCCGGTCCTTCACACGGTACAGTATCCTCTTCCGAGGATAGAAGATATTTTCGCCACACTATCAGGAGGGAAACGTTTCACCAAAATTGACTTGGCACAGGCATATCTACAGATGGAGGTTGAGGAGGCCTCTAAAAAGTATCTCACGATAAACACACACAAAGGCTGGTTTTCGGAGTAGCATCAGCTCCAGCTATCTGGCAAAGAGCTATGGAGCAAGTCCTCCAAGGGATTCCGGGGGCTCAATGCTACCTAGACAACATCCTTGTAACAGGAGAAAATGACAACGAGCACCTTGCCAATTTGGAGCAGGTGCTCACTAGACTGAGAGAACGGGGCCTACGAGCAAATTGCCCCAAGTGCGAATTTTTCCAGAAACAAATATTATATTGTGGTCATATAATAACGAAGAAGGGTTGCATAAGTCACCTGAAAAAATTGAAGCGGTCATAAAAGCCCCAGCACCTGAAAATGTCTCACAATTAAGGTCGTTCCTGGGATTGATAAATTACTATCATAAATTTTTACCGAACTTGTCAACTGTTCTGCACTCTCTTAACGCACTGCTGCAAACGGGAGTTATTTGGAAATGGAGCGAAGACTGTAAACGTGCCTTCCATAAATGCAAAGGCTTGATCACGTCCAAGGAAGTGTTGGCTCATTACAACCCATCACTGCCAATCAGACTGGCGTGCAATGCATCCCCTTACGGCGTAGGAGCGGTATTATCACATAGATTCCCTGATGGCTCGGAGCGGCCGATAGCTTTTGCGTCACGCTCATTGAACTCAGCTGAGCGTAACTACGCCCAGATCGACAGGGAAGCACTCAGCCTGGTGTGGGGAGTGAAGAAATTCAACCATTACCTACACGGACAAAAATTTACCTTGTTGACTGACCATCAACCCCTCATCTCCATATTCAACCCTAAAAAGGGCGTTCCCATTATGACAGCGCAAAGGCTACAGAGGTGGTCCCTTTTCCTAGGGGCACACCAATATGACATTGAATACAAAGGATCAAAACAGCATGGGAATGCTGACGGTTTATCGCGCCTACCATTGCCAACGGTAGAAGAGGCACCTACAGTGGACCCAGTGGAGATGTTCCACTCAACCATAGTGGAATGTCTACCAGTAACAAATTCTACCATTGAAAAGTAAACGAGAAATGACCCGACTCTCTCACGAGTCTACGATTTAACGGTGAAGGGATGGCCAGCACATGGCGAACCACTGTTGCCCGCATTCTCGCAAAGAAGAGAACAGCTGTCAGTGTGCCGAGGAACCTTGATGTGTGGATCCAGAGTGGTGAGTCCACCCAAACTCCAGGATAAAGTGCTAAAGAAGCTTCACGAGGGGCATCTGGCTGGAGTAAAAATGAAGAACCTAGCCAGAGCGTTTGTGTGGTGGCCAGGTATCGATGGAGTCATCGAAGAAATGACCAAGAGCTGTCTAGGATGCCAGATGGCCCAAAACGCCCCACCACAAGCCCCTCTACATCCATGGGAGTGGCCCTCATCTCCATGGCAAAGGGTACATATCGACTTTGCTGGTCCATTTATGGACTCAATGTTCTTAATCGCGGTGGATGCACACTCCAAGTGGCCGGAGGTAATAAAGATGTCCTCCACCACCACGGAAAAAACCATCACAGTATTAAGGACCATATTTGCCAGGAATGGGCTGCCTGAACAGATCTGTTCTGATAATGGACCGCAATTTGTGTCCGAAGAATTCAGGAAGTTCTTAAAAAACAATGGGGTTAAACACTACACGTCCGCCCCATACCATCCCGCCACCAATGGATTAGCTGAAAGGTTTGTCCAGACCTTCAAGAAGGCCATAAAGGCCATGGGTAATGAAGATATAAATCTACAACATAAGGTAGATAACTTCTTGTTTGCGTACAGGAATGCAACACATGTGGTTACAAACCAAACTCCCGCCATGATGTTTTTCAATAGAAGACTAAGATGCCGGCTGGATTTGATCAAGCCAAACATCAGAAGGGACGTAGAGAACCGGCAATTTCAAGGCATGAATGAAAGGCCAACTAGAACCTTCCAGATAGGTCAACAAGTTTTGGTCCGGGACTACCGTACCGAGAAATGGCAGCCTGGAACTATTTGCACACGACTAGGACCCCTGATGTCTACCGTGGACAATGGAGAAAGCATAATAAGGCGCCATGCTGACCAGATCATAGAGTCATCCGAAAAGGGACAACCTGCACCACAACTCTATACGCCTAATGATGAAGCAGAGATACCCATAGTATCTACCTCCGATCCGGTGATACTGGAACCAGATGAACCCGACACTGGCCTTCAAGCCGAATTGACCTTGCCAAAAGAACCTACTACACCACCGAAAACTACGACACCACCAAGGCGTTATCCAGACCGAGTCAGGAAGCCTCCAGAGAGACTGACTTATAATTGATTAACTGCAGCAAATGTGTAGATTATTGTTCTTGTAAACATGTTAATTAATGATTACTTAAAATGTTATGTACTAATTATCTAAAAGGGGAGGAATTGTAGTGTATGTACCTTTAAGAGCCCCTGTGTACTGTGGTACCGGTAGTGACCACTCGGGTATATAAGCCTGTATAGTGTCTTGTATCTTTTAGTTCACCTCCCGACTTTGTTCAGTAAACACCTGTTAAACCAACTCCTGCATTCCATGTCTCCATTAACACACGGATACAACACTGTCCATCACCTGCTACAGGTTCTGAGTCAGCCTGTCCACACCCGCTACAGGTTCTGAGTCACCCTGTCCATGACCCGCTACAGATTCTGAGTCACCTTGTCCATCACCTGCTACAGGTTCTGAGTCAGCCTGCCCATCACCTGCTACAAATTCTGAGTCAACCTGTCCATCACCTGCTACAGGTTCTGAGTCACCCATTATATCACCTGCTACAGGTTCTGATTCAACCTGTCCATCACCCGATACATGTTCTGAGTCACTCTGTCCATCACCCGCTACAGGTTCTGAGTCACCCTGTCCATCTCCCACTACAAATTCTGAGTCACCCTGTCCATCACCTGCTATAGTTCCTGAGTCACCCTGTCCATCACCCGCTACAGGTTCTGAGTCAGCCTGTCCACACCCGCTACAAATTCTGAGTCACCCTGTCCATCACCTGCTACATGTTCTGAGTCACCCTGTCCGTCACCTGCTATAATTCGTGAATCACCCTGTCCATCACCTGCTACATGTTCTGAGTAACCCTTTTCCTCACCTGCTATAGGTTCTGAGTCACCCTGTTCATCACCTGCTACTTGTTGTGAGTCACCCTGTCCATCACCTGTTATAGTTCCTGAGTCACCATGTCCATCACCTGCTACAGGTTGTGAGTCACCCTTTAACTCACCTTCTATAGTTCCTGAGTCACCCTGTCCATCACCTGCTACAGGTTGTGAGTCACCCTGTCCATCACCCGCTATAGGTTCTGAGTCACTCTGTCCACAGTCGCTACAGGTTCCGAGACACCCTGTCCATCACCTGCTGCAGGTTCTGAGTTACCCTGTCCATCACCCGCGACAGGTTCTGAATCACCCTGTCCATCATCTGCTACAGGTTCTGAGTCACCCTGTCCATCACCTGCTACAATCCCTGAGTCACCCTGTTCATCACCCGCTACAGGTTCTGTGTCATCCTGTCCATCACCTTCTATGGTCCCTGAGTTGCACTTTCCATCACCTGCTACAGGATCTGAGTCACCCTGTTCATCACCTGCTTCTTGTTTTGAGTCACCCTGTCCATCACCTGCTACAATCCCTGAGTCACCCTCTCCATCACCCACTACAGGTTCTGAGTCATCCTGTCCATCACCTGCTACAAATTCTGAGTCAACCTGTCCATCACCTGCTACAGGTTCTGAGTCACCCATTATATCACCCGCTACAGGTTCTGAGTCAACCTGTCCATCACCCGATACATGTTCTGAGTCACCCTGTCCATCACCCGCTACAGGTTCTGAGTCACCCTGTCCATCTCCCACTACAAATTCTGAGTCACCCTGTCCATCACCTGCTATAGTTCCTGAGTCACCCTGTCCATCACCCGCTATAGGTTCTGAGTCAGCCTGTCCACACCCGCTACAAATTCTGAGTCACCCTGTCCATCACCTGCTACATGTTCTGAGTCACCCTGTCCATCACCTGATTTAATTCGTGAATCACCCTGTCCATCACCTGCTACATGTTCTGAGTAACCCTTTTCCTCACCTGCTATAGGTTCTGAGTCACCCTGTTCATCACCTGCTACTTGTTTTGAGTCACCCTGTCCATCACCTGCTATAGTTCCTGAGTCACCATGTCCATCACCTGCTACAGGTTGTGAGTCACCCTTTAACTCACCTTCTATAGTTCCTGAGTCACCCTGTCCATCACCTGCTACAGGTTGTGAGTCACCCTGTCCATCACCCGCTATAGGTTCTGAGTCACTCTGTCCACAGTCGCTACAGGTTCCGAGACACCCTGTCCATCACCTGCTGTAGGTTCTGAGTTACCCTGTCCATCACCCGCGACAGGTTCTGAATCACCCTGTCCATCATCTGCTACAGGTTCTGAGTCACCCTGTCCATCACCTGCTACAATCCCTGAGTCACCCTGTTCATCACCCGCTACAGGTTCTGTGTCATCCTGTCCATCACCTTCTATGGTCCCTGAGTTACACTTTCCATCACCTGCTACAGGATCTGAGTCACCCTGTTCATCACCTGCTTCTTGTTTTGAGTCACCCTGTCCATCACCTGCTACAATCCCTGAGTCACCCTCTCCATCACCCGCTACAGGTTCTGAGTCATCCTGTCCATCATCTGCTATAGTTCCTGAGTTACACTTTCCATCACCTGCTACTGGTTCTGAGTCACCATGTTCATCACCTGCTTCTTGTTTTGAGTCACCCTGTCCATCACCTGCTATTATTCCTGAATCACACTTTCCGTCACCTGCTACAGGTTTTGAGTCAGCCTGTCCATCACCTGCTACAATACCTGAGTCACCCTGTCCATCACCTGCTACAGGTTCTGAATCACCCTGTCCATCATCTGCTACAGGTTCTGAGTCACCCTGTCCATCAGCTGCTACAATCCCTGAGTCACCCTGTCCATCACCCGCTACAGGTTCTGAGTCATCCTGTCCATCACCTGCTATAGTTCCTGATTTACACTTTCCATCACCTGCTAGTGGTTCTGAGTCACCCTGTTCATCAACTGCTACTTGTTTTGAGTCACTCTGTCCATCACCTGCTATAGATCCGAAGTCACCCTGTCCATCACCTGCTACAGGTTCTGGATCACCCTGTCCATCACCCTCTACAGGTTCTGAGTCACCCTATCTAACACCCGCTATAGGTTCTCAGTCAACCTGTCCACAGCCGCTACAGGTTCTGAGTCACCCTGTTCATCACCCGCTACAGGTTCTGAGTCACACATTACATCACATGTTAGATGTTCGGAGTCACCTGGTCCATCACCAGCTACAATTTCTGAGTCACCCTGTCCATCGCTCGCTACAGGTTCAGAGTCACACTGTCCATCATCCACTACAGGATCTGAGTCACCCTGTCCATCACCCGCTACATGTTCTGAGTCACCCTGTCCATCACCCGCTATAGGTTCTGAGTCACCCGATCCATCACCTGCTACATGTTCTGAGTCACGTTGCCCACCACCCGCTACAGGTTCTGAGTCACTCTGTCCATCACCCGCTACAAATTCTGAGTCACACTGTCCACCACCCGCTACATGTTCTGAATCATCCTCTCCTTCACGCGCTACAGGTTCTGAATCACCCTGTCCATCATCTGCTACAGGTTCTGAGTCACCCTGTCCATCACCTGCTACAATCCCTGAGTCACCCTGTCCATCACCCGCTACAGGTTCTGAGTCACCCTGTCCATCACCTGCTACAATCCCTGAGTCACCCTGTCCATCACCTGCTACAGGTTCTGAGTCACCCTGTCCATCACCTGCTACAATCCCTGAGTCACCCTGTCCATCACCCGCTACAGGTTCTGAGTCATCCTGTCCATCACCTTCTATAATTCCTGAGTTACACTTTCCATCACCTGCTACAGGTTCTGAGTCACCCTGTTCATCACCTGCTTCTTGTGTTGAGTCACCTTGTCCATCACCCGCTACAGGTTCTGAATCACCCTGTCCATCATCTGCTACAGGTTCTGAGTCACCCTGTTCATCACCTGCTACAATCCCTGAGTCACCCTGTCCATCACCCGCTACAGGTTCTTGTAGTATATGTACCTTTAAGAGGAACTATGTTTTTGAAGCCCCTGTATACTGTAGTACCAGTAGTGACCACTCGGGTATATAAGCCTGTGTAGCGTCTTGTGTCGTTAGTTCACCTCCAGACTTTGTTCAGTAAACACTTGTTAAATCAACTCCTGCATTCCGTGTCTCCATTAACACACAGATCTAACATTGGTGATGAGTTAGAAACGAACTTACCTGCAATTCGGCAGCACCTCAAGGGGATCGATTCCTCAGACGAAGGTCAAAGCCAGAAAAAAAAAAAAAAAAAAGTAAAAAAATAACTCGAAGAAACTCGAAAACGAGGGCCAGGTTTAGTCTCCAGTCTGTGGTTTCCCCAGCTAAACGGGCTGGTGGCAGGTAGTGCACTGATCCTTCCTGGGCTGCGGCGGGCTAGAGCTCGATCGGGTGGCTCTGTAACGGGGCCGGGCAGCGAGTCGGGAAGCAGAAGTAAAGAGAGAGAGAGGGTGGAGCACTCAGGGGGCGGCCGGTGCTGCAAAGCAGGTCGGCGTTCAGACCGAGCAGAGGGAGGGGAAGTCCCAGAGGGTCCGCTCCACGACGGGAACGGTTCTCCAAGTAACGGAGAAACTATTGAAGCGATATATATAAAAAAAAATAGAAATACCGCGATAAGCTGCAGGTCGCAACGGGAACCGCGGAGAACAGCGTTGGCAGCAGCGGCAGCGGCGGGAAAGCGCAGGAGGTGCCATCTTAACTCAGCGGGGAAGAAAGAAAAGCGCGGGAAACGCCATTTTAGATTTTCAAGATGCCGAAGACTGGCAATATTACTGCTTTCGATAGTGATATAGAAGATTGGACCACATTTGTGGAAAGAGTGGAGGTATATTGCAAGGCAAATGAAGTAGCGGATGATAAAAAGGCATCGGTACTTCTAAATCTGATGGGTGCAAGGACATACGGGCTGTTACGAAACTTGATCACTCCAGCCAAACCGATGGACAAGAATTTTAAGGAGATTGTTGATACCTTACAGGAGCACTTAAACCCAACACCGCTGCTGATTGCGGAACGATTCAAATTCTTCAGGAGGAATCAGCACAAGAATGAAAGTAACGCTGATTACCTCACCGAATTATGAAAGCTGTCAAAGCACTGCCAATTCAGGGCAGGACTGGCAGATTCTCTACGAGACAAATTCGTCTGCGGTCTCCTAAGTGAAGGAACACAGAAAAGACTACTTTCTGAGAAAAATTTGACACTGGACAAGGCTTTCAGTGTGGCTGTATCATACGAAGCAGCAGCAAGAGGAGCTGCAGGGGTACAGCAAAAGCCACAGGACTTTGGCACCCATGAAATGACACGGGGTTTCGAGAGATGTTATCACTGCGGCAGATCCACCCATGACCAGAAGGACTGCTGGTTCAAGGACAAAGCATGCAGGCAATGCGGAAAGATGGGACACATTGCACGTGTATGCAGATCTGGAAAGAAATCCGTTGACAGTAAAAAGGTCAATAAGGAGAAGTACAGAAAGGTACAAATGATGACGGACAGTAGCTCTGAAGACCAGAAGAGCGATAGCGACTCCGGAAACAAGAGACTAAGCTGTCTCAAATTACATAATGTAATTGCCAAAGAAGATTACCAGACCATTTGGGTTACCCTCACGATACCGGGGTCCCCAGTCAAAATGGAGCTAGATACAGGATCAGCTCTGACCGTCATGAGTCGACGGGATTACGAGTGGCTATTTCCGCATATACCTTTGAAAGACACATCCTTTGTCTTGAAGACAGATACGGGGCAGAAAGTATACCCCAGAGGGAAAATAAGGGTGCCTGTTGTAGACAACGGCAAGGAAATACAGAAGTTGTATTTATACGTTCTGCAAGATGGTGGTCCGCCGTTGTTGGGACGTGAATGGATCAGAAAGATCCGTTTAGACTGGCACTCCATTCAGGCACTGACTGTAAAGTCTGTTGGTATTATGGCGAATTAATACACAGACTACAAGAGTAACTTTAACAGGACTTTACTATTCGAAGGTCAGGGCGAATCTGCCCAATAAATCCTGACACAGCACTTATATACCGGTGTGGTCACCGTCGGTATTACAGTATACAGCAGCCAAGATAAAGTAGTGCCACACCTAAAATAGTTCTCTTAAAGGTGGACGGTTACATACAATCGTTCTCTTAAAGGTAGAACAGTTACATACACTACAATCCTCCCTTTTTAGCTTACAACATACTTATTCCCCATTAACATAACATCATAACTTATATACAACTTATGCAAAACAGTTCACAGATTCAGTCTCTCTGGAGGCTTCCTGACTCTGTCCGGATAACGCCTCGGTGGTGTAGTAGTTTTCGGCGGGGTAGTAGGTTCTTCTGGCAAGGTCGATTCGGCTTGAAGGACAGTGTCAGGTTCATCTGATTCCAGTATTACCAGATCGGAGGTAGGTGCTCTGGGTATCTCTACTTCAACATTAGCCGTGTAAGGTTGTGGAGTAGGTTGGTCCTTTGTGGATGACCCTATGATCTGGTCAACATGGCGCCTTATTATGCTGTCACCAATGTCCACGGTATACATCAGCGGCCCTAGCCTTTTCCCAATAGTTCCAGGCTGCCATTTCTCGGTACGGTAGTCCCGGGCCAAAACTTGTTGACCTATCTGAAAGGATCTAGTTGGCCTTTCATTCATGCCCTGAAATTGCCGGTTCTCTACGTCCCTTCTGACGTTTGGCTTAATCAAATCCAGCCGGCATCTTAGTCTTCTATTGCAAAACATCATGGCGGGAGTTTGGTTTGTGACCGCATGTGTTGCATTCCTGTACGCCAACAAGAAGTTATCTACCTTATGTTGTAGGTTGATGTCTTCATTACCCATGGCCTTTATGGCCTTCTTGAAGGTCTGGACAAACCTTTCAGCTAATCCATTGGTGGCGGGATGGTATGGGGCTGACGTGTAGTGCTTGACCCCATTCCTTTTTAAGAACTTCCTGAATTCTTCGGACACAAATTGCGGTCCATTATCAGAACAGATCTGTTCCGGCAGCCCATTCCTGGCAAATATGGTCCTTAATACTGTGATGGTTTTTTCCGTGGTGGTGGAGGACATCTTTATTACCTCCGGCCACTTGGAGTGTGCATCCACCGCGATTAGAAACATTGGCCTAGAAATTCGGTTTTGGCGCAGCGAGGGCTTTAGCGCCGGAAGTTAGTGCCGGCGCTAAGTCCCCCTGCGCGCGCCAAAAATTCAGTAGCGCCGCGCCCAAACGGCTGCCGGCGCTACTGAGGGGTCTCAGCGCCTCAAAACTGGCGCCACGCGCCGCATTGCGGCGCTATTCCGGCGCTGCGGCGCCCGCTGCGGTGCGGCAGGCTCGGGAAGTGCAGGCCTCCTCCTTCCGTTAAGGAGGAGCTGCCTGCACCCGGCCGCGGCCCGCGATAATCTTTTTAAAAATGAGCCCGGCACCTCGGACAAGTGCCGGGCTTGCTTCTGTTCCGGGGGGGGGGTGGGGGGAAGTCCGGGGAGGGAGCTGCGGCCAGGCGGCCGGCGGGAAAGCGGCCGGCCGCCGCGGGGCCTTTAATGCGCCGGCGCAAAGTTCTGTAAGGCACCTCTGCCAGAACGTTGCTTGCGGCTGCCACGGGCGAGGCGGCCGCAACTCAATTTCCGAGTTCGGGCGGGTTACCATGGCAACCGGGACGCTGCGCACACCGATGACGTCATCGGTGCCGGCGCAGCGCTACCGGCCTAACGCCGATTTAGGGCCCCTGTCAATTTCTAAACTGGCCATAACTTCGGCGCTAGGCCCTCTAGCGCCTCAAAAGCGGCGCTAAGGCCAGTGAATTTCTAGGCCATTGAGTCCATAAATGGACCAGCAAAGTCGACGTGTACCCTTTGCCAAGGAGATGAGGGCCACTCCCATGGATGCAGAGGAGCTTGTGGTGGCGCGTTTTGGACCTTCTGGCATCCTAGACAGCTCATGGTTATTTCTTCGATGTCTCCATCAATACCTGGCCACCACACAAACGCTCTTGCTAGGTTCTTCATTTTCACTCCACCCAGATGCCCCTCGTGAAGCTCCTTTAGCACCTTATGCTGAAGTTTGGGTGGAATCACCACTCTAGATCCACACATCAAGGTTCCTCGGCACACTGAGAGCTGTTCTTTTCTTTGCGAAAATGCGGGCAGCATTGGTTCGCCATGTGCTGGCCATCCCTCCACTGTTAAATCGTAGACTCGTGAGAGAGTCGGGTCATTTCTTGTTTCATTTTCGATCATCGAATTTGTTACTGGTAGACATTCCACTATGGATGAGTGGAACATCTCTACCGGGTCCACTGTAGCCGCCTCTTCTACTACTGGCAACGGTAGGTGCGATAACCCATCAGCATTTCCATGCTGTTTGGACCTTTTGTATTCGATGTCATATTGGTGTGCCCCAAGTAACACGGACCACCTCTGTAGCCTTTGCGCTGTCATAGTGGAAACGGCCTTGTTAGGGTTGAATATGGACACCAACGGCTGGTGGTCTGTCAGTAATGTGAACTTCTTGCCCTGCAGGTAATGATTGAATTTCTTTACTCCCCACACAAGGCTGAGGGCCTCCCTATGTATCTGAGCATAATTTCGCTCAGCGGAGGTCAATGATCGGGACGCAAATGCAACTGGCCTTTCCGAGCCATTTGGTAACTTGTGTGAAAGTACTGCTCCAATTCCATAAGGGGAAGCATCACAAGCTAGATAAAGAGGTAACGTTGGGTTGAAATGAGCCAACACTTCCTCAGAGGTAATCAACGCCTTGCTTCTGCGAAAGGCCTTCTTACAGTCCTCGCTCCCCTTCCATGGTACTTCTTTCCGCAACAGAGCATTCAGCAGATGCAGCACCGTGGATAGATTTGGCAGAAACTTGTGGTAATAATTAATCAACCCCAGAAACGATCTCAACTGTGATACATTTTCCGGAGCGGGGGCCTTCACGACAGCTTCTATCTTGTCAGGTGACTTGTGCAGCCCCTCTTGGTCAATGACATGACCGCAGTACGAGATCCGTTTCCGGAAGAACTCACATTTCTGGCGATTAACTCGAAGGCCATATTCCTTCAACCTGGTGAGCACCAGTTTCAAATTTGTGAGGTGTTCCTCCTCGTCTTCTCCCGTAATCAGGATATCGTCCAAGTAACACTGCGTGCTTGGAATACCCTGTAAGACCTGCTCCATGGCCCTCTGCCAAATTGCTGGAGCCGAAGCTACTCCAAAAACCAGTCTATTATAACGATACAAGCCTCTGTGCGTGTTGATTGTGAGATACTGGCGCGACTCTTCCTCGACTTCCATTTGTAAGTATGCTTGTGCCAGGTCTATCTTGGTGAAGTGTTTCCCGCCAGACAATGAAGCAAAGATATCCTCAATCCGCGGGAGCGGGTATTGTACCGTGTGAAGCACCGGATTAACTGTGATCTTGAAGTCTCTGCAGATGCGGACCTTTCCCGGTCCCCCTGGCTTGTTACTTGATGAAGACTTCATGACGGGAACAATGGGCGTGGCCCACTCACTCCAGTCCACCTTAGACAGTACCCCTGAACGTTCAAGCTCTTCCAGTTCTGCCTCCACAGCAGGTCGTATCGCGTAAGGTACCGATCTGGCTTTGAAAAATTTTGGGCTTGCATGTTCTGCAACCTTGATTTTTGCTTTAATTCCTCTCAGTGTTCCCAGACCTTGCTGGAATACCTCTTGAGCTTCGTCCAATATTCTGGACAACCGTTCAGGTTTGACATCTTCCTTTCCGGAATCTACCGTCATTGTGTTTAGTGAATGCCAGTCTATCTTTATTTTCCTGATCCACTCCCGTCCCAGAAGTGGTGGACCTCCCTTGGGCAGCACATACATGTCCATCCCTTGGTGATCTTTGTC
The DNA here is from genome assembly GCF_052327205.1 of Somniosus microcephalus. Classification (NCBI taxonomy): domain Eukaryota; kingdom Metazoa; phylum Chordata; class Chondrichthyes; order Squaliformes; family Somniosidae; genus Somniosus; species Somniosus microcephalus. Next base: position 282,626,491 of record NC_140989.1, on the reverse strand, counting down.
CTTGTATCTCACCTTGACTTTTATCTTTCCGATGGGGTATACTTTGTGCCCCGTGTATGTCTGCAATACTATCTCCGTATCCCGTAGGGGAATATGTTTGAATAACTTTTTGTAATCTTGCTTATTCATGACCGTCAACGCCGATCCGGTGTCCACTTCCATCTTCACTTGGACTTTTGCAATCTGTAGTGTGACCCAGATAGTTTGTCGGTCAGCTCCTTTACTCACATTGTGAATCCTCAGACTACCCAGTTCCTTGCTGTTGGAGTCTGAGTCCGAATTCTGTTCATCTGGACTCTTCCCAGTCACCTTATGTGCCTTTCTGTACTTCTTCTGCGGTGACTTATTATTGCTGGTCTTCTTTCCTGACCGGCATACCTTAGCTATGTGACCAAGCTTGCCACATTTTCTACATTCCTGGTTTTTAAACCAGCATTGGTTCTGGTCGTGTGTTGTCTTCCCACAACGATAACATTTCGTTGTACCCGAAGCCATTTGATCCACACTGAGTACCGCTGTCTTCCGCTGCATTTCCGCCGTGCCTCTCGCTGCGGCTTCGTGCGATGCTGCAATAAGGACAGCCTTATCAAGTGTAAGATCGTTCTCTTTGAGCAGTCGTTTTTGTGTTCCTTCCTTCGACATCCCGCACACGAACTTGTCTCTCAGTGCCTCTGTCAGATTTACCCCAAACTGACAGTATTTTGCTAGCCTACGCAGTTCAACCAGGTACTCCGCGTTGCTTTCCTCTTTTCGTTGCGTTCTCACGTAAAATTTTGATCGTTCCGCTAACACCAGCGGTGCGGGGTTAAAATGATCCTTCAGGACAGCAACAATATTAGCGAAAGACTGATCCGCCGGTTTAGCTGGTGATGGAAGATGCTTCAATAACCCGTATGTCTTCGCACCCATTGAGTTTAGTAAGGTTAGAGCTTTGTCATAATTTGCTATCTTATTGACCTTACAATATATCTCGATGCGTTCTACATACGTGGCCCAATCTTCCACATCGGAATCGAACCCGTTGATGTTACTACGCTTAGGCATCTTCACACTCTTCCTGAGAAACAACAGCGAAATATTTCTTTAACTTTTTTTTTTTCAAAATGGCGGTTTCCCGCGCTTGTCTTCTTTCCCCGCCCACTTTCAAAATGGCGGTTTCCCGCTTCTGTCTTCTTCCCCGCCTACTGGCGGCTTCCCGCGTTTCTTCCCCTGGCGAGAGGGGTAAGCTTTTCCCTCGGGCGACGACCGCTGGCTTTCGGGGTTCGCAGCCTGCGCGTCGGCTTCAGTGCGTTCCTTGTTCCCTTTTCTCGGCAGGGCAACCGGCGCTGGGTGCAACCCGTTGACGGCGAACAGTTTCGGCCGCTGGGCTGGATCTCGCTCAGTCTCCCTCGCTCGGGCTCTGTCTCTCCCGCTCGCTCGGGCTCTGTCTCTCCCTCAGCGGCTTCCAATCGCGCCTCCCAGCCCTCTCGCAGTCCGGTGCTTTCCTCCCCGGCTGCGGCTGAGTTCTCCGCGATTTATTTATTTTTATATCTTCCCGCGCCTTACGATCCCGGTCGCAGCGCTTCGTGGCCTCGGTCGCTGCCCGGCCTTTTTCACTCCAATCGCGCCTCCCAGCCCTCTCGCAGTCCCGTGCTTTCCTCCCCGGCTGCGGCTGAGTTCACCGCGGTTTATTTATTTTTATATCTTCCCGCGCCTTACGATCCCGGTCGCAGCGCCTCGTGGCCTCGGTAGCTGCCCGGCCTTTTTCGCCGGTCGCGGTCTAGCTGTCTCACGACGCCGTTGCGTCTCCCAGCCCGCTTGTACCGCGGCTTCCGTGCTCCACGCTGCCCCAGTCTCAGCGCCTCTGGGCCCGACTTCTGTCCGGCTCCTTTCCCCCGACCGTGGTCGAGTTCACCGCCCTTATCCTCCGTTTATTTTTTTTATTTTCCCTTTACTCACAGTCACCGTGGCCGACTTGCTTCTCGTGCTGATCGGCTCACTCACCACCGTGGCAGAAGGGACAATCAGTGCCTGTTGCTGATGGAAGGCTTCGTGTCTGAATTCTTCCTTCTTCCTTGCTCTGCAGACTCGAGTTTTCTCTCAGCAGAACGACGAGGGCGGGTGCCTCTTCTCGACGCTCGTTAACTGCTTCGGAAGTATTGTTGCCGCATGGTAAGATCGAACTCGTCGCCACTGTAAAGTCTGTAGGTATTATGGCGAATTAATACACAGACTACAAGAGTAACTTTAACAGGACTTTACTATTCGAAGGTCAGGGCGAATCTGCCCAATAAATCCTGACACAGCACTTATATACCGGTGTGGTCACCGTCGGTATTACAGTATACAGCAGCCAAGATAAAGTAGTGCCACACCTAAAATAGTTCTCTTAAAGGTGGACGGTTACATACAATAGTTCTCTTAAAGGTAGAACAGTAACATACACTACACTGACGGTGACCAGTAAGAAAAAAAATGATGATGACGTCATACCTGGATGATTAAAAGAAATCTTGGCTAACGCCAAAGAAGTGCTTCAACAGGAACTAGGAACCCTGAAAGGCGCCATCGCCTCAATAAAAGTGGAAGATGCGGCAATTCCCAAGTTTTTTAAGGCAAGGCCGGTGCCATACGCAATTCGTCCAGCCGTCGAGGCAGAGCTGGAGAATTTGGAAAAAGCAGGCGTGTTATCCAAGGTAGATTGGAGTGAGTGGGCAACACCCATCGTCCCGGTCATGAAGAAAACGTTGAATAATGATAAATCTGAAGAACAGAGAAAAGTTCGCATCTGTGGGGACTTCAAGGTGACTGTAAACCCGGTTCTTCACACGGTACAGTATCCTCTTCCGAGGATAGAAGATATTTTCGCCTCACTATCCGGAGGGAAACGTTTCACCAAAATTGACTTGGCACAGGCATATCTACAGATGGAGGTTGAGGAGGCCTCTAAAAAGTATCTCACGATAAACACACACAAAGGCTGGTTTTCGGAGTAGCATCAGCTCCAGCTATCTGGCAAAGAGCTATGGAGCAAGTCCTGCAAGGGATTCCGGGGCCTCAATGCTACCTAGACGACATCCTTGTAACAGGAGAAAACGACAACGAGCACCTTGCCAACTTGGAGCAGGTGGTCACGAGGCTGAGAGAACGGGGCCTACGAGCAAATCGCCCCAAATGCGAATTTTTCCAGAAACAAATATCATATTGTGGCCATGTCATTAACGAAGAAGGGTTGCATAAGTCACCTGAAAAAATTGAAGCGGTCGTAAAGACCCCAGCGCCTGAAAATGTCTCACAATTAAGGTCGTTCCTGGATTAGTAAATTACTATCATAAATTTTTACCAAACTTGTCGACGGTTCTGCAACCGCTTAACGCACTGCTACAAACGGGAGTAGTTTGGAAATGGAGCGAAGACTGTAAACGTGCCTTCCATAAATGCAAATGCTTGATCACGTCCAGGGAAGTGTTGGCTCATTACAACCCATCACTGCCAATCAGACTGGCGTGCGATGCATCCCCTTACGGCGTGGGAGCGGTATTATCGCATAGATGCCCTGATGGCTCGGAGCGGCCGATAGCTTTTGCGTCACGCTCATTGAACTCAGCTGAGCGTAACTATGCCCAGATCGACAGGGAGGCACTCAGCCTGGTGTGGGGGGTGAAGAAATTCAACCATTACCTACACGGACAAAAGTTTACCTTGTTGACTGACCATCAACCCCTCGTCTCCATATTCAACCCTAAAAAGGGCGTTCCCATTATGACAGCGCAAAGGCTACAGAGGTGGTCCCTTTTCCTAGGGGCACACCAATATGACATAGAGTACAAAGGAACAAAACAGCATGGGAATGCTGACGGGTTATCGCGCCTACTGTTGCCAACGGTGGAAGAGGTGCCTACAGTGGACCCAGTGGAGATATTCCACTCGATCATAGTGGAATGTCTACCGGTGACAAATTCTACCATTGAAAAGGAAACACGAAATGACCCGACTCTCTCACGAGCCTACGATTTAACGGTGAAGGGATGGCCAGCACATGGCGAACCACTGTTGCCAGCATTCTCGCAAAGAAGAGAACAGCTGTCAGTGTGCCGAGGAACCTTGATGTGTGGATCCAGAGTGGTGATTCCACCCAAACTCAAGGATAGAGTGCTAAAGGAGCTTCACGAGGGGCATCTGGTTGGAGTGAAAATTTAGAACTTAGCCAGAGCGTTTGTGTGGTGGCCAGGTATCGATGGAGACATCGAAAAAATGACCAAGAGCTGTCTAGGATGCCAGAAGGTCCAAAACGCCCCACCACAAGCCCCTCTACATCCATGGGAGTGGCCCTCATCTCCATGGCAAAGGGTACATATCGACTTTGCTGGTCCATTTATGGACTCAATGTTCTTAATCGCGGTGGATGCACACTCCAAGTGGCCGGAGGTAATAAAGATGTCCTCCACCACCACAGGAAAAACCATCACAGTATTAAGGACCATATTCGCCAGGAATGGGCTGCCTGAACAGATCTGTTCTGATAATGGACCGCAATTTGTATCCGAAGAATTCAGGAAGTTCTTAAAAAACAATGGGGTTAAGCACTACACGTCCGCCCCATACCATCCCGCCACCAATGGATTGGCTGAAAGGTTTGTCCAGACCTTCAAGAAGGCCATAAAGGCCATGGGTAATGAAGACATAAATCTACAACATAAGGTAGATAACTTCTTGTTTGCGTACAGGAATGCAACACATGTGGTTACACACCAAACCCCCGCCATGATGTTTTTCAATAGAAGACTAAGATGCCGGCTGGATTTGGTCAAGCCAAACGTCAGAAGGGACGTAGAGAACCGGCAATTTCAAAGGATGAATGAAAGGCCAACTGGAACCTTCCAGATAAGTCAACCAGTTTTGGCTCGGGACTACCGTACCGAGAAGTGGCAGCCTGGAACTATTTGCACACGACTAGGACCGCTGATGTATACCGTGGACATTGGAGAAAGCATAATAAGGCGCCATGCTGACCAGATCATAGAGTCATCCGAAAAAGGACGACCTACATCACAACTCTATACGCCTAGTGATGAAGCAGAGATACCCATAGTATCTACCTCCGATCCGGTGATACTGGAACCAGGTGAACCCGACACTAGCATTGAAGCCGAATCGACCTTGCCAAAAGAACCTACTACACCACCAAGGCGTTATCCGGAGCGAGTCAGGAAGCCTCCAGAGAGACTGAATTTGTAATTGATTAACTTCAGCAAATGTGTATATTATTGTTCTTGTAAAAATGTTATTTAATGATTACTTAAAATGTTATGTACTATTTATCTAAAAGGGGAGGAATTGTAGTGTATGTACCTTTAAGAGGAGCTATGTTTTTGAAGCCCCTGTATACTGTAGTACCAGTAGTGACCACTCGGGTTATAAGCCTGTGTAGTGTCTTGTGTTGTTAGTTCACCTCCAGACTTTGTTGAGTAAACACTTGTTAAATCAACTCCTGCATTCCGTGTCTCCCTTAACACACGGATCTAACAGTTCTGAGTCATCCTGTCCATCACCTGCTATCGTTCCTGATTTACACTTTCCATCACCTGCTACTGGTTCTGAGTCACCCTGTTCATCAACTGCTACTTGTTTTGAGTCACTCTGTCCATCACCTGCTATAGATCCGGAGTCACCCTGTCCATCACCTGCTACAGGTTCTGGATCACCCTGTCCATCACCCTCTACAGGTTCTGAGTCACCCTATCCAACACCCGCTATAGGTTCTGAGTCACACTATCCACAGCCGCTACAGGTTCTGAGTCACCCTGTTCATCACCCGCTACAGGTTCTGAGTCACACATTACATCACGTGTTAGATGTTCGGAGTCACCCGGTCCATCACCAGCTACAAGTTCTGAGTCACCCTGTCCATCGCCCGCTACAGGTTCAGAGTCACACTGTCCATCAACCACTACAGGATCTGAGTCACCCTGTCCATCACCCGCTACATGTTCTGAGTCACCCTGTCCATCACCCGCTACAGTTTCTGAATCACCCTGTCCATCACCCGCTACATGTTCTGAGTCACCCTGTCCATCACCCGCTATAGGTTCTGAGTCACCCGATCCATCACCTGCTACATGTTCTGAGTCACATTGCCCACCACTCGCTACAGGTTCTGAGTCACCCTGTCCATCACCCGCTCCAGGTTCTGAGTCACCCTGTCCACCATCCGCTATAGGTTCTGAGTCACCCTGTCCATCACCTGCTTCAATCCCTGAGTCACCCTGTCCATCACCCGCTGCAGGTTCTGAGTCATCCTGTCCATCACCTGCTATAGTTCCTGAGTCACACTTTCCATCACCTGCTACAGGTTCTGAGTCAGCCTGTGCATCACCTGCTACATGTCCTGAATCACCCTGTTCATCAACTGCTACTTGTTTTGAGTCACCCTGTCCATCACCTTCTATAGTTCCTGAGTCACCCTGTCCAACACCCGCTCTAGGTTCTGAGTCACCCTGTCCACAGCTGCTACAGGTTCTGAGTCCCGCTCTACATCACCCGCTACAGTTTCTGAGTTACACTGTCCATCACCCACTACAGGTTCTGAGTTACACTCTCCATCACCCACTACAGGTTCTGAGTTACCCGGGCCATCACCCGCTACAGGTTCTGAGTCACCCTGTCCACTGATGTGCCTCAATAAATCCGAGACTCGATGTTAGCGAAACAAAACAAGGCTTTTATTGACTTAGAGGGCAACACACAGGAGAGAGGTATCTTCCATCCAGAGCTCTGCCGTACTGGATGTGCTGCAGGCTGGGCCAGCTTACATAGGGGCCAGGTATGGGCGGAGCCCTACACATAGTACAATACAATGGGCCAGGTATGGGCGGAGCCCTACACATAGTACAATACAATGGTGAGGAAACGGAACAGAGGTAAGGGAAATGAAACTGAAACCAACCACAGTCACAGGCAGTGATGAATGGAATATTTCATCACATTCACCCCTTCTATAGATTTAGTCTGTTCGGGGGTTTGATAGTCCTCTGCGACCGACGTGGCTGTTGTGGTGCTGCGGGTGTCGGCTGGGTGTCCCCGGTGGCCTCCTGGGTCTCTGCCGGGGGTGCCGCCAGGGTTGTTGAAGGGGTAGTTGGTGGGGGTGCCATTGGTCAATGTTCTCCCGGGGGTGATGAAAGAGTAGTGGGTGGGTAAGAGTTGCTGTGATCGTTGTTGCTGCTATTGTCGTGGTTGTTGTCGTTACCGGCTGGGGCGACGTATTTTATGGACACGGTGTCCTCCCTTCCATCGGCGTGCCGGACATACGCGTATTGGGGGTTGGCGTGGAGTAGGTGCACTGGCTCCACGAGAGGGTCCGTCTTGTGGCCCCTCACATGCCTTCGCACGAATACCGGACCTGGGGTGGAGAGCCATGACGGCATGGATACGCCTGAGGTGGATTTCCGGGGAAAGACAAACATTTGTTCATGAGGCGTGGCATTAGTGGCAGTACACAATAGCGACCGTATTGAATGGAGCACATCTGGGAGGACTTCCTGCCAGCGGGAGATAGGGAGGCCCTTGGTCCTTAGAGCTAGAGTGACTGCTTTCCATACTGTCCCGTTCTCTCGCTCCACTTGACCGTTACCCCGGGGGTTGTAGCTGGTGGTACGGCTCGTGGCGATCCCCCTGGACAGCATGTACTGGCATAGCTCTTCACTCATGAAGGACGCCCCCCTATCCGTATGGATGTAGCTCGGCATACCGAACAGGCAGAACAGGCTGTTGAGGCATTTAATGACCGTAGCGCTGGTCATGTCTGGGCAGGGGAAGGCGAATGGGAACCGGGAGTATTCGTCCACAATGTTCAGGAAGTAAACATTGCGGTCGACGGACGGGAGGGGGCCCTTGAAATCTAAGCTGAGCCGCTCAAAGGGCCGGGTAGCTTTGATTAAGTGGGCTCCATCTGGATGGTAGAACCGAGGCTTGCACTCAGCGCAAGTGCGGCAGTTCCTGGTCAGAGACCGAACTTCCTCAATCGAGCAGGGTAAGTTGCGGGACTTTATGAAGTGGAACAGCCACGTGACCCCTGGGTGGCAGAGGTCGTTGTGGAGGGTCTGTAGCCGATCCCCGGTGGCGCTGGCACACATCCCTCGTGAGAGGGCGTCAGGGGATTCGTTAAGGGCCCCTGGCCGGTAAATGATGTCATACTCGAAGGTGGAGAGCTCGATCCGCCACCTAAGAATCTTATCATTTTTGATCTTCCCCCTCTGTTTATTATTGAACATAAACGCTACCGACCGCTGGTCGGTAAGTAGGGTGAAGCGTTTGCCGGCTAGGTAGTGGCGCCAGTGGCGCACTGCCTCCACGATGGCTTGGGCCTCCTTTTCCACGGAGGAGTGTCTGATCTCGGGCCCTTGGAGGGTCCTCGAGAAGAAAGCTATGGGCCGCCCCGCCTGGTTGAGGGTGGCCGCCAAGGCAAAGTCAGACGCATCACTTTCCACTTGAAAGGGAGTGTTCTCGTCCACTGCCTGTAGCGTGGCCTGCTCAATATCCTGATTAATGCTTTTGAAGGCGGCGTGGGCCTCAGCAGAGAGCGGAAAAGAGGATGCTTTCAAGAGGGGGCGGGCTTTGTCGGAGTAGTTGGGGACCCATTGGGAATAATAAGAAAATAACCCCAGGCACCTTTTCAGGGCTTTGGGAGTGTTGGGCAGGGGCAGCTCCCGTAGGGGGCGCAATCGGTCGGGGTCTGGTCCGATTTCCCCATTCTCCACCACGCTGCCTAGTATGCAGAGGCGCGTGCTGTTGAAAACGCACTTGTCCTCGTTGTAGGTGAGGTTGAGTTTTTGTGCGGTTTCCAGGAACCTCTCGAGGTTCGAGTCGTGATCCTGCTGGTTGTGACCGCAGATGGTGACGTTGTCGAGGTAGGGGAAGGTTGCCTGCAAGTGGTGGTCATCGACCATGCGGTCCATCTCCCTCTGGAAGACCGAGACCCCATTCGTCACCCCAAAGGGGACTCTGAAGAATTGGTAGAGGCGTCCGTTTGCCTCGAAGGCGGTGTACGGGCGGTCCTCTGGTCTGATAGGGAGCTGGTGGTACGCTGACTTGAGGTCGATGGTGGAGAACACCCGGTATTGGGCGATTTGGTTCACCATTTCTGATATGCGGGGTAGCGGGTAGGCGTCTAGTTGGGTGTACCTGTTGATCGTTTGGCTATAGTCGATCACCATCCGTTTCTTCTCGCTACCCCTTACCACTACCACTTGGGCGCGCCACGGGCTGTTGCTGTGTTCAATAATGCGCTCTTTCAGGAGCCTGTCTACCTCGGTCGCGATAAACCGCCTGTCCTCCCAACTGTACCTCCTGCTTTTGGTCGCTATTGGCCGGCAGTTAGGGGTAAGGTTCGCGAATAGCGAAGGCGGCTTTACCTTCAGGGTAGCCAGACCGCACACTGTGAGGGGCGGCTGGGACCCACCGTACTTGAGCGTGATGCTTTGGTGGTTGCACTGGAAATCTAGGCCCAAGATCACGCTCGCACATAGATTCTTCATGATTAATACTTTAAAATTATCGTATACAGTTCCGTTAACGGACAATTGTACCGTGCAGTAACCCATGATGGTCGATGTCTGGGTTTTATCAGCCATAGAGATGGTACCCCGAGTAGGGACCACCTTTAGGGAGAGTTGTTGAGCCAGTTCAGGGTGGATAAAACTCTCCGTGCTTCCACTGTCAATTAAACATTTAACCCCGCACCCGTTTACCTCGATGTCCACCATTGATTTGGATAGCGGGTGCGGCCTGGTCTGGTCCACTGTGACCGATGCCACTGTAGGGCCCTGATCGAGGCAAGATGGCGTCCACGCTGTCTGCTCATAAGATGGCGGACCCCACGAGGTCGGGCAAGATGGCGTCCAAGATGGCCGCTCCCACGGCGCACACGCGGCGGTGGCGGGTTTTCCGGCGGGGTTCCCTCTGCACACCTTCCCGAAGTGCCCCTTCTTACCGCACTTAAAGCAGGTGGTGCCTTTCGCCGGGCACAGGTTTCTGGTGTGCTTCGGCTGCCCGCAGAAGTAGCAGTTGGGTCCCCGACGCGTCGCGGCTGTCGTAGGGCTTCTGGGGGGAGAGCGGGGCCCCGACGGTGTCGGGCTGCCGGGCGGGGAAGATGCCTTCCAAGATGGCGGCGCCCTTGGTGTGCACGTGGCGGCGTGGACGGCGCGGGCTGAAGAGTAGGCGTCCGAGTTTCTCTGGGCCACATCCAGGGATCGCGCTGTGTCCGCAGCCTGTTTCAGGTCCAATCCCGTTTTTTCCAGCAGTCTCTGCCGGATGTAAGTGGAGCTGAGGCCTGTGATAAAGGCATCGTGAACAAGCTCGTCAGTGTACACTGCGGCTTTTACATCTTGGCACTTGCAGTCTTTGCCAAGCGTTTTCAGGGTGCCTAGGAACTCCTCCACCGATTCCCCAGGTCGCTGTGCGCGAGTAGCGAGCAGATGCCTAGCATACACCTCATTCGTAGGCTGCTGGTAATGCGCCTTTAAGATGTCGCAGGCGGCCGGGTACGTGTCGGCGTCTTGGATGAGGGGGTAAACCCGGTGGCTTACCCAATTCCGCAGAATTCCGAGTTTCTTACTTGCAGCGTCCGTAGCGCCTTTGACGGCTGCGGAATTGTCCAGGAAGAATTCCATACACATAAACCAGTGTCCGAACCGTGCCGATGCGTCCGAAGCATGCTGGTCCAAATCCAAACGTTTGGGTTTCAAGAGTTGATCCATTGTGTTGAAAATTAAGTCAATAAAATTGATGTGCCTCAATAAATCCGAGACTCGATGTTAGCGAAACAAAACAAGGCTTTTATTGACTTAGAAGGTAACACACAGGATAGAGGTATCTTCCATCCAGAGCTCTGCCATACTGGATGTGCTGCAGGCTGGGCCAGCTTACATAGGGGCCAGGTATGGGCGGAGCCCTACACATAGTACAATACAATGGGCCAGGTATGGGCGGAGCCCTACACATAGTACAATACAATGGTGAGGAAACGGAACAGAGGTAAGGGAAATGAAACTGAAACCAACCACAGTCACAGGCAGTGATGAATGGAATATTTCATCACATCCACCATCCGCTACAGGTTCTGAATCACCCTGTTCATCATCTGCTACAAGTTCTGAGTCACCCTGTCCATCACCTGATACAGTCCCTGAGTCACCCTGTCCATCACGCGCTACAGGTTCTGTGTCATCCTGTCCATCACCTGCTATAGTTCCTGAGTCACCCTATCGATCACCTGCTACAGGCCCTGAGTCACTTTGTCCATCACCCGATACATGTTCTGAGTCACCCTGTCCATCACCCGCTACAGGTTCTAAGTCATCCTGTCCATCACCTGCTATAGTTCCTGAGTCACCCTTTCCATCACCTGCTACAGGTCCTGAGTCACTTTGTCCATCACCTGCTACAGGTTCTGAGTCAGCCTGTCCACACCCGCTACAGGTTCTGAGTCAGCCTGTCCACACCCGCTACAGGTTCTGAGTCACCCTGTCAATCAACCGCTACAAATTCTGAGTCACCCTGTCCATCACCTGCTACAGGTTCTGAGTCACCCTGTCCATCACCTGCTACATGTTCTGAGTCACCCTGTCCATCACCCGCTACAGGTTCTGAGTCACCCTGTCCATCATCTGCTACAGGTTCTGAGCCACTCTGTCCATCACCTGCTACAATCCCTGAGTCACCCTGTCCATCACTCGCTACAGGTTCTGAGTCAGCCTGTCCATCACCTGCTACAGTTCCTGAGTCACCCTGTTCATCAACTGCTACTTGTTTTGAGTCACCCTGTCCATCACCTGCTATAGTTCCTGAGTCACCCTGTCCATCACCCCGTACAGGTTCTGAGTCACCCTGTCCATCACCTGCTACAGGTTCTGAGTCACCCTGTCCATCACCCGCTACAAATTCTGAGTCACTCTGTCCATCACCCGCTACATGTTCTGAGTCACCCTGTCCATCACCTGCTATAATTCCTGAATCACCCTGTCCATCACCCGCTCCAGGTTCTGAGTCAGCCTGTCCATCAACTGCTATAGTTCCTGAGTCACCCTGTCCATCACCCGCTACAGGCTCTGAGTCAGCCTGTTCATCACCTGCTAACTGTTCTGAGTCACTCTGTCCATCACCCACTGCAGGTTCTGAGTCACCCTGTCCATCACTCACTACAAATTCTGAGTCACCCTGTCCATGACCTGCTACAGTCCCTGAGTCACCCTGTCCATCACCCGCTACAGGTTCTAAGTCATCCTGTCTATCACCTCTATAGTTCCTGAGTCACCCTTTCCATCACCTGCTGCAGGTCCTGAGTCACTTTGTCCATCACCTGCTACAGGTTCTGAGTCAGCCTGTCCATCACCCGCTACAGGTTCTGAGTCACCCTGTCCATCACCCGCTCCAGGTTCTGAGTCACCCTGTCCACCATCCGCTACAGGTTCTGAATCACCCTGTCCATCATCTGCTACAGGTTCTGAGCCACCCTGTCCATCAACTGCTACAATCCCTGAGTCACCCTGTCCATCACTCGCTACAGGTTCTGAGTCAGCCTGTCCATCACCTGCTACAGTTCCTGAGTCACCCTGTTCATCAACTGCTACTTGTTTTGAGTCACCCTGTCCATCACCTGCTATAGTTCCTGAGTCACCCTGTCCATCACCCCGTACAGGTTCTGAGTCACCCTGTCCATCACCTGCTACAGGTTCTGAGTCACCCTGTCCATCACCCGCTACAAATTCTGAGTCACTCTGTCCATCACCCGCTACATGTTCTGAGTCACCCTGTCCATCACCTGCTATAATTCCTGAATCACCCTGTCCATCACCTGCTACATGTTCTGAGTCACCCATTCCCTCACCTGCTATAGGTTCTGAGTCACCCTGTTCATCGCCTGCTACTTGTTTTGGGTCACCCTGTCCATCACCTGCTATAGTTCCTGAGTCACCATGTCCATCACCTGCTACAGGTTGTGAGTCACCCTTTAACTCACCTTCTATAGTTCCTGAGTCATCCTGTCCATCACCTGCAACAGGTTGTGAGTCACCCTGTGCATCACCCGCTATAGGTTCTGAATCACCCTGTCCATCATCTGCTACAGGTTCTGAGTCACCCTGTCCATCACCTGCTACAATCCCTGAGTCACCCTGTCCATCACCCGCTGCAGGTTCTGAGTCATCCTGTCCATTATCTGCTATAGTTCCTGAGTTACACTTTCCATCACCTGCTACTGGTTCTGAGTCACCCTGTTCACCACCTGCTTCTTGTTTTGAGTCACCCTGTCCATCACCTGCTATTATTCCTGAATCACACTTTCCGTCACCTGCTACAGGTTCTGAGTCATCCTGTCCATCACCTTTTATATTTCCTGAGTTACACTTTCCATCACCTGCTACAGGTTCTGAGTCAACCTGTTCATCACCTGCTTCTTGTGTTGAGTCACCCTGTCCATCACCCGCTACAGGTTCTGAATCACCCTGTCCATCATCTGCTACAGGTTCTGAGTCACACTGTCCATCAGCTGCTACAATCCCTGAGTCACCCTGTCCATCACCCGCTACAGGTTCTGAGTCATCCTGTCCATCACCTGCTATAGTTCCTGATTTACACTTTCCATCACCTGCTAGTAGTTCTGAGTCACCCTGTTCATCAACTGCTACTTGTTTTGAGTCTCTCTGTCCATCACCTGCTATAGATCCGGAGTCACCCTGTCCATCACCTGCTACAGGTTCTGGATCACCCTATCCATCACCCTCTACAGGTTCTGAGTCACCCTATCCAACACCCGCTATAGGTTCTGAGTCACCCTGTCCACAGCCGTTACAGGTTCTGAGTCACCCTGTTCATCACCCGCTACAGGTTCTGAGTCACACATTACATCACGTGTTAGATGTTCGGAGTCACCCAGTCCATCACCAGCTACAAGTTCTGAGTCACCCTGTCCATCGCCTGCTACAGGTTCAGAGTCACACTGTCCATCATCCACTACAGGATCTGAGTCACCCTGTCCATCACCCGCTACATGTTCTGAGTCACCCTGTCCATCACCCTCTATAGGTTCTGAGTCACCCGATCTATCACCTGCTACATGTTCTGAGTCACATTGCCCACCACCCGCTACAGGTTCTGAGTCACCCTGTCCATCACCCGCTACAAATTCTGAGTCACACTGTCCACCACCCGCTACATGTTCTGAATCACCCTGTCCATCACCCGCTACAGGTTCTGAGTCACCTTGTCCATCACCCACTACAGGTTCTGAGTCACCCTGTCCACCATCCGCTACAGGTTCTGAGTCACCCTGTCCATCACCTGCTACAATCCCTGAGTCACCCTGTCCATCACCTGCTGCAGGTTCTGAGTCATCCTGTCCATCACCTGCTATAGTTCCTGATCACACTTTACATCACCTGCTACAGGTTCTGAGTCAGCCTGTGCATCACCTGCTACATGTGCTGAATCACCCTGTTCATTAACTGCTACTTGTTTTGAGTCACCCTGTCCATCACCTGCAATAGTCCTGAGTCACCCTGTCCAACACCCGCTATACGTTCTGAGTCACCCTGTCCATAGCCGCTACAAGTTCTGAGGCCTGCTCTACATCACCCGCTACAGTTTCTGAGTTACACTGTCCATCACCCACTACATGTTCTGAGATACACTGTCCATCACCCACTACAGGTTCTGAGTTACCCGGGCCATCACCCGCTACAGGTTCTGAGTCACCCTGTCCACCACCCGCTACAGGTTCTGAATCACCCTGTCCATCATGCGCTACAGGTTCTGTGTCATCCTGTCCATCACCTGCTATAGTTCCTGAGTCACCCTTTCCATCACCTGCTACAGGTTCTGAGTCAGCCTGTCCATCACCTGCTATAGTTCCTGAGTCACCCTGTCCATCACCTGCTACAGGTTCTGAGTTAGCCTGTCCATCACCTGCTATAGTTCCTCAGTCACCCTGTCCATCACCCGCTACATGTTCTGAGTCACCCTGTCCATCACCCGATACATGGTCTGAGTCACCCTGTCCATCACCCGCTACAGGTTCTGAGTCACCCTGTCCATCACCCACGACAAATTCAGAGTCACCCTGTCCATCACCTGCTACAGTCCCTGAGTCACCCTGTCCATCACCCGCTACAGGTTCTAAGTCATCCTGTCCATCAGCTGCTATAGTTCCTGAGTCACCCTTTCCATCACCTGCTACAGGTCCTGAGTCACTTTGTCCATCACCTGCTACAGGTTCTGAGTCAGCCTGTCCACACCCGCTACATGTTCTGAGTCAGCCTGTCCACACCCGCTAAAGGTTCTGAGTCACCCTTTCAACCAACCGCTACAAATTCTGAGTCACCCTGTCCATCACCTGCTACAGGTTCTGAGTCACCCTGTCCATCACCTGCTACGTGTTCTGAGTCACCCTGTCCATCACCCGCTACAGGTTCTGAGTCATCCTGTCCATCACCCGCTCTAGCTCCTGAGTCACCCTGTCCACCATCCGCTACAGGTTCTGAATCACCCTGTCCATCATCTGCTACAGGTTCTGAGTCACCCTGTCCATCACCTGCTACAATCCCTGAGTCACCCTGTCCATCACCCGCTACAGGTTCTGAGTCATCCTGTCCATCACCTGCTATAGTTCCTGAGTTACACTTTCCTTCACCTGCTACAGGTTCTGATTCAGCCTGTCCATCACCTGCTACAGGTCCTGAGTCACCCTGTTCATCAACTGATACTTATTTTGAGTCACCCTGTCCATCACCTGCTATAGTTCCTGAGTCACCCTGTCCATCACCTGCTACATGTTCTGAGTCAGCCTGTTCGTCACCTGCTAACTGTTCTGAGTCACCCTGTGCATCACCTGCTACAGGTTCTGAGTCACCCTGTCCATCACCTGCTACAGATTCTGAGTCACCCTGTCCATCACCCACTACAAATTCTGAGTCACCCTGTCCATCACCCGTTCCAGGTTCTAAATCATCCTGTCTATCACCTGCTATAGTTCCTGAGTCACCCTGTCCATCACCCGCTCCAGGTTCTGAGTCAGCCTGTCCATCAACTGCTATAGTTCCTGAGTCACCCTGTCCATCACCCGCTACAGGCTCTGAGTCAGCCTGTTCATCACCTGCTAACTGTTCTGAGTCACTCTGTCCATCACCTGCTACAGGTTCTGAGTCACCCTGTTCATCACCCACTGCAGGTTCTGAGTCACCCTGTCCATCACTCACTACAAATTCTGAGTCACCCTGTCCATGACCTGCTACAGTCCCTGAGTCACCCTGTCCATCACCCGCTACAGGTTCTAAGTCATCCTGTCTATCACCTCTATAGTTCCTGAGTCACCCTTTCCATCACCTGCTGCAGGTCCTGAGTCACTTTGTCCATCACCTGCTACAGGTTCTGAGTCAGCCTGTCCATCACCCGCTACAGGTTCTGAGTCACCCTGTCCATCACCCGCTCCAGGTTCTGAGTCACCCTGTCCACCATCCGCTACAGGTTCTGAATCACCCTGTCCATCATCTGCTACAGGTTCTGAGCCACCCTGTCCATCAACTGCTACAATCCCTGAGTCACCCTGTCCATCACTCGCTACAGGTTCTGAGTCAGCCTGTCCATCACCTGCTACAGTTCCTGAGTCACCCTGTTCATCAACTGCTACTTGTTTTGAGTCACCCTGTCCATCACCTGCTATAGTTCCTGAGTCACCCTGTCCATCACCCCGTACAGGTTCTGAGTCACCCTGTCCATCACCTGCTACAGGTTCTGAGTCACCCTGTCCATCACCCGCTACAAATTCTGAGTCACTCTGTCCATCACCCGCTACATGTTCTGAGTCACCCTGTCCATCACCTGCTATAATTCCTGAATCACCCTGGCCATCACCCGCTCCAGGTTCTGAGTCAGCCTGTCCATCAACTGCTATAGTTCCTGAGTCACCCTGTCCATCACCCGCTACAGGCTCTGAGTCAGCCTGTTCATCACCTGCTAACTGTTCTGAGTCACTCTGTCCATCACCTGCTACAGGTTCTGAGTCACCCTGTTCATCACCCACTGCAGGTTCTGAGTCACCCTGTCCATCACTCACTACAAATTCTGAGTCACCCTGTCCATGACCTGCTACAGTCCCTGAGTCACCCTGTCCATCACCCGCTACAGGTTCTAAGTCATCCTGTCTATCACCTCTATAGTTCCTGAGTCACCCTTTCCATCACCTGCTGCAGGTCCTGAGTCACTTTGTCCATCACCTGCTACAGGTTCTGAGTCAGCCTGTCCATCACCCGCTACAGGTTCTGAGTCACCCTGTCCATCACCCGCTCCAGGTTCTGAGTCACCCTGTCCACCATCCGCTACAGGTTCTGAATCACCCTGTCCATCATCTGCTACAGGTTCTGAGCCACCCTGTCCATCAACTGCTACAATCCCTGAGTCACCCTGTCCATCACTCGCTACAGGTTCTGAGTCAGCCTGTCCATCACCTGCTACAGTTCCTGAGTCACCCTGTTCATCAACTACTACTTGTTTTGAGTCACCCTGTCCATCACCTGCTATAGTTCCTGAGTCACCCTGTCCATCACCCCGTACAGGTTCTGAGTCACCCTGTCCATCACCTGCTACAGGTTCTGAGTCACCCTGTCCATCACCCGCTACAAATTCTGAGTCACTCTGTCCATCACCCGCTACATGTTCTGAGTCACCCTGTCCATCACCTGCTATAATTCCTGAATCACCCTGTCCATCACCTGCTACATGTTCTGAGTCACCCATTCCCTCACCTGCTATAGGTTCTGAGTCACCCTGTTCATCGCCTGCTACTTGTTTTGGGTCACCCTGTCCATCACCTGCTATAGTTCCTGAGTCACCATGTCCATCACCTGCTACAGGTTGTGAGTCACCCTTTAACTCACCTTCTATAGTTCCTGAGTCATCCTGTCCATCACCTGCAACAGGTTGTGAGTCACCCTGTGCATCACCCGCTATAGGTTCTGAGTCACGCTGTCCACAGCCGCTACAGGTTCCGAGACACCCTGTCCATCACCTGCTACAGGTTCTGAGTTACCCTGTCCATCACCCGCTACAGGTTCTGAGTCACCCTGTCCATCACCCGCGACAGGTTCTGAATCACTCTGTCCATCATCTGCTACATGTCCTGAGTCACCCTGTCCATCACCTGCAACAATCCCTGAGTCACCCTGTCCATCACCTGCTACCGGTTCTGAGTCATCCTGTCCATCACCTTCTATGGTTCCTGAGTTACACTTTCCATCACCTGCTACAGGTTCTGAGTCACCCTGTTCATCACCTGCTTCTTGTTTTGAGTCACCCTGTCCATCACCCGCTACAGGTTCTGAATCACCCTGTCCATCATCTGCTACAGGTTCTGAGTCACCCTGTCCATCACCTGCTACAATCCCTGAGTCACCCTGTCCATCACCCGCTACAGGTTCTGAGTCATCCTGTCCATTATCTGCTATAGTTCCTGAGTTACACTTTCCATCACCTGCTACTGGTTCTGAGTCACCCTGTTCACCACCTGCTTCTTGTTTTGAGTCACCCTGTCCATCACCTGCTATTATTCCTGAATCACACTTTCCGTCACCTGCTACAGGTTCTGAGTCATCCTGTCCATCACCTTTTATATTTCCTGAGTTACACTTTCCATCACCTGCTACAGGTTCTGAGTCAACCTGTTCATCACCTGCTTCTTGTGTTGAGTCACCCTGTCCATCACCCGCTACAGGTTCTGAATCACCCTGTCCATCATCTGCTACAGGTTCTGAGTCACACTGTCCATCAGCTGCTACAATCCCTGAGTCACCCTGTCCATCACCCGCTACAGGTTCTGAGTCATCCTGTCCATCACCTGCTATAGTTCCTGATTTACACTTTCCATCACCTGCTAGTAGTTCTGAGTCACCCTGTTCATCAACTGCTACTTGTTTTGAGTCTCTCTGTCCATCACCTGCTATAGATCCGGAGTCACCCTGTCCATCACCTGCTACAGGTTCTGGATCACCCTATCCATCACCCTCTACAGGTTCTGAGTCACCCTATCCAACACCCGCTATAGGTTCTGAGTCACCCTGTCCACAGCCGTTACAGGTTCTGAGTCACCCTGTTCATCACCCGCTACAGGTTCTGAGTCACACATTACATCACGTGTTAGATGTTCGGAGTCACCCGGTCCATCACCAGCTACAAGTTCTGAGTCACCCTGTCCATCGCCTGCTACAGGTTCAGAGTCACACTGTCCATCATCCACTACAGGATCTGAGTCACCCTGTCCATCACCCGCTACATGTTCTGAGTCACCCTGTCCATCACCCTCTATAGGTTCTGAGTCACCCGATCTATCACCTGCTACATGTTCTGAGTCACACTGTCCACCACCCGCTACATGTTCTGAATCACCCTGTCCATCACCCGCTACAGGTTCTGAGTCACCCTGTCCACCATCCGCTACAGGTTCTGAGTCACCCTGTCCATCACCTGCTACAATCCCTGAGTCACCCTGTCCATCACCCGCTGCAGGTTCTGAGTCATCCTGTCCATCACCTGCTATAGTTCCTGATCACACTTTTCATCACCTGCTACAGGTTCTGAGTCAGCCTGTGCATCACCTGCTACATGTGCTGAATCACCCTGTTCATTAACTGCTACTTGTTTTGAGTCACCCTGTCCATCACCTGCAATAGTCCTGAGTCACCCTGTCCAACACCCGCTATACGTTCTGAGTCACCCTGTCCATAGCCGCTACAAGTTCTGAGGCCTGCTCTACATCACCCGCTACAGTTTCTGAGTTACACTGTCCATCACCCACTACATGTTCTGAGATACACTGTCCATCACCCACTACAGGTTCTGAGTTACCCGGGCCATCACCCGCTACAGGTTCTGAGTCACCCTGTCCACCACCCGCTACAGGTTCTGAATCACCCTGTCCATCATGCGCTACAGGTTCTGTGTCATCCTGTCCATCACCTGCTATAGTTCCTGAGTCACCCTTTCCATCACCTGATACAGGTTCTGAGTCAGCCTGTCCATCACCTGCTATAGTTCCTGAGTCACCCTGTCCATCACCTGCTACAGGTTCTGAGTTAGCCTGTCCATCACCTGCTATAGTTCCTCAGTCACCCTGTCCATCACCCGCTACATGTTCTGAGTCACCCTGTCCATCACCCGATACATGGTCTGAGTCACCCTGTCCATCACCCGCTACAGGTTCTGAGTCACCCTGTCCATCACCAACGACAAATTCAGAGTCACCCTGTCCATCACCTGCTACAGTCCCTGAGTCACCCTGTCCATCACCCGCTACAGGTTCTAAGTCATCCTGTCCATCAGCTGCTATAGTTCCTGAGTCACCCTTTCCATCACCTGCTACAGGTCCTGAGTCACTTTGTCCATCACCTGCTACAGGTTCTGAGTCAGCCTGTCCACACCCGCTACATGTTCTGAGTCAGCCTGTCCACACCCGCTAAAGGTTCTGAGTCACCCTTTCAACCAACCGCTACAAATTCTGAGTCACCCTGTCCATCACCTGCTACAGGTTCTGAGTCACCCTGTCCATCACCTGCTACGTGTTCTGAGTCACCCTGTCCATCACCCGCTACAGGTTCTGAGTCATCCTGTCCATCACCCGCTCTAGCTTCTGAGTCACCCTGTCCACCATCCGCTACAGGTTCTGAATCACCCTGTCCATCATCTGCTACAGGTTCTGAGTCACCCTGTCCATCACCTGCTACAATCCCTGAGTCACCCTGTCCATCACCCGCTACAGGTTCTGAGTCATCCTGTCCATCACCTGCTATAGTTCCTGAGTTACACTTTCCTTCACCTGCTACAGGTTCTGATTCAGCCTGTCCATCACCTGCTACAGGTCCTGAGTCACCCTGTTCATCAACTGATACTTGTTTTGAGTCACCCTGTCCATCACCTGCTATAGTTCCTGAGTCACCCTGTCCATCACCCGCTCCAGGTTCTAAGTCATCCTGTCTATCACCTGCTATAGTTCCTGAGTCACCCTGTCCATCACCTGCTACATGTTCTGAGTCAGCCTGTTCGTCACCTGCTAACTGTTCTGAGTCACCCTGTGCATCACCTGCTACAGGTTCTGAGTCACCCTGTCCATCACCTGCTACAGATTCTGAGTCACCCTGTCCATCACCCACTACAAATTCTGAGTCACCCTGTCCATCACCCGTTCCAGGTTCTAAATCATCCTGTCTATCACCTGCTATAGTTCCTGAGTCACCCTGTCCATCACCCGCTCCAGGTTCTGAGTCAGCCTGTCCATCAACTGCTATAGTTCCTGAGTCACCCTGTCCATCACCCGCTACAGGCTCTGAGTCAGCCTGTTCATCACCTGCTAACTGTTCTGAGTCACTCTGTCCATCACCTGCTACAGGTTCTGAGTCACCCTGTTCATCACCCACTGCAGGTTCTGAGTCACCCTGTCCATCACTCACTACAAATTCTGAGTCACCCTGTCCATGACCTGCTACAGTCCCTGAGTCACCCTGTCCATCACCCGCTACAGGTTCTAAGTCATCCTGTCTATCACCTCTATAGTTCCTGAGTCACCCTTTCCATCACCTGCTGCAGGTCCTGAGTCACTTTGTCCATCACCTGCTACAGGTTCTGAGTCAGCCTGTCCATCACCCGCTACAGGTTCTGAGTCACCCTGTCCATCACCCGCTCCAGGTTCTGAGTCACCCTGTCCACCATCCGCTACAGTTTCTGAATCACCCTGTCCATCATCTGCTACAGGTTCTGAGCCACCCTGTCCATCAACTGCTACAATCCCTGAGTCACCCTGTCCATCACTCGCTACAGGCTCTGAGTCATCCTGTCCATCACCTGCTACAGGTCCTGAGTCACCCTGTTCATCAACTGCTACTTGTTTTGACTCACCCTGTCCATCACCTGCTTTAGTTCCTGAGTCACCCTGTCCATCACCCCGTACAGGTTCTGAGTCACCCTGTCCTTCACCTGCTACAGGTTCTGAGTCACCCTGTCCATCACCCGCTACAAATTCTGAGTCACTCTGCCCATCACCCGCTACATGTTCTGAGTCACCCTGTCCATCGCCTGCTATAATTCCTGAATCACCCTGTCCATCACCTGCTATATGTTCTGAGTCACCCATTCCCTCACCTGCTATTGGTTCTGAGTCAGCCTGTTCATCACCTGCTACTTGTTTTGAGTCACCCTGTCCATCACCTGCTATAGTTCCTGAGTCACCATGTCCATCACCTGCTACAGGTTGTGACTCACCCTTTAACTCACCTTCTATAGTTCCTGAGTCACCCTGTCCATCACCTGCAACAGGTTGTGAGTCACCCTGTGCATCACCCGCTATAGGTTCTGAGTCACTCTGTCCACAGCCGCTACAGGTTCCGAGACACCCTGTCCATCACCTGCTACAGGTTCTGAGTTACCCTGTCCATCACCTGCTACAATCCCTGAGTCACCCTGTCCATCACCTGCTACCGGTTCTGAGTCATCCTGTCCATCACCTTCTATGGTTCCTGAGTTACACTTTCCATCACCTGATACAGGTTCTGAGTCACCCTGTTCATCACCTGCTTCTTGTTTTGAGTCACCCTGTCCATCACCCGCTACAGGTTCTGAATCACCCTGTCCATCATCTGCTACAGGTTCTGAGTCACACTGTCCATCACCTGCTACAATCCCTGAGTCACTCTGTCCATCACCCGCTACAGGTTCTGAGTCATCCTGTCCATCATCTGCTATAGTTCCTGAGTTACACTTTCCATCACCTGCTACTGGTTCTGAGTCACCCTGTTCAACGCCTGCTTCTTGTTTTGAGTCACCCTGTCCATCACCTGCTATTATTCCTGAATCACACTTTCCGTCACCTGCTACAGGTTCTGAGTCAGCCTGTCCATCGCCTGCTACAATCCCTGAGTCACCCTGTCCATCACCCGCTACAGGTTCTGAATTACCCTGTCCATCATCTGCTACAGGTTCTGAGTCACCCTGTCCATCACCTTCTATAGTTCCTGAGTTACACTTTCCGTCACCTGCTACAGGTTCTGAGTCACCCTGTTCATCACCTGCTTCTTGTGTTGAGTCACCCTGTCCATCACCCGCTACAGGTTCTGAATCACCCTGTCCATCATCTGCTACAGGTTCTGAGTCACCCTGTCCATCAGCTGCTACAATCCCTGAGTCACCCTGTCCATCACCCGCTACAGGTTCTGAGTCATCCTGTCCATCACCTGCTATAGTTCCTGATTTACACTTTCCATCACCTGCTAGTGGTTCTGAGTCACCCTGTTCATCAACTGCTACTTGTTTTGAGTCACTCTGTCCATCACCTGCTATAGATCCGGAGTCACCCTGTCCATCACCTGCTACAGGTTCTGGATCACCCTGTCCATCACCCTCTACAGGTTCTGAGTCACCCTATCCAACACCCGCTATAGGTTCTCAGTCAACCTGTCCACAGCCGCTACAGGTTCTGAGTCACCCTGTTCATCACCCGCTACAGGTTCTGAGTCACACATTACATCACATGTTAGATGTTCGGAGTCACCTGGTCCATCACCAGCTACAATTTCTGAGTCACCCTGTCCATCGCTCGCTACAGGTTCAGAGTCACACTGTCCATCATCCACTACAGGATCTGAGTCACCCTGTCCATCACCCGCTACATGTTCTGAGTCACCCTGTCCATCACCCGCTATAGTTTCTGAGTCACCCAATCCATCACCTGCTACATGTTCTGAGTCACGTTGCCCACCACCCGCTACAGGTTCTGAGTCACTCTGTCCATCACCCACTACAAATTCTGAGTCACACTGTCCACCAACCGCTACATGTTCTGAATCATCCTCTCCTTCACGCGCTACAGGTTCTGAATCACCCTGTCCATCATCTGCTACAGGTTCTGAGTCACCCTGTCCATCACCTGCTACAATCCCTGAGTCACCCTGTCCATCACCCGCTACAGGTTCTGAGTCAGCCTGTCCATCACCTGCTATAGTTCCTGAGTCACCCTGTCCATCACCCGCTACATGTTCTGAGTCAGCCTGTCCATCACCCGAGACATGTTCTGAGTCACCCTGTCCATCACCCGCTACAGGTTCTGAATCACCCTGTCCATCACCCGCTACAGGTTTTGAGTCACCCTGTCCATCACCTGCTACAGTTTCTGAGTCACCCTGTCCATCTCCCGCTACTGGTTCTGAGTCACCCTGTCCATCACCTGCTACAGTTTCTGAGTCACCCTGTCCATCTCCCGCTACTGGTTCTGAGTCACACTTTCCATCTCCTGCTACAGGTTCTGAGTCAGCCTGTCCATCACCTGCTATAGTTCCTGAGTCACCCTGTCCATCACCTGCTACAGGTTCTGAGTCAGCCTGTCCATCACCTGCTATAGTTCCTGAGTCACCCTGTCCATCACCCGCTACATGTTCTGAGTCGCCCTGCCCATCACCTGATACATGTTCTGAGTCACCCTGTCCATCACCCGTTAGAGGTTCTGAGTCACCCTGTCCAACACCCACTACAAATTCAGAGTCACCCTGTCCATCACCTGCTACAGTCCCTGAGTCACCCTGTCCATCACCCGCTACAGGTTCTAAGTCATCCTGTCCATCACCTGCTATAGTTCCTGAGTCACCCTTTCCATCACCTGCTACATGTTCTGAGTCACCCAGTGCATCACCCGCTATAGGTTCTGAGTCACCCGATCCATCACCTGCTGCATGTTCTGAGTCACATTGCCCACCACCCGCTACAGCTTCTGAGTCACCCTGTCCATCACCCGCTACAAATTCTGAGTCACTCTGTCCACCACCCGCTACAGGTTCTGAGTCACCCTGTCCATCACCCACTACTTGTTCTGAGTCACCTGCCCATCACCTGCTGCAGGTTCTGAGTCGCCCTGTCCATCACCTGCTACAGGATCTGAGTCACCCTGTCCATCACCTGCTACAAATTCTGAGTCACCCTGTCCATCACCTGCTACAAATTCTGAGTCACCCTGTCCATCACCTGCTACAAATTCTGAGTCAACCTGTTCATCACCTGCTACATGTTCTGAGTCACCCTGTCCATCGCCCGCTACAGGTTCAGAGTCACACTGTCCATCATCCACTACAGGATCTGCGTCACCCTGTCCGTCACTCACTACATGTTCTGAGTCACCCTGTCCATCACCCGCTACAGTTTCTGAATCACCCTGTCCATTACCCGCTACATGTTCTGAGTCACCCTGTCCATCACCCGCTACAGGTTCTGAGTCACCCGGTCCATCACCCGCTACATATTCTGAGTCACCCTGTCCATCACCCGCTATAGGTTCTGAGTCACCCGATCCATCACCTGCTACCTGTTCTGAGTCACATTGCCCACCACCTGCTACAGGTTCTGAGTCACCCTGTCCATCACCCGCTACAAATTCTGAGTCACCCTGTCCACCACCCGCTACATGTTTGAGTCACCCTGTCCATCACCCGCTACAGGTTCTGAGTCACCCTGTCCATCACCCACTGCAGGTTCTTAGTCACCCTGTCCATCACCCGCTCCAGGTTCTGAGTCACCCTGTCCACCATCCGCTACAGGTTCTGAGTCACCCTGTCCATCACCCACTGCAGGTTCTTAGTCACCCTGTCCATCACCCGCTCCAGGTTCTGAGTCACCCTGTCCATCACCCGCTACAGGTTCTGAATCACCCTGTCCATCATCTGCTACAGGTTCTGAGTCACCCTGTCCATCACCTGCTACAATCCCTGAGTCACCCTGTCCATCACCCGCTACAGGTTCTGAGTCATCCTGTCCATTATCTGCTATAGTTCCTGAGTTACACTTTCCATCACCTGCTACTGGTTCTGAGTCACCCTGTTCACCACCTGCTTCTTGTTTTGAGTCACCCTGTCCATCACCTGCTATTATTCCTGAATCACACTTTCCGTCACCTGCTACAGGTTCTGAGTCATCCTGTCCATCACCTTTTATATTTCCTGAGTTACACTTTCCATCACCTGCTACAGGTTCTGAGTCAACCTGTTCATCACCTGCTTCTTGTGTTGAGTCACCCTGTCCATCACCCGCTACAGGTTCTGAATCACCCTGTCCATCATCTGCTACAGGTTCTGAGTCACACTGTCCATCAGCTGCTACAATCCCTGAGTCACCCTGTCCATCACCCGCTACAGGTTCTGAGTCATCCTGTCCATCACCTGCTATAGTTCCTGATTTACACTTTCCATCACCTGCTAGTAGTTCTGAGTCACCCTGTTCATCAACTGCTACTTGTTTTGAGTCTCTCTGTCCATCACCTGCTATAGATCCGGAGTCACCCTGTCCATCACCTGCTACAGGTTCTGGATCACCCTATCCATCACCCTCTACAGGTTCTGAGTCACCCTATCCAACACCCGCTATAGGTTCTGAGTCACCCTGTCCACAGCCGTTACAGGTTCTGAGTCACCCTGTTCATCACCCGCTACAGGTTCTGAGTCACACATTACATCACGTGTTAGATGTTCGGAGTCACCCGGTCCATCACCAGCTACAAGTTCTGAGTCACCCTGTCCATCGCCTGCTACAGGTTCAGAGTCACACTGTCCATCATCCACTACAGGATCTGAGTCACCCTGTCCATCACCCGCTACATGTTCTGAGTCACCCTGTCCATCACCCTCTATAGGTTCTGAGTCACCCGATCTATCACCTGCTACATGTTCTGAGTCACACTGTCCACCACCCGCTACATGTTCTGAATCACCCTGTCCATCACCCGCTACAGGTTCTGAGTCACCCTGTCCACCATCCGCTACAGGTTCTGAGTCACCCTGTCCATCACCTGCTACAATCCCTGAGTCACCCTGTCCATCACCCGCTGCAGGTTCTGAGTCATCCTGTCCATCACCTGCTATAGTTCCTGATCACACTTTTCATCACCTGCTACAGGTTCTGAGTCAGCCTGTGCATCACCTGCTACATGTGCTGAATCACCCTGTTCATTAACTGCTACTTGTTTTGAGTCACCCTGTCCATCACCTGCAATAGTCCTGAGTCACCCTGTCCAACACCCGCTATACGTTCTGAGTCACCCTGTCCATAGCCGCTACAAGTTCTGAGGCCTGCTCTACATCACCCGCTACAGTTTCTGAGTTACACTGTCCATCACCCACTACATGTTCTGAGATACACTGTCCATCACCCACTACAGGTTCTGAGTTACCCGGGCCATCACCCGCTACAGGTTCTGAGTCACCCTGTCCACCACCCGCTACAGGTTCTGAATCACCCTGTCCATCATGCGCTACAGGTTCTGTGTCATCCTGTCCATCACCTGCTATAGTTCCTGAGTCACCCTTTCCATCACCTGATACAGGTTCTGAGTCAGCCTGTCCATCACCTGCTATAGTTCCTGAGTCACCCTGTCCATCACCTGCTACAGGTTCTGAGTTAGCCTGTCCATCACCTGCTATAGTTCCTCAGTCACCCTGTCCATCACCCGCTACATGTTCTGAGTCACCCTGTCCATCACCCGATACATGGTCTGAGTCACCCTGTCCATCACCCGCTACAGGTTCTGAGTCACCCTGTCCATCACCAACGACAAATTCAGAGTCACCCTGTCCATCACCTGCTACAGTCCCTGAGTCACCCTGTCCATCACCCGCTACAGGTTCTAAGTCATCCTGTCCATCAGCTGCTATAGTTCCTGAGTCACCCTTTCCATCACCTGCTACAGGTCCTGAGTCACTTTGTCCATCACCTGCTACAGGTTCTGAGTCAGCCTGTCCACACCCGCTACATGTTCTGAGTCAGCCTGTCCACACCCGCTAAAGGTTCTGAGTCACCCTTTCAACCAACCGCTACAAATTCTGAGTCACCCTGTCCATCACCTGCTACAGGTTCTGAGTCACCCTGTCCATCACCTGCTACGTGTTCTGAGTCACCCTGTCCATCACCCGCTACAGGTTCTGAGTCATCCTGTCCATCACCCGCTCTAGCTTCTGAGTCACCCTGTCCACCATCCGCTACAGGTTCTGAATCACCCTGTCCATCATCTGCTACAGGTTCTGAGTCACCCTGTCCATCACCTGCTACAATCCCTGAGTCACCCTGTCCATCACCCGCTACAGGTTCTGAGTCATCCTGTCCATCACCTGCTATAGTTCCTGAGTTACACTTTCCTTCACCTGCTACAGGTTCTGATTCAGCCTGTCCATCACCTGCTACAGGTCCTGAGTCACCCTGTTCATCAACTGATACTTGTTTTGAGTCACCCTGTCCATCACCTGCTATAGTTCCTGAGTCACCCTGTCCATCACCCGCTCCAGGTTCTAAGTCATCCTGTCTATCACCTGCTATAGTTCCTGAGTCACCCTGTCCATCACCTGCTACATGTTCTGAGTCAGCCTGTTCGTCACCTGCTAACTGTTCTGAGTCACCCTGTGCATCACCTGCTACAGGTTCTGAGTCACCCTGTCCATCACCTGCTACAGATTCTGAGTCACCCTGTCCATCACCCACTACAAATTCTGAGTCACCCTGTCCATCACCCGTTCCAGGTTCTAAATCATCCTGTCTATCACCTGCTATAGTTCCTGAGTCACCCTGTCCATCACCCGCTCCAGGTTCTGAGTCAGCCTGTCCATCAACTGCTATAGTTCCTGAGTCACCCTGTCCATCACCCGCTACAGGCTCTGAGTCAGCCTGTTCATCACCTGCTAACTGTTCTGAGTCACTCTGTCCATCACCTGCTACAGGTTCTGAGTCACCCTGTTCATCACCCACTGCAGGTTCTGAGTCACCCTGTCCATCACTCACTACAAATTCTGAGTCACCCTGTCCATGACCTGCTACAGTCCCTGAGTCACCCTGTCCATCACCCGCTACAGGTTCTAAGTCATCCTGTCTATCACCTCTATAGTTCCTGAGTCACCCTTTCCATCACCTGCTGCAGGTCCTGAGTCACTTTGTCCATCACCTGCTACAGGTTCTGAGTCAGCCTGTCCATCACCCGCTACAGGTTCTGAGTCACCCTGTCCATCACCCGCTCCAGGTTCTGAGTCACCCTGTCCACCATCCGCTACAGTTTCTGAATCACCCTGTCCATCATCTGCTACAGGTTCTGAGCCACCCTGTCCATCAACTGCTACAATCCCTGAGTCACCCTGTCCATCACTCGCTACAGGCTCTGAGTCATCCTGTCCATCACCTGCTACAGGTCCTGAGTCACCCTGTTCATCAACTGCTACTTGTTTTGACTCACCCTGTCCATCACCTGCTTTAGTTCCTGAGTCACCCTGTCCATCACCCCGTACAGGTTCTGAGTCACCCTGTCCTTCACCTGCTACAGGTTCTGAGTCACCCTGTCCATCACCCGCTACAAATTCTGAGTCACTCTGCCCATCACCCGCTACATGTTCTGAGTCACCCTGTCCATCGCCTGCTATAATTCCTGAATCACCCTGTCCATCACCTGCTATATGTTCTGAGTCACCCATTCCCTCACCTGCTATTGGTTCTGAGTCAGCCTGTTCATCACCTGCTACTTGTTTTGAGTCACCCTGTCCATCACCTGCTATAGTTCCTGAGTCACCATGTCCATCACCTGCTACAGGTTGTGACTCACCCTTTAACTCACCTTCTATAGTTCCTGAGTCACCCTGTCCATCACCTGCAACAGGTTGTGAGTCACCCTGTGCATCACCCGCTATAGGTTCTGAGTCACTCTGTCCACAGCCGCTACAGGTTCCGAGACACCCTGTCCATCACCTGCTACAGGTTCTGAGTTACCCTGTCCATCACCTGCTACAATCCCTGAGTCACCCTGTCCATCACCTGCTACCGGTTCTGAGTCATCCTGTCCATCACCTTCTATGGTTCCTGAGTTACACTTTCCATCACCTGATACAGGTTCTGAGTCACCCTGTTCATCACCTGCTTCTTGTTTTGAGTCACCCTGTCCATCACCCGCTACAGGTTCTGAATCACCCTGTCCATCATCTGCTACAGGTTCTGAGTCACACTGTCCATCACCTGCTACAATCCCTGAGTCACTCTGTCCATCACCCGCTACAGGTTCTGAGTCATCCTGTCCATCATCTGCTATAGTTCCTGAGTTACACTTTCCATCACCTGCTACTGGTTCTGAGTCACCCTGTTCAACGCCTGCTTCTTGTTTTGAGTCACCCTGTCCATCACCTGCTATTATTCCTGAATCACACTTTCCGTCACCTGCTACAGGTTCTGAGTCAGCCTGTCCATCGCCTGCTACAATCCCTGAGTCACCCTGTCCATCACCCGCTACAGGTTCTGAATTACCCTGTCCATCATCTGCTACAGGTTCTGAGTCACCCTGTCCATCACCTTCTATAGTTCCTGAGTTACACTTTCCGTCACCTGCTACAGGTTCTGACTCACCCTGTTCATCACCTGCTTCTTGTGTTGAGTCACCCTGTCCATCACCCGCTACAGGTTCTGAATCACCCTGTCCATCATCTGCTACAGGTTCTGAGTCACCCTGTCCATCAGCTGCTACAATCCCTGAGTCACCCTGTCCATCACCCGCTACAGGTTCTGAGTCATCCTGTCCATCACCTGCTATAGTTCCTGATTTACACTTTCCATCACCTGCTAGTGGTTCTGAGTCACCCTGTTCATCAACTGCTACTTGTTTTGAGTCACTCTGTCCATCACCTGCTATAGATCCGGAGTCACCCTGTCCATCACCTGCTACAGGTTCTGGATCACCCTGTCCATCACCCTCTACAGGTTCTGAGTCACCCTATCCAACACCCGCTATAGGTTCTCAGTCAACCTGTCCACAGCCGCTACAGGTTCTGAGTCACCCTGTTCATCACCCGCTACAGGTTCTGAGTCACACATTACATCACATGTTAGATGTTCGGAGTCACCTGGTCCATCACCAGCTACAATTTCTGAGTCACCCTGTCCATCGCTCGCTACAGGTTCAGAGTCACACTGTCCATCATCCACTACAGGATCTGAGTCACCCTGTCCATCACCCGCTACATGTTCTGAGTCACCCTGTCCATCACCCGCTATAGTTTCTGAGTCACCCAATCCATCACCTGCTACATGTTCTGAGTCACGTTGCCCACCACCCGCTACAGGTTCTGAGTCACTCTGTCCATCACCCACTACAAATTCTGAGTCACACTGTCCACCAACCGCTACATGTTCTGAATCATCCTCTCCTTCACGCGCTACAGGTTCTGAATCACCCTGTCCATCATCTGCTACAGGTTCTGAGTCACCCTGTCCATCACCTGCTACAATCCCTGAGTCACCCTGTCCATCACCCGCTACAGGTTCTGAGTCAGCCTGTCCATCACCTGCTATAGTTCCTGAGTCACCCTGTCCATCACCCGCTACATGTTCTGAGTCAGCCTGTCCATCACCCGAGACATGTTCTGAGTCACCCTGTCCATCACCCGCTACAGGTTCTGAATCACCCTGTCCATCACCCGCTACAGGTTTTGAGTCACCCTGTCCATCACCTGCTACAGTTTCTGAGTCACCCTGTCCATCTCCCGCTACTGGTTCTGAGTCACCCTGTCCATCACCTGCTACAGTTTCTGAGTCACCCTGTCCATCTCCCGCTACTGGTTCTGAGTCACACTTTCCATCTCCTGCTACAGGTTCTGAGTCAGCCTGTCCATCACCTGCTATAGTTCCTGAGTCACCCTGTCCATCACCTGCTACAGGTTCTGAGTCAGCCTGTCCATCACCTGCTATAGTTCCTGAGTCACCCTGTCCATCACCCGCTACATGTTCTGAGTCGCCCTGCCCATCACCTGATACATGTTCTGAGTCACCCTGTCCATCACCCGTTAGAGGTTCTGAGTCACCCTGTCCAACACCCACTACAAATTCAGAGTCACCCTGTCCATCACCTGCTACAGTCCCTGAGTCACCCTGTCCATCACCCGCTACAGGTTCTAAGTCATCCTGTCCATCACCTGCTATAGTTCCTGAGTCACCCTTTCCATCACCTGCTACATGTTCTGAGTCACCCAGTGCATCACCCGCTATAGGTTCTGAGTCACCCGATCCATCACCTGCTGCATGTTCTGAGTCACATTGCCCACCACCCGCTACAGCTTCTGAGTCACCCTGTCCATCACCCGCTACAAATTCTGAGTCACTCTGTCCACCACCCGCTACAGGTTCTGAGTCACCCTGTCCATCACCCACTACTTGTTCTGAGTCACCTGCCCATCACCTGCTGCAGGTTCTGAGTCGCCCTGTCCATCACCTGCTACAGGATCTGAGTCACCCTGTCCATCACCTTCTACAAATTCTGAGTCACCCTGTCCATCACCTGCTACAAATTCTGAGTCACCCTGTCCATCACCTGCTACAAATTCTGAGTCAACCTGTTCATCACCTGCTACATGTTCTGAGTCACCCTGTCCATCGCCCGCTACAGGTTCAGAGTCACACTGTCCATCATCCACTACAGGATCTGCGTCACCCTGTCCGTCACTCACTACATGTTCTGAGTCACCCTGTCCATCACCCGCTACAGTTTCTGAATCACCCTGTCCATTACCCGCTACATGTTCTGAGTCACCCTGTCCATCACCCGCTACAGGTTCTGAGTCACCCGGTCCATCACCCGCTACATATTCTGAGTCACCCTGTCCATCACCCGCTATAGGTTCTGAGTCACCCGATCCATCACCTGCTACCTGTTCTGAGTCACATTGCCCACCACCTGCTACAGGTTCTGAGTCACCCTGTCCATCACCCGCTACAAATTCTGAGTCACCCTGTCCACCACCCGCTACATGTTTGAGTCACCCTGTCCATCACCCGCTACAGGTTCTGAGTCACCCTGTCCATCACCCACTGCAGGTTCTTAGTCACCCTGTCCATCACCCGCTCCAGGTTCTGAGTCACCCTGTCCACCATCCGCTACAGGTTCTGAGTCACCCTGTCCATCACCCACTGCAGGTTCTTAGTCACCCTGTCCATCACCCGCTCCAGGTTCTGAGTCACCCTGTCCACCATCCGCTACAGGTTCTGAATCACCCTGTCCATCATCTGCTACAGGTTCTGAGTCACCCTGTCCATCACCTGCTACAATCCCTGAGTCACCCTGTCCATCACCCGCTACAGGTTCTGAGTCATCCTGTCCATTATCTGCTATAGTTCCTGAGTTACACTTTCCATCACCTGCTACTGGTTCTGAGTCACCCTGTTCACCACCTGCTTCTTGTTTTGAGTCACCCTGTCCATCACCTGCTATTATTCCTGAATCACACTTTCCGTCACCTGCTACAGGTTCTGAGTCATCCTGTCCATCACCTTTTATATTTCCTGAGTTACACTTTCCATCACCTGCTACAGGTTCTGAGTCAACCTGTTCATCACCTGCTTCTTGTGTTGAGTCACCCTGTCCATCACCCGCTACAGGTTCTGAATCACCCTGTCCATCATCTGCTACAGGTTCTGAGTCACACTGTCCATCAGCTGCTACAATCCCTGAGTCACCCTGTCCATCACCCGCTACAGGTTCTGAGTCATCCTGTCCATCACCTGCTATAGTTCCTGATTTACACTTTCCATCACCTGCTAGTAGTTCTGAGTCACCCTGTTCATCAACTGCTACTTGTTTTGAGTCTCTCTGTCCATCACCTGCTATAGATCCGGAGTCACCCTGTCCATCACCTGCTACAGGTTCTGGATCACCCTATCCATCACCCTCTACAGGTTCTGAGTCACCCTATCCAACACCCGCTATAGGTTCTGAGTCACCCTGTCCACAGCCGTTACAGGTTCTGAGTCACCCTGTTCATCACCCGCTACAGGTTCTGAGTCACACATTACATCACGTGTTAGATGTTCGGAGTCACCCGGTCCATCACCAGCTACAAGTTCTGAGTCACCCTGTCCATCGCCTGCTACAGGTTCAGAGTCACACTGTCCATCATCCACTACAGGATCTGAGTCACCCTGTCCATCACCCGCTACATGTTCTGAGTCACCCTGTCCATCACCCTCTATAGGTTCTGAGTCACCCGATCTATCACCTGCTACATGTTCTGAGTCACACTGTCCACCACCCGCTACATGTTCTGAATCACCCTGTCCATCACCCGCTACAGGTTCTGAGTCACCCTGTCCACCATCCGCTACAGGTTCTGAGTCACCCTGTCCATCACCTGCTACAATCCCTGAGTCACCCTGTCCATCACCCGCTGCAGGTTCTGAGTCATCCTGTCCATCACCTGCTATAGTTCCTGATCACACTTTTCATCACCTGCTACAGGTTCTGAGTCAGCCTGTGCATCACCTGCTACATGTGCTGAATCACCCTGTTCATTAACTGCTACTTGTTTTGAGTCACCCTGTCCATCACCTGCAATAGTCCTGAGTCACCCTGTCCAACACCCGCTATACGTTCTGAGTCACCCTGTCCATAGCCGCTACAAGTTCTGAGGCCTGCTCTACATCACCCGCTACAGTTTCTGAGTTACACTGTCCATCACCCACTACATGTTCTGAGATACACTGTCCATCACCCACTACAGGTTCTGAGTTACCCGGGCCATCACCCGCTACAGGTTCTGAGTCACCCTGTCCACCACCCGCTACAGGTTCTGAATCACCCTGTCCATCATGCGCTACAGGTTCTGTGTCATCCTGTCCATCACCTGCTATAGTTCCTGAGTCACCCTTTCCATCACCTGATACAGGTTCTGAGTCAGCCTGTCCATCACCTGCTATAGTTCCTGAGTCACCCTGTCCATCACCTGCTACAGGTTCTGAGTTAGCCTGTCCATCACCTGCTATAGTTCCTCAGTCACCCTGTCCATCACCCGCTACATGTTCTGAGTCACCCTGTCCATCACCCGATACATGGTCTGAGTCACCCTGTCCATCACCCGCTACAGGTTCTGAGTCACCCTGTCCATCACCAACGACAAATTCAGAGTCACCCTGTCCATCACCTGCTACAGTCCCTGAGTCACCCTGTCCATCACCCGCTACAGGTTCTAAGTCATCCTGTCCATCAGCTGCTATAGTTCCTGAGTCACCCTTTCCATCACCTGCTACAGGTCCTGAGTCACTTTGTCCATCACCTGCTACAGGTTCTGAGTCAGCCTGTCCACACCCGCTACATGTTCTGAGTCAGCCTGTCCACACCCGCTAAAGGTTCTGAGTCACCCTTTCAACCAACCGCTACAAATTCTGAGTCACCCTGTCCATCACCTGCTACAGGTTCTGAGTCACCCTGTCCATCACCTGCTACGTGTTCTGAGTCACCCTGTCCATCACCCGCTACAGGTTCTGAGTCATCCTGTCCATCACCCGCTCTAGCTTCTGAGTCACCCTGTCCACCATCCGCTACAGGTTCTGAATCACCCTGTCCATCATCTGCTACAGGTTCTGAGTCACCCTGTCCATCACCTGCTACAATCCCTGAGTCACCCTGTCCATCACCCGCTACAGGTTCTGAGTCATCCTGTCCATCACCTGCTATAGTTCCTGAGTTACACTTTCCTTCACCTGCTACAGGTTCTGATTCAGCCTGTCCATCACCTGCTACAGGTCCTGAGTCACCCTGTTCATCAACTGATACTTGTTTTGAGTCACCCTGTCCATCACCTGCTATAGTTCCTGAGTCACCCTGTCCATCACCCGCTCCAGGTTCTAAGTCATCCTGTCTATCACCTGCTATAGTTCCTGAGTCACCCTGTCCATCACCTGCTACATGTTCTGAGTCAGCCTGTTCGTCACCTGCTAACTGTTCTGAGTCACCCTGTGCATCACCTGCTACAGGTTCTGAGTCACCCTGTCCATCACCTGCTACAGATTCTGAGTCACCCTGTCCATCACCCACTACAAATTCTGAGTCACCCTGTCCATCACCCGTTCCAGGTTCTAAATCATCCTGTCTATCACCTGCTATAGTTCCTGAGTCACCCTGTCCATCACCCGCTCCAGGTTCTGAGTCAGCCTGTCCATCAACTGCTATAGTTCCTGAGTCACCCTGTCCATCACCCGCTACAGGCTCTGAGTCAGCCTGTTCATCACCTGCTAACTGTTCTGAGTCACTCTGTCCATCACCTGCTACAGGTTCTGAGTCACCCTGTTCATCACCCACTGCAGGTTCTGAGTCACCCTGTCCATCACTCACTACAAATTCTGAGTCACCCTGTCCATGACCTGCTACAGTCCCTGAGTCACCCTGTCCATCACCCGCTACAGGTTCTAAGTCATCCTGTCTATCACCTCTATAGTTCCTGAGTCACCCTTTCCATCACCTGCTGCAGGTCCTGAGTCACTTTGTCCATCACCTGCTACAGGTTCTGAGTCAGCCTGTCCATCACCCGCTACAGGTTCTGAGTCACCCTGTCCATCACCCGCTCCAGGTTCTGAGTCACCCTGTCCACCATCCGCTACAGTTTCTGAATCACCCTGTCCATCATCTGCTACAGGTTCTGAGCCACCCTGTCCATCAACTGCTACAATCCCTGAGTCACCCTGTCCATCACTCGCTACAGGCTCTGAGTCATCCTGTCCATCACCTGCTACAGGTCCTGAGTCACCCTGTTCATCAACTGCTACTTGTTTTGACTCACCCTGTCCATCACCTGCTTTAGTTCCTGAGTCACCCTGTCCATCACCCCGTACAGGTTCTGAGTCACCCTGTCCTTCACCTGCTACAGGTTCTGAGTCACCCTGTCCATCACCCGCTACAAATTCTGAGTCACTCTGCCCATCACCCGCTACATGTTCTGAGTCACCCTGTCCATCGCCTGCTATAATTCCTGAATCACCCTGTCCATCACCTGCTATATGTTCTGAGTCACCCATTCCCTCACCTGCTATTGGTTCTGAGTCAGCCTGTTCATCACCTGCTACTTGTTTTGAGTCACCCTGTCCATCACCTGCTATAGTTCCTGAGTCACCATGTCCATCACCTGCTACAGGTTGTGACTCACCCTTTAACTCACCTTCTATAGTTCCTGAGTCACCCTGTCCATCACCTGCAACAGGTTGTGAGTCACCCTGTGCATCACCCGCTATAGGTTCTGAGTCACTCTGTCCACAGCCGCTACAGGTTCCGAGACACCCTGTCCATCACCTGCTACAGGTTCTGAGTTACCCTGTCCATCACCTGCTACAATCCCTGAGTCACCCTGTCCATCACCTGCTACCGGTTCTGAGTCATCCTGTCCATCACCTTCTATGGTTCCTGAGTTACACTTTCCATCACCTGATACAGGTTCTGAGTCACCCTGTTCATCACCTGCTTCTTGTTTTGAGTCACCCTGTCCATCACCCGCTACAGGTTCTGAATCACCCTGTCCATCATCTGCTACAGGTTCTGAGTCACACTGTCCATCACCTGCTACAATCCCTGAGTCACTCTGTCCATCACCCGCTACAGGTTCTGAGTCATCCTGTCCATCATCTGCTATAGTTCCTGAGTTACACTTTCCATCACCTGCTACTGGTTCTGAGTCACCCTGTTCAACGCCTGCTTCTTGTTTTGAGTCACCCTGTCCATCACCTGCTATTATTCCTGAATCACACTTTCCGTCACCTGCTACAGGTTCTGAGTCAGCCTGTCCATCGCCTGCTACAATCCCTGAGTCACCCTGTCCATCACCCGCTACAGGTTCTGAATTACCCTGTCCATCATCTGCTACAGGTTCTGAGTCACCCTGTCCATCACCTTCTATAGTTCCTGAGTTACACTTTCCGTCACCTGCTACAGGTTCTGAGTCACCCTGTTCATCACCTGCTTCTTGTGTTGAGTCACCCTGTCCATCACCCGCTACAGGTTCTGAATCACCCTGTCCATCATCTGCTACAGGTTCTGAGTCACCCTGTCCATCAGCTGCTACAATCCCTGAGTCACCCTGTCCATCACCCGCTACAGGTTTCTGAGTCATCCTGTCCATCACCTGCTATAGTTCCTGATTTACACTTTCCATCACCTGCTAGTGGTTCTGAGTCACCCTGTTCATCAACTGCTACTTGTTTTGAGTCACTCTGTCCATCACCTGCTATAGATCCGGAGTCACCCTGT